>NC_084753.1:5408270-5468270 GCF_033978785.1 Entelurus aequoreus
CATCGAGAGAATGCAGAGAGTGTGCGAAAAATTAAGCACAGCAAAGGGTGGCTTTTTTTCAGAAACTAGAATATAAAACATGTTTTCAGTTATTTCACCTTTTTTTGTGAAGTACATAACTCCACATGTGTTCATTCATAGTTTTGATGCCTTCAGTGACAATCTACAACAGGGGTGGGCAATTAATTTTTACCGGGGGCCGCATGAGCTACCCGAGCACTGCTGGAGGGCCACATCGACAATATTTCAATTAAATTTTGCTCAATATTATTTTTGATATATACCGTAAGATAAATAATAATAATAATAATAATAATAATAATTAATAATAATAGTAATACTTCAACATAGTGTGTGTAACAGCATTCCATGACTAATATAAATAAATTAACATTAATAATAAATGACAGTAAAATAAGCACACGTATGACTGAGGAGTCATAGCGTAACTTTGTGTGGTGTTTGAGTTGTCCGACTTTTTGTGTGGCCATAAACGCACCAGTGGTTTAGTGCTATGCGTGTTGGTGACAGATGACAAGTTGGTTTTGGCCTGGTTTGTACGGCAGAAAATGACTAGTTTTTCGAGATAGAATTGTTTTACTCATGTTTTTGGTGTGGTTATGTCCGAATATAAACAGTTTTGCTCAATAAAGTGATCGATATAATTCCTGTCCTCGAAGCATCTCGATAGACGTTACAATAATTGAACGGTGTTCAATTGAAGGGTGTTGACGAACACCATTAGGGCCGCTTGTTGTCACTGTCACTCAAAGTTGCATTGCAAAATTCCATAGAATAAATATGTTTATTTTGTTTAGAATTCAGATGGGATTTGATTTGGTGCGCGGCATATACTTGCTGCGCGCAGCGGACGCTTGAGCAGTGCACAATTGCGCAGGCGCGCACCTTAGAGGGGACGTTGCTTTGCAGTTCATGTGTTGTTGAAAACACGGCATTCTTCATCAACTTTTCTCTTTTTAGCGTCTCGGGTGTAAACCGTGCATCACTTGTCGCTGCATGTGCACCTTCACTCGCAGGTTACACACGGACACACGCCCATAAATAATACTTTTCAAAATAAAAGCAGCACAGTTGTATTGCGCGCAGGACATAGATGTTTTTTCAACTTTATTTTGTAATTGCAGCTGTTCACATTCACTCACAACCACGCACACGCATACGTCCACACGGAAGTAATACAAATAACGATTTTCAAAACAAAAGCAGCACCGTTGTATTGCACACTCGACATAGATACTTTTTAAAATGTATTTTGTAATTTATAATTGGCCTCACGCGGGCCGGACAGGGACGCACAAAGGGCTGGATGCGGCCCGCGGGCCGCAGAATGCCCAGGTCTGATCTACAATGTAAATAGTCATGAAAATAAGGAAAACCCATTGACTGAGAAGGTGTGTCCAAATTTTTCACCTGTACTGTATTTCGATAAAATATAATACTTCATTGAATAAAAAAAACTAATTAGGTTCCTAATAATGCTGTTTTCAAGGCTTGTTTTTGACCGTGTCGCTGCCTTTAAAACAAAAACTTGACAGAAGCATGCTAAAGTTTGCACCAGCCGCCTTGAACGACCCCCAGCTGCGACTGCCAATACACTCGCCCACAATTAAACAACAAAAGTGCACGACGACGACGACAACAACAACAAAAAAAGCAGTCTTGAACGCAATCCACCGCCGCTCTGATGCTTGAGATTTTAGAAATTGTCTCATGTTTTTTTATAAAGTGGGACGAATGATAATAGTGGAAAACAAAAAAAGAATAGGGGTGTGAAACGCTTCAGCGGAGTGTGATTACAGCTGTGGCCGTCATTAGGCCGCCTCTTTGGTGTAATTGATGGAGTGGATTCTCATAGCAGACCTCAATAGACTGGGCAGGGTCTCATTTGTTTGGACTCATCTGCATTTGGGGTATGTGTGTGTGTGTGTGTGTGTGTGTGTGTGCAACAATTATGACTTGACACTCTTCAGACACTTAGAGAAAGACCAAAACAAAGCGCAGTAATCAATGTGTGTGTGTGTGTGTGTGTTTGTATGTGATTTGATACATTTTGCCTGTAATTGTGCAAAATGCAGTGACAGTGCCTAGATGTTTTCATGCTTGTGGTATTGTGTGTGTGTGTGTGTGTGTGTGTGTGTGTGTGTGTGTGTGTGTGTGTGTGCGTGTATGCGCCGGCGAGAGAGCGACTGTTTGCATTTGCTCAAGGATCCTGACCCTTCAGAAATGACACGTTTTCTCTACCTAGCCCGTCCTCTCCCCGCACATTAGGTGCTTACAAAAGACAGAGCACTAATGCATCATCTAATTGGCCGAGGCTCCTGCCTCTGCCTCTCCCTCCATCACTCTATTAGCTCAGTAATTACCCATATGCCTCGGCGAGGCGGGCGTCCAGATAATGGCCGCCTCAAGGGCCCTTGAGCACGGCAGAGAGGGGCCGCAGTCTGTCGCTGCGGGAACACTGCAAGCTCTCCCAACTCAATAACACAATAGAAGGGAGTTTTTTGTTGTTTGGTCCCTTGAAGTAAGGAGTTGGGCTGTTCATAGCAGATCTTGTGCTTGCTTGTCTATAGAATATTTGTTTGCCAATCACGCCGGCATTTCTTTAACATCGGGAAGTGCATTACTGTACACTTGTCATGGTATAATTGAATTGTTGTACAGATGTGCTTTAGTTTTACTTCCACTACCCATATTTGCTGATTAGACTTGGACTTAGGCCCCGTTTACACTAGATAAGGTTATCCAGGGTAAATCACACCTAACCTTATCCGTGTCCACACACAACAATGCCACCGTTTAAGACCTCATCCCACCTCTGTCCTCCAGTGTTGCTTTGTGTGCAAGTTCTGAAATGTAACTTATCTGAACAATATCCAGTGTTGTGGTATTTCAATGAACTGGAATCCAGTGTGCTGTGGGGCCCTATTCAGGCGTGTGATTTTTCCGTCTAAAGTCGGAATTCCGTCTTTTTTAATCTCGGGGGGAAAAAAATGATCTCCCGTTTTTCGGGGTTTTTTTCCGACCCTAAATCAAGATTCGAGACGTAGTTTATATTACGCCGTAGTGGATTGGTCGATATGTTCCTTGTGACCAATCAGGACATCTGTTATGAATGATGACGTTAATAACGTCATCATACCGCCATTTTCCATATGTAAACAATGTCGGTTCTCGAGAGAAAGGACGCTTTACAAGTAAAATAAATTGATAAACATGTCAAAAATAAGTTTCGATGGGACTGGATGGAAAGGGAAATCACTGATACTGTTGGGAAGAAGGAAGTTACGACTTTGTTCGGTGATTTTATTCGGAAAATCGATCGTCCCGGAAAGGTTTTGTGCACGTGGTGTCATGATAATATTGACTATGGATCACGAGGTTTCAAGGCTTTGGAAGTACATGCGAAACGCCAAAAACATATGAAACAACTTGAAGCAAGGAAAACTAACTTTTCACTAGCTGGTACTTTTGGATGTCAACCGAAAGTGAGCAAACCTTACGGACTTCGTCCTTTGTTTACATGGAGAGGAAAGATCCACCCAAACAACCCACTTCAGTTGCAGACAGGGTTGCTAATAATGAGGTAAGCTAAAAAATATTTGCTTGCGAAATACGCATGTTTGTTTTAAATATTAACCAATTATTGCTTTGCGAAATATAAATGGTTTTTTCTAAAAATAAAAAGCCACGTGAAAATATATTATGAAATTACAGAAATTCAAAGAGTCGCATTATTGAATCCAGTTAACAATTTATTTGAAATAAATTTGCATGTAATACTATTTTGTAATATTAAGTTCTTATGTAGTCTCTTGAAACTATTGTCAGTGGTGTAACAATCTTGAAGGTAAATATTTTCACACTTGTTTCATGCAATATGTCAGTGTCCTCACATTAGTATTATTTCCTATATTCAAATATGAGTAAACAATACTAAACACGTTGAATTATTTTCATAAATTTATATCCTATTTTGGCGAAAAGAATTAAATGTTTACATTTGGTATTTTGTTAAATAAATTTGCAAGGAAAGCTCATGTTAGGGCTCTACGAGAAAGCTAAAGTGAACTGAAGTAATGTGGTAATACTGTAAATAAACTAGATAATAACACTGATCAATGTGACACCTGTGGATGTGAAGAGAACACAAGATGTAAATATTAGTGACTAAATACTGTTGGGACTGAACCATATACAGTAATTCATTAGGATCATTGGGTTATGTATGTTCTATTAATGATGTTTTCATGTCTTTAAACACTAACATATTTTCTTCAAATGGTGCTGTCTTTGTTCATTTTAGCATGTTAAATTGGTGAAAAACCAGGAGCTTCGGGGGGCGTTGCCCCCTTTGTCCCCCCACCAGCCCACCAGGGCACTGGTGGGGGGACCTGGCTGGGGGCCTTCTTCCCCCAGACCCCCGGAAATTTTTTCAGTCTTTTTCAAATCACATGCCTGCCTATTGTAGTGAATCACACCTGAGCCATCATAAATTAATCAAATCTTTATTAGACACGTAAACAATGTGATAAAGAACATTTAACATCAATCAATCTCGGGATCTAGATATCTGGTCAGGACACTCCACACTCTTTTGCCTTCACCTTCATTGTCCATTCGTTTTGGGGACTTTATATACTCTGGACCTAGACGTCGAGTCCGCGGCATACATGGCGGACAATAACTGATACAGTCCAAAAGCATTGGCCAGTTTCCTCGACGGCCAGGTAATACAAAGCACACGCTATCTTTTTTTATCACATCCACGGGAGCTCGCATTCTTGTTGACTCTCTTTCGACAAATGAACAAAGTTTTTTGCTAAGTAGCATCACAGCTGACCCGGACATTGGAAAGTTCTCTTGTCTGAGAAGTGTTGTATCCCAAATAGCTGCAATCGCTTTCTCTTAAGGTATTCATGTGTGATTTCCACAAGCGTCTGTAAATGTAGAAGAAGGAGAAACACGGGCATGTCTGGATGACTCGCCTCCATATTTCTGGTGGTTAGCTATGAGTTACAAAACCGCTTTATTATGAAGCTGGCTGTGGCGTGTTCTTTCTGACGTCACTTCCTCTCCGAACTCAGTTTGTAAACGATCAATGAGTCCATACAAAGCTAAGTGCCGGAGATTCAAGAATTACACGGCTGACTTACCCGTGTAAAAATTTGTCAGAGGAGGGGGACCTTAAACGCTGGTTTAGTGTGACTGAAACGGGGCTTAGGCTAAATAATTATTCGTTTAAAGGCCTACTGAAATGAAATGTTCTTATTTAAACGGGGATAGCAGGTCCATTCTATGTGTCATACTTGATCATTTCGCGATATTGCCATATTTTTGCTGAAAGGATTTAGTAGAGAACATCGACGATAAAGTCAGCAACTTTTGGTCGCTGATAAAAAAGCCTTGCCTGTACCGGAAGTAGCGTGACGTCACAGGTTGAAGAGCGCCTCACATCTGCACATTGTTTACACCAGCAGCAAGAGCGATTTGGACCGAGAAAGTGACGATTACCCCATTAATTTGAGCGAGGATGAAAGATTTGTGGATGAGGAACGTGAGAGTGAAGGATTAGAGTGCAGTGCAGGACGCCAGGGTGTATCTTTTTTCGCTCTGACCGTAACTTAGGTACAAGGGCTCATTGGATTCCACACTTTCTCCTTTTTTTATTGTGGATCATGGATTTGTATTTTAAACCACCTCGGATACTATACCCTCTTGAAAATGAGAGTCGAGAACGTGAAATGGACATTCACAGTGACTTTTATCTCCACGACAATACATCGGTGAAGCACTTTAGCTTTCGGAGCTAACGTGATAGCATCGTGCTTAACTGCGGATAGAAACAGAAGAAACATGCCCCTGACTGGAAGGATAGACAGAAGATCAACAATACTACTATTACTTCTACTATCAGGAGACACCGAACCAAACCCTGGACCTGTAACTACACGGTTAATGCTGTCCAGCCTGGCGAAGCCTAGCAATGCTGTTGCTAACAACGCCATTGAAGCTAACTTAGCTGCGGGACTTCGACAGAGCTATGCTAAAAACATTAGCTCTCCACCTACGCCAGCCCTCATCTGCTCATCACCACCCGTGCTCACCTGCGTTCCAGCGATCGACGGCACGACGAAGGACTTCACCCGATTATCAGTGCGGTCGGCGGCTAGCGTCGGATAGCGCGTCTGCTATCCAACTCAAAGTCCTGCTGGTTGTGTTGCTGTAGCCAGCCGCTAATACACCGATCCCACCTAAAGCTTTCTTCTTTGCAGTCTTCATTGTTCATTAAACAAATTGCAAAAGATTCACCAACACAGATGTCCAGAATACTGTGGAATTTTTCGATGAAAACAGACGCTGTTTGTATCGGGACACAATGGTGTCCCAATACTTCCGTTCAGTCCGTGACGTCACGCGCAAACGTCATCATACCGAGACGTTTTCAGCCGGATATTTCCCGGGAAATTTAAAATGTCACTTTATAAGTTAACCCGGCCGTATTGGCATTTGTTGCAATGTTAAGATTTCATCATTGATCGACTGCGTGGTCGGTAGTTGTGGGTTTCAGTAGGCCTTTAAGAGGTTAAACGACTTGGTGTAGACATGGACTTACACTACCGTTCAAAAGTTTGGGGTCACCCAAACAATTTTGTGGAATATCCTTCATTTCTAAGAACAAGAATAGACTGTCGCGTTTCAGATGAAAGTTCTCTTTTTCTGGCCATTTTGAGCGTTTAATTGACCCCACAAATGTGATGCTCCAGAAACTCAATCTGCTCAAAGGAAGGTCAGTTTTGTAGCTTCTGTAACGAGCTAAACTGTTTTCAAATGTGTGAACATGATTGCACAAGGGTTTTCTAATCATCAATTAGCCTTCTGAGCCAATGAGCAAACACATTGTACCATTAGAACACTGGAGTGATAGTTGCTGGAAATGGGCCTCTATACACCTATGTAGATATTGCACCAAAAAACAGACATTTGCAGCTAGAATAGTCATTTACCACATTAGCAATGTATAGAGTGTATTTCTTTAAAGTTAAGACTAGTTTAAAGTTATCTTCATTGAAAAATAAGGACATTTTAATGTGACCCCAAACTTTTGAACGGTAGTGTAGATTTAGACTTCCTTCTATTGTCATTCAAATTTGAACTTTACAGTACAGATAGTAACGACATTTCATTGCATTAGCTCGTTGTCGTGCAGGATAAAAGAGCAATAAGGTGCAGATATAAATAAATAGATTACTGTACAGATAAATATATTGCACTTTTTCATATGCATCCACGTTTATGGATGTATGTTATAATGTCTTTATATTCCAGCGAGTTCATCCGCTTTTTGGGGGGGAATTGAGGGGATTAATTTCATGCGTTCAAGAGTCTTATGGCCTGAGGGAAGAAGCTGTTACAGAACCTGGAGGTTCTGCTACGGAGGCTGCGGAACCTCTTTCTAGAGTCTAGAGTCCAGCAGTGAAAACAGTCCTTGGTGGGGGTGGGAGGAGTCTCTACAGATTTTTATTGAACTGTTGAATTTTAAGAAAACAAAAGAACATTCAAATGGACATTGAAGTAGAGCGAGCAGCAGGGACTTCACTTACTGCTATTACTGCTGTTGAGCATAACAACACAGCACACTTTACAAGGTACCTTAACTGTTTTTCTGGTTGTCTGGCTTGAATTCAAAATGCCTTCACATTACCGAACGGCAACTTTTTTATTTTTATTTTATTTTTTATTTTTTTGCACACGTTCCAAGTACCACTTGGATTTTTATCCATTTCGCTGTCCTCAATCACAATAATTCTCACTTTCCTCACTCTGCTGCAGCAAGCTCACATGTTGTGAAGACGCTTTACAGTTGCTTTGGGTAGGAGGAAGAGGCAGTGCTGCACTTGGGGGCATTTGTTTATAATGCAGTCCGTGGAGAATCGTCCATGTTCAGATATGAGATCGCAATCGTTTGAACGGTTAAAGGCCTACTGAAATGTGATTTTCTTATTTAAACGGGGATAGCAGGTCCATTCTATGTGTCATACTTGATCATTTCGCGATATTGCCATATTTTTGCTGAAAGGATTTAGTAGAGAACATCGACGATAAAGTTCGCAACTTTTGGTCGCTGATAAAAAAGCCTTGCCTGTACCGGAAGTAGCAGATGATATGCGCGTGACGTCACAGGTTGTGGAGCTCCTCACATCTGCACATTGTTTACACCAGCAGCGAGAGCGATTCGGACCGAGAAAGCGACAATTTCCCCATTAATTTGAGCGAGGATGAAAGATTCGTGGATGAGGAAAGTGAGAGTGAAGGACTAGAGGGCAGTGGAAGCGATTCAGATAGGGAAGATGCTGTGAGAGGCGGGTGGGACCTGATATTCAGCTGGGAATGACTAAAACAGTAAATAAACACAAGACATATATATACTCTATTAGCCACAACACAACCAGGCTTATATTTAATATGCCACAAATTAATCCCGCATAACAAACACCTCCCCCCTCCCGTCCATATAACCCACCAATACAACTCAAACACCCGCACAACACACTCAATCCCACAGCCCAAAGTACCGTTCACCTCCCCAAAGTTCATACAGCACATATATTTCCCCAAAGTTCCCAAAGTTACGTACGTGACATGCACATAGCGGCACGCACGTACGGGCAAGCAATCAAATGTTTGGAAGCCGCAGCTGCGTACTCACGGTACCGCGTCTGTGTATCCAACTCAAAGTCCTCCTGGTAAGAGTCTCTGTTGTCCCAGTTCTCCACAGGCCAATGGTAAAGCTTGACTGTCATCTTTCGGGAATGTAAACAATGAAACACCGGCTACGTGTTTGTGTTGCTGCAGCCGGCCGAAATACACCGCTTCCCACCTACAGCTTTCTTCTTTGCTGACTCCATTGTTCATTAAACAAATTGCAAAAGATTCACCAACACAGATGTCCAGAATACTGTGGAATTTTGCGATGAAAACAGACGACTTAATAGCTGGCCACAATGCTGTCCCAAAATGTCCTCTACAATCCGTTTCGCACGCGCAAACGTCATCATACCGAGACGTTTTCAGCAGGATATTTCGCGGGAAATTTAAAATGTCACTTTATAAGTTAACCCGGCCGTATTGGCATGTGTTGCAATGTTAAGATTTCATCATTGATATATAAACTATCAGACTGCGTGGTCGCTAGTAGTGGCTTTCAGTAGGCCTTTAATGGTGCAGCCCGAGTAATAACAATTGAACTTTAAAGTAGTCAGCCTATAGTTTGTCACAGTTATCCACTGAAAATGACTCAACACACTGCCAATATTGTGTAAATAACTGGCAAGACAAGGGAGTAGCAAGATAACTGGGTCTTGCCTGCAGTCAAAGCATGATCTGGGGCTGTACGAGTGCATCGCACACTGGGGAGCTGCGGTTCATTGAGGAGACAATGAATTCCGACATGTACTGTAACAATTTAAAGGGGTCATATTGTGATTTATTTTACAAACCCCGTTTCCATATGAGTTGGGAAATGGTGTTAGATGTAAATATAAATGGAATACAATGATTTGCAAATCCTTTTCAACCCATATTCAATTTAATGCACTACAAAGACAACATATTTGATGTTCAAACTCATAAACTTTATATTTTTTTTGCAAATAATAATTAACTTAGAATTTCATGGCTGCAACACGTGACAAAGTAGTTGGGAAAGGGCATGTTCACCACTGTGTTACATGGCCTTTCCTTTTAACAACACTCAGTAAAGGTTTGGGAACTGAGGAGACACATTTTTGAAGCTTCTCAGGCGGAATTCTTTCCCATTCTTGCTTGATGTACAGCTTAAGTTGTTCAACAGTCCGGGGGTCTCCCTTCTGCTATTTTAGGCTTCACACATTTTCAATGGGAGACACGTCTGGACTACAGGCAGGCCAGTCTAGTACCCGCACTCTTTTACTATGAAGCCACGTTGATGTAACACGTGGCTTGGCATTGTCTTGCTGAAATAAGCAGGGGCGTCCATGGTAACGTTGCTTGGATGGCAACATATGTTGCTCCAAAACCTGTATGTACCTTTCAGCATTAATGGCGCCTTCCCAGATGTGTAAGTTACCCATGTCTTGGGCACTAATACACCCCCATATCATCACACATGCTGGCTTTTACACTTTGCGCCTATAACAATCTGGATGGTTCTTTTCCTCTTTGGTCCGGAGGACACGACGTCCACACTTTCCAAAAACAATTTGAAATGTGGACTCGTCAGACCACAGAACACTTTTCCACTTTGTATCAGTCCATCTTAGATGAGCTCAGGCCCAGCGAAGCCGACGGCGTTTCTGGGTGTTGTTGATCAACGGTTTTCGCCTTGCATAGGAGAGTTTTAACTTGCACTTACAGATGTAGCGACCAACTGTAGTTACTGACAGTGGGTTTCTGAAGTGTTCCTTAGCCCATGTGGTGATATCCTTTACACACTGATGTCGCTTGTTGATACAGTACAGCCTGAGGGATGGAAGGTCACGGGCTTAGCTGCTTACGTGGAGTGATTTCTCCAGATTCTCTGAACCCTTTGATGATATTACAGAGCGTAGATGGTGAAATCCCTAAATTCCTTGCAATAGCTCGTTGAGAAAGGTTTTTCTTAAACTGTTCAACAATTTGCTCACGCATTTGTTGACAAAGTGGTGACCCTCGCCCCATCCTTGTTTGTGAATGACTGAGCATTTCATGGAATCTACTTTTATACCCAATCATGGCACCCACCTGTTCCCAATTAGCCTGCACACCTGTGGGATGTTCCAAATAAGTCTTTGATGAGCATTCCTCAACTTTATCAGTATTTATTGCCACCTTTCCCAACTTCTTTGTCACGTGTTGCTGCCATCAAATTATAAAGTTAATGATTATTTGCAAAAAAAAGAATGTTTATCAGTTTGAACATCAAATATGTTGTCTTTGTAGCATATTCAACTGAATATGGCTTGAAAAGGATTTGCAAATCATTGTATTCCGTTTATATTTACCAGTGGCGTGCAGTCACTAGAGGCAGGGGAGGCACGGCCTCACCTGCCATCATGGAAAGAAAAAAAAAGCAAAAAGAAAAAAAATTAATTAAATTGTTATATGTATCCAGTGATTATACTAAAGTTATTTTCCATTTAACTTCACCAGTTTTAGATTATTTTTATTTTTATTTTCACATTTGCCGTTCAAATACTGAGAAGAGACGGTGCGGTGATCAGCAGCCAGTTGAGGCACGTCACTGCGTTGTGCCTCAACATGGATTGTGCACAATGACTCGGCTAACTGCTGGCCTGCTGTGCAGTGAGACTGTATTGTTATATGAATTATATTATACATTTCCATAGTTGAGTTAGCTGAGGTATATAATGTACAGTGTATTTTGTCAACAACTGTATGTGTGTAACGTATTTCTTGTGCTGAGCGATCATAATACTGGAGGCTCGTCTCATAACCCCGCCTCCTGGTGCCAAGCACTTCCGCCGCAGAATGCACCTCCCGACGGGAGCGCCGCGGCCACACCAACCAAAGCCCACACCCAAACCCTCCACGTGCAAAACAGAATCCACACAAAAAAAGTCACTTAACAAGAAGCCAAAAAGTGCAAAAACAACAATGCTCGCGCGGCGCGCCGGAGGAGCCGTGAACAGGGACACAACATTAGGTACACCTGCAGACGGCAGCGCGGATTTCATATTTCATTCATTCACAACTCTTCCAACATGAACACCACTGCTCCCGCACTTATAAGTAAAGGTAAGACCATAATAACGTTTTTTTTTATTAAATGTGCTTTTTTGTGTGCTACAGTTTGTAAGTGTAAAGTTAAAGTACCAATGATTGTCACACACATACTACACTGTAAAAAAAAAAAAAAGTTGAGAAAACGCAAATTTTCAAGGCAACATGATGCAACAAGATTTTTGCGTTTTCTCAACTTTTGACTACTGCTGGCCAGACACTGTTTTGGTAGTTAAACATAGTGAAACCTTATTTCTGAGTCTGACTAACTTAAAAACTATAATTATTTTTTACAGTGTACCAAAACAGTGTCTGGTTAGCAGTAGTCAAAAGTTGAGAAAACGCAAAAATTTTGTTGCATCATGTTGCCTTGAAAATTTGCGTTTTCTCAAATGTCTTTTTTTTTTACAGTGTAGGTGTGGTGAAATGTGTCCTCTGCATTTGACCCATCCCCTTGTTCACCCCCTGGGAGGTGAAGGGAGCAGTGGGCAGCAGCGGCGCCGTGCCTGGGAATCATTTTTGGTGATTTAACCCCCAATTCCAACCCTTGATGCTGAGTGCCAAGCAGGGAAGAATGCTGGTATGAGCTTTTAAACATAACCCGTTAACTGCTGCCAATCAAATGGTGAATAAGATACTCTTTAGGGTTCATATGTTTGTAAATCTGACTGTGATGAAGTCAGTGCCTCACCTGACATGAACCTCACCGCACGCCACTGATATTTACATCTAACACAATTTCCCAACTCATGGAAACGGGGTTTGTATACTGTATAAGGCGCACCGGATTATAGGGCGCATTAAAGGAGTCCTATTATTATGATTTTTTTCTAAATGTAAAAGACTTCCTTGTGGTCTACATAACATGTAATGGTGGTTCTTTGATCATAATGTTGCATAGATGATGTTTTACCAACAATATTCAAGCTGCTTTCTGACTGTCTCTTCAGAATGTGCCGTTTTGTGGGCGGTCTTATTTACGTGCCGAAGCCCTCCTCCAGGCCATACCGCCTTCGCCAACCATGTCGTAGTTTTAGCACTTCCAGTATAAGGTGTGCTGACAGATATAAGTTCGAACTATACGCTACGTTTTTATTAGAAATGGCAACAGAGCAGGATTTTTGCCTGTGCATGTACGAACCACAACAATAGGATAGAGAAAAATATGGAACTTACCGACTACAATTTTGCACTACAAGTGGCTAAAATGGCGGACTCGCGTAGAGCTATTCAGGTACACTTCTACCATGTATGGAGATATCCCCTTACGAAACTAAGCAAGTCTGGAAGAAGGCAAGATTGTTTTATAAATATCTCTGCCATGGTTTCACATTTTCGGGACTTATTGGGATCCCAAATACACAAAAACAGGTACCAACAGGTAAGAAAAGTCGGTTTTGTATAACAGGTCTCCTTGTAACCCTTATTGTCTAAATGGCGAGCAACACAAGTGAATTGCAAGATAATTGGGTCTTACCTCCACCTTCAATTGTCTCCATCTTTCAAAGGCATCTTCGATACAAATCCTCGTTTGGATCCTGGCTTTGTCATGAATAAGTTGAGAATCGTAACGACGCCTTTTAGATTTACTAAGGTCTGACATGTTTAGCAACTTTACCAGTGGCAGTAGCAAGACGCAGATGGCGGTGCGTAACTGTAAACCTGGATGTGACACACTCACAGACTTTCTAATTTGTTGAACAGTGGAGGGCGAGGCATCGAAATGAAAGCAAGATTTCGGGGCTGTAAATCTAATTTTGAAATGAGCATATCCCGGCTAAACTACTGTTATCAGTTATAGAGGTATTCGAAAAGAACATAATTTATTAATGACTTTTGACATATCAGGGCCATTTAATGACTTGACATGAAATTATTACATATGGTTCCTTTTAATGTATGAACGATTCAATAAGATTTGATATGGTGCATGAATGAATCGATTCTATGGTTAACATTTGTTGATGGACACATTCTTTTTTACACCACAAAAGAACACAAGCATTCCTTCCTGTGCATGTGAGAGGATAAATAGTAAGGACCTTGGCACTGACTAGATCTGTCCAAGCTAAATCTTTGAGCATGAACTGATTAAAACTACTCAAATGAGAGTCCATACGTCTTCTAAGATAACTGATCAGTTGAATACCATGAGAATAATGATGAACATGATGAATGAGAACACCCTTAGTGACATTCATCGTCAAATATAAAAAAAGCACATTCTTTAAAAGTGACATGCTTCCAGTTATTCTAATTTATATTTATTTATATATATACACTACCGTTCAAAAGTTTGGGGTCACATTGAAATGTCCTTATTTTTGAAGGAAAAGCACTGTACTTTTCAATGAAGATAACTTTAAACTAGTCTTAACTTGAAAGAAATACACTCTATACATTGCTAATGTGGTAAATGACTATTCTAGCTGCAAATGTCTGCTTTTTGGTGCAATATCTACATAGGTGTATAGAGGCCCATTTCCAGCAACTATCACTCCAGTGTTCTAATGGTACAATGTGTTTGCTCATTGGCTCAGAAAGCTAATTGATGATTAGAAAACCCTTGTGCAATCATGTTCACACATCTGAAAACACTTTAGCTCGTTACAGAAGCTACAAAACTGACCTTCCTTTGAGCAGATTGAGTTTCTGGAGCATCACATTTGTGGGGTCAATTAAACGCTCAAAATGGCAAGAAAAAGAGAACTTTTATCTGAAACTCGACAGTCTATTCTTGTTCTTAGAAATGAAGGCTATTCCACAAAATTGTTTGGGTGACCCCAAACTTTTGAACGGTAGTATATATATATATATACATATATATATATATATATATATATATAGTCGAGGTTTCTGTGGTTTATCCGTTATACAGTGCTCAATACCGGGGTAGAGCGGAATATACGTTAGGTCAGAAGAAACACAGAGGCTATATCATCCCTGCAAGCCTGTTTCACAGGTCTCCCATATCAGGCGAAACAGGCATGTAGGGATGATATAGCTTCTGTTTTTTCTGACCTAACGTGTGTATATATATATATATATATATATATATATATATATATATATATATATATATATATATATATATATATATATATATATATATATATATATATATATATATATATATATATATATATATATACCAAGATGTTTTATAAAAGATAGAGGCAAACACATGTCAAATGTATTTCTTTTCCACGAGTCAAGTCAAGTCGGGGTCGTCACCGAGTTCCAGGCAATAGCTTGACTGGGGTTCGGGACTTCCGGGACAAGGATGGCAAGTGGCGTGTGTTGTGGAGTTGAAAGGTTTGAATAGTGCCGGAAAAGAGAGTGGGACAAAGACAATGCATTTTGTGAAATTAGGGTTTTCCCCATTCCAATATTTTGATACAGGTACCAAAATGTATTTCTATATTTTTCTAAAAATTTCATATTGGCTTTATTTTAACAGAAAATCTTACATTACATTAAACAGTTTCCTACTGCACTCAAAGAACACATTTAGAAGGTTAAAATTAAAAGTCATTAAACACATTGAGCTTTTCCTATTGTACTTAAAGAACAATTAACAAGTGTATATATTACATATAGTCTGCCATAATCTCGGATTTGGTTAGAATAGAATCGAAAGCTTTATTGACATTGTATTAACTGCTTCATAGTTGCTACTCTTGGTCTGTGCTTTAAGACAAATACAATCATGAGTAAATACTAAAAAAAATACTATGGCTAAAAGTACACAGATAAAACTTGTAGCAGGTAAAACACACAATGTTAAAGATAAAACACACATTTTAGGAATTTGTTGCAAAATTCAGTCATTTCATTTGCATTAGTTTACGCTAGGTGGGTGGTTTGGACTGCGCTAATAATTGGCAACAAGCCAAGCAGCTGTGTGTGCGTGTTCTGTACATAACTGTATGTGCACCAGGGACCGAGTTACCTAAATTACCTGTTGATCAGACTGCTTGTTATTTAAAGATTTACCTAAGTTTGAAGCAAGGATTGTAATACTTTAATCATGACACCTTTGGCGAGGCATGTTTTAAAGCAGCTGCGCTTTTGTGTTTAAAGCGCCACCTTTATTAAAACGTTTGAAGCCCAAATACCTCCAGTTTGCGCTTCATGCACCCTCTTTACTAACCAGTTTGCGCTTCATGCACCCTCTTTACTAACCAGTAAAAACAGTTTTTTTTGCCATTCTTTCTCTCCACACTGTTTCTCCTTGTATGTGCTCTTGGCTCTGTGTGTGCGTTTTTAAACACTCAACCTTGGCTCTGTACGTCACCACCGCACGGCAGCATGCAGATGAAAAAATACGGTATTTTTTAGGGATGTCCGATAATGGCTTTTTGACGATATCCGATATTCCGATATTGTCCAACTCTTTAATTACCGATACCGATATCAACCGATACCGATATATACAGTCGTGGAATTAACACATTATTATGCTTAATTTGGACAACCAGGTATGGTGAAGATAAGGTCCTTTTTTAGAAAATGTATAAAATAAAATAAGATAAATAAATTAAAAACATTTTCTTGAATAAAAAAGAAAGTAAAACAATATAAAAACAGTTACATAGAAACTAGTAATGAATGAAAATGAGTAAAATTAACTGTTAAAGGTTAGTACTATTAGTGGACCAGCAGCACGCACAATCATGTGTGCTTACGGACTGTATCCCTTGCAGACTGTATTGATATATATTGTAGGAACCAGAATATTAATAACAGAAAGAAGGGGGTGGGGGGCTTGGTCGGGGGCGTGGTTATTTACAGCTAGAATTCACCAACTCGAGTATTTCATATATATTTCATATATATATATATATATATATATATATATATATATATATATATATATATATATATATACAGTGGGGCATAAAAGTAGTCAGCCGCCCATTGACAATATACATATATATATATACAGTGGGGCATAAAAGTAGTCAGCCGCCCATTGACAATCAATGGGTGGCTGACTAAATACTTTTTTGCCCCACTGTATATGTATGTATGAAATACTTGACTTTCAGTGAATTCTAGCTATATATATATATTTTTTTTTTTTAAATTTTATTTATATAAAAGAAATACTTGAATTTCAGTGTTCCGGTGGCTATCCATTAGATGGCAGTATTGTCCTGTTTAACTTCTCCGTTCATGATGAGTATATCATTTCGGCCACCGTGTTCAATGGAGAAGTCTGTTCTACATATTTACAGGCAACATACACCTTCCCCTTCGAACGTCTCCTTGTTGTGTGCGCAGTTGTGCACTCTACTCTCTAAAAGCCCTAGATGTTATGACGTCATTGGGCAGGCAAGCTGTTTATATTGTGGGAAAGCGGACATGAGAACAGGCTGTCCCCACTCAGTCTCAGGTCCGCATTGAGCTGGAGGGGGTGTGGCCTCCAGCTCCGGCTGAATACCGGGAGTTTGTCGGGAGAAAATCTCTGCCGGGAGGTTGTCGGGAGAGGCGCTAAATACCGTGATTCTCCCGCAAAAACGGGAGGGTTGGCAAGTATGCATACAACCCCTTGGGATGTTACGATACTGACGGACGGCACAGCACGGAGATGGTCCGCAGTGTTGACGTTGCGTATCTTGTGGGTAATTATTTTCGGTCAGCCGTGACCCTCGCCTTGTTTTAAAGATAAACTGTCTTTTCATTGCTAGTCTCGTACGACAACCAGACAACGTATCTACATGTACGGACAACCCTGGCTCTCGTGTCGTTTCAAAGACAAAAGCCGTCAATTGATTTCTAGTTTGGTGCGATAACCGGTTTAAGTGTCTACACTCGATTAACCTAAGGATTCACGGCTGAATCTTATCGATTGAGGGGGCTGTAACCCACGTACCCGAACCGGCCAATTCTGGAACCGGATATCCGGTTACATCGGTTTATCGTTAACAACCCTAGTGTGTAGCATCCACATTCGAATTGGTTGAGGGGACAGAGGGATGCTCCAAAACATCCTTAAAGGGGAACTGCACTTTTTTTGGAGATTTGCATATCATTCACAATCCCTATATGTAAGACAAGCGCACATGTTTTTTTTTTTGTTTTTTTTTAATACAGTCTAAGATGTAAAATACGGCCAGTGCTAGGTGGCTGACAATGCAGCTAATGGGAATACACTATTCCGCCCATAAAACCGTCCAAACAACATCCATAAAACCGCCAACAATACTCTATTTACATCTTGTGACTTGATTATTTACCAAGTATTAGCGATATTGTTATTATAATCCCTAACGCAGACTAACTATTTTCTAGTGGGGTTGTTATCAGAGAGAGCTAGCTAGCTTATGCTGCTATATTGACATACTGAGCCGGTGATCTGGTGCAATACTAATTCAAGATTATAAATCATGCCTCTCTCCTGGATACTATAAGGTTGTGGTAAACTTCGACATTCAAATTATTCCCAAAGATGGCGAGAAAGACACAAAACATTTTTTTTTAACCCTTCATCTAAACAGAAATATATGAACATCCCATCAATCGGCATCCCAGTGGGGCAGACATTGTACAGTAAGTGATTGTTTTATTGTGTTCGTAGTTTGTGTTTCTTGTTCCGCACTCAGCAGTACTGGTGCATGATGCTTATTGCTTGTTGTTAAATATGTAAACATTACATGTTGTTATGAATGTGCCTTTTACTACATTACATATATACTTACAGCATGTGTACTGTATTTTTCGGACTATAAGTGGCAGTTTTTTTTCATAGTTTGGCCGGGGGTGCGACTTATACTCAGGAGCGACTTATGTGTGAAATGATTAACACATTAGCATAAAATATCAAATAATATTATTGATGTCATTCACGTAAGAGACTAGACGTATAAGATTTCATGGGATTTAGCGATTAGGAGTGACAGATTGTTTGGTAAACGTATAGCATGTTCTATATGTTATAGTTATTTGAATGACTCTTACCATAATATGTTACGTTAACATACCAGGCACGTTCTCAGTTGGTTATTTATGCCTCATATAACGTACACTTATTCAGCCTGTTGTTCACTATTCTTTATTTAGTTTAAATTGCCTTTCAAATGTCTATTCTTGGTGTTGGCTTTTATCAAATACATTTCCCCAAAAAATGTGACTTATACTCCAGTGCGACTTATATATGTTTTTTTCCTTCTTTATTATGCATTTTCGGCCGGTGCGACTTATACTCCGGAGCGACTTATACTCCAAAAAATACGGTATAAAACAATGATTAAGACTTTTGGATGTTTTTTTACAGTGCTTTATAGGCGGAATAGAGCGACTCCAATTGGCTCCATTGTTTTGCTAGTGCTTATTTACGACTTGGAATGCATAAAAAAAAGAACAACATATGCATTCTTGTTTTACATAAGGATTGTGAATGATAGGCAACATTCCAAAAAAAAGCAGTCCCCCTTTAAAGGCCTACTGAAAGCCACTACTACCGACCACGCAGTCTGATAGTTTATATATCAATGATGAAATCTTAACATTGCAACACATGCCAATATGCCCGGGTTAACTTATAAAGTGACATTTTAAATTTCCCGCTAAACTTCCGGTTGAAAACGTCTATGTATGATGACGTATGCGCCTGACGTCAATGGTTGAAACGGAAGTATTCGGAAACATTGAATACAATACAAAAAGCTCTGTTTTCATCTCAAAATTCCACAGTATTCTGGACATCTGTGTTGGTGAATCTTTTGCAATTTGTTTAATGAACAATGAAGACTGCAAAGAAGAAAGTTGTAGGTGGGATCGGTGTATTAGCGGCTGGCTGCAGCAACACAACCAGGAGGACTTTGACTTGGATAGCAGACGCGCTATCCGACGCTAGCCGCCGACTGCACAGATGATCGGGTGAAGTCCTTCGTCGCTCCGTCGATCGCTGGAACGCAGGTGAGCACGGGTGTTGATGAGCAGATGAGGGCTGGCTGGCGTAGGTGGAGCGCTAATGTTTTTAGCATAGCTCTGTGAGATCCCGTTGCTAAGTTAGCTTCAATGGCGTCGTTAGCAACAGCATTGTTAAGCTTTGCCAGGCTGGAAAGCATTAACCGTGTATTTAAAGGTCCACGGTTTAATAGTATTGTTGATTTTCTGTCTATCCTTCCAGTCAGGGGTTTATTTATTTTGTTTCTATCTGCAGTTAAGCCCGATGCTATCACGTTAGCTCCGTAGCTGAAGTGCTTCGCCGATGTATTGTCGTGGAGATAAAAGTCACTGTGAATGTCCATTTCGCGTTCTCGACTCTCATTTTCAAGAGGATATAGTATCCGAGGTGGTTTAAAATACAAATCCGTGATCCACAATAGAAAAAGGAGAGAGTGTGGAATCCAATGAGCCAGCTTGTACCTAAGTTACGGTCAGAGCGAAAAAAGATACGTCCTGCACTGCACTCTAGTCCTTCACTCTTACGTTCCTCATCCACGAATCTTTCATCCTGGCTCAAATTAATGGGGTAATCGTCGCTTTCTCGGTCCGAATCGCTCTCGCTGCTGGTGTAAACAATGGGGAAATGTGAGGAGCCTTTCAACCTGTGACGTCACGCTACTTCCGGTACAGGCAAGCCTTTTTTTATCAGCGACCAAAAGTTGCAAACTTTATCGTCGTTGTTCTCTACTAAATCCTTTCAGCAAAAATATGGCAATATCTCGCAATGATCAAGTATGACACATAGAATGGATCTGCTATCCCCGTTTAAATTTTAAAAAATCATTTCAGTAGGCCTTTAAACCTGTGTTTGAACCTGCAACCTTTGGGTATGCCATGTGTGACATAGAACGGTGTGTAGTAGCAGTCTGTTCAGATAGGAAAAAATGTAATGAAAAAAAAAGAACCTTATAAGAATGTAAGAACATTTGCTGCGAAATGAGGGCCATTTAGAAAGAAATATGTAGTAAAACAAGCGTAACTTTGATGGATGCTTCTTTATGGCCATAACGAACAGAAGGAAATATTACAGCCAACCGCCTGCCCTCCCAAAATACTTGTAGCATGCTCGCTTTTTATTGGACCGAGCCCCTCCGTTCAGCCGTCATCTTCCTTCTATCCTTTTAAAACCTGACATTGCAATCCTCCCATCGTCCATCTTTAGCCTCTTAATTGAAATCACATAATCTGGCCGCAGAATAGGTTTCCTCTCGTCCTTTTCATAAAATGGCTGTCGCGCAAAGAACGCAACAAAGGGCTTCTTAAATAATTCCCTGGCTTTTGAGCAGTCATATAATATGGATTACAGTCTGCGCGCCCTCCTCCTTTTTGTTCCTGGTCTCATCCCGCCAGCCTACCCAAGGCAGATTTTGTGACACTCAAGCTGACCGGGGGATGTGTTATCTGTTTTAGAAATCTGATAAATATATAAATAAAACACTGCGCAGTAATGCTAATATATGCCCTAAGAGGGTCTAAGGCTGCAGATCTGAGGACTTAATCTGGATTTCGTGGGGAGGTATCTCCCCTTGGCCGTTTCGGAGATTTGCCAGATCACGGTCGGTCCTCGGCTGAATTTCTCCCCTGCGCTTTGCGTTAATCTGTTGGCATGCAGATTGCGGCAGACTACGGTGGACGGATTAGCGGAGATCTGAGCAAAGCCTTCTGAAATAAGGCCCGTCCTGTGCGGGTCCCTCTGCGGTCCGAAGGCAGCGCGCCGCTCCTCGCTCGCTCCATTCCAGATAATTCCCCTCTTAAAATCTCGGACCAACCACTGTGTAAGTGCAGGACACAGAACACACACACAAAACCCCTTCTACAAATCCCAAAACCTTTTAGAGCTACTTGACTGGGAGAAATCCATCTGTAGAGGATATCCAGCCTCCATTACTTAGAGACTTTTAACTCTGTTTATTTACATCACAGCACGTTTATGCCTAAACTGCCCTTATTAAGATGTTTTCTACCACACGGTCCACAAGGCTCGCAACTTTAATTGTCGTCGGTTCAATGCCGGGCCGGCACTTTGTGTCCGACGCTCCGCGATTACCTCTAGAGAGTGATAAAATCACTTCAGGTAAATGAGTGATTGGACTGGAGGACCGCTGAAGTACAGCTTAGCAGTCCTTCAGCAGCTTCTGTTTGCCAAATGGAGCCGTGGAGTTGGGAGGATGAGGAGGCTGGAGGGGTCACGGGGGGTCCGCGTGCACAGAGGGGACCGGGGCGACCAATCACGTCCTCTGCGAATCCTCAACCCCCGCTGCCTCCGAGGGGTTCCGGCAGGAGTCACTCAGCTCCACAGAAGGCTAATTGGACATTCTCTCAAATGCTTTTATTCGGTTTAAGTTCTCTGTGGCAGAACTAACTTGACTTAGTGGGGAAAAGGAACAAAAGAGCATGTTTGGACATCAATGTCGATTAATCAAGCTGAGATCGTCCTTAGGATTCCGTCTCGTTATCAACGTCTTCTGCCCGCTTGGCCAAGGTTAATTGGTCTTTATTATGCTAACCAGACCTTTTAATTGACCAGAGGACCTTAAATGATCTTCCTCATATCAAGACTTGGAGTACAGTTGTTTTGTCATGTCACCAATTAAAGTGCGCAAGGGAGACATTCGTCATCCATGAGCGAGCAATAAGGACGCAAATTAAAAACGCTGATTAGCGGCGTCCGAACGGGCTCCTTGATAGATTCTTGTCTTGTATTGTTTACCACAAATCTCAACTAATGAGACTCCTCATGTCATCCCTGCAGCTGCATTACTCTTAGTTTGCGCTCTTAAAGCAAATGTTCTGGAATCATCTCCTCTTCGTAGCAATTATTATTGTCCTACTTTTCTTCAGGAGAGGAGAAATGCTTTGGGGCGGGGGCAAACATGAAAGTTACAAAGAAGAATTGGTAATCTCATATAATTCAATTATGTATATATGTTATAATATATCTTGTGATCCTTTAGCTAATGAATGACGTCAAAAAATAATGTACAAGTTTGATATTATATTTGGGAACGTCCGGCTTTAACACAATCAAATAAATGGTTAACAAAAACCTTTTTTTAGTACAGTATATCAACAACCACATTTTTAAATTGAATATTACTGTAAAATATTAGCACATAACAATGACTACTTAAAACTTTAGTTTTCTTACCCACAAAACTCACATAAAATAAAATAAAAATTAATAGCAGAAAATGCCAGCATTATATGAATTATTTTCAAATGTTTTAAATTCACCCAAATGTTACCCCCAGAAAATGTTATCATTTTATTTTAATGTTAGTTTTTTCCCTCTCAAACATTTAGATTTTAAATAACATTTTAAATGTCTATATTTCATGCAATACAATTTTTCAAATATTGTCTTAGCAAACACATTTTGAAATAGAATATTACTATAAAATATTAGCACATAAAAATGACTACTGCGTGCTTGATAAAACGTTTGTTTTTTATTACCACAAAAATGACATAAAATAAACCATTTTAATAGCAGAAAATGACAGTGGTCTATGCATTATGTTAATTATTTTCAAATGTTTTAAATTCACCCAAATGTTACCCCCAGAAAATGTTGACATTTTATTTTATTGTTAGTTTTTTCTCCCTCAAACATTTAGATTTTAAATAACATTTTAAATGTCTACATTTCATGCAATATGATTTTTCAAATATTGTCTTAGCAAACACATTTTGAAATAGAATATTACTATAAAATATTAGCACATAAAAATGACTACTGCGTGCTTGATAAAACGTTTGTTTTTTATTACCACAAAAATGACATAAAATAAACCATTTTAATAGCAGAAAATGACAGTGGTCTATGCATTATGTTAATTATTTTCAAATGTTTTAAATTCACCCAAATGTTACCCCCAGAAAATGTTATCATTTTATTTTAATGTTAGTTTTGTTTTTCAAACATTTTGATTTTAAATAACATTTTAAATGTCTACATCTCATGCAATATAATTTTTTAAATATTGTCTGAGCAAACACATTTTGAAATAAAATATTGCTATAAAATATTAGCACATAAAAATGACTACTTCGTGCTTGATAAAACTTTTGTTTTTAACCACAAAAATGACATAAAATTAACCATTTTAACAGCAGAAAAGGACAGTGGTCTATGCATTATATTAATTATTTTCAAATGTTTTAAATTCACCCAAATGTTACCCCCCGAAAATGTTATCATTTTATTTTAATGTTTTTTTGTTTTTTTCAAACATTTTGATTTTAAATAACATTTTAAATGTCTACATTTCATGCAATATAATTTTTCAAATATTGTCTTAGCAAACACATTTTGAAATAGAATATTACTATAAAATATTAGCACATAAAAATGACTACTGCATGCTTTATAAAACTTTTGTTTTTTAACCACAAAAATTACATATAATGAACCATTTCAATAGCAGAAAAGGACAGTGGTCTATGCATTATATTAATTATTTTCAAATGTTTTAAATTCACCCAAATGTTACCCCCCGAAAATGTTATCATTTTATTTTAATGTTTTTTTGTTTTTTTCAAACATTTAGATTTCAAATAACATTTTAAATGTCTACATCTCATGCAATATAATTTTTCAAATATTGTCTTAGCAAACACATTTTGAAATAGAATATTACTATAAAATATTAGCACATAAAAATGACTACTGCGTGCTTGATAAACTTTTGTTTTTTAACCACAAAAATGACATAAAATTAACCATTTTAATAGCAGAAAAGGACAGTGGTCTATGCATTATATTAATTATTTTCAAATGTTTTAAATTCACCCAAATGTTACCCCCCAACAATATTAGCATTTTATTTGAATGTTAGTTTTTTCCCCAAAAAATTTTGATTTTAAATAACATTTTAAATGTCTACATCTCATGCAATATAATTTTTCAAATATTGTCTGAGCAAACACATTTTGAAATAGAATATTGCTATAAAATATTAGCACATAAAAATGACTACTTCGTGCTTGATAAAACTTTTGTTTTTAACCACAAAAATGACATCAAATTAACCATTTTAACAGCAGAAAAGGACAGTGGTCTATGCATTATATAAATTATTTTCAAATGTTTTAAATTCACCCAAATGTTACCCCCCGAAAATGTTATCATTTAATTTTAATGTTTTTTTGTTTTTTTCAAACATTTTGATTTTAAAAAACATTTTAAATGTCTACATTTCATGCAATATAATTTTTCAAATATTGTCTTAGCAAACACATTTTGAAATAGAATATTACTATAAAATATTAGCACATAAAAATGACTACTGCATGCTTGATAAAACTTTTGTTTTTTAACCACAAAAATGACATAAAATAAACCATTTTAATAGCAGAATATGACAGCTGTCTATGCATTGTATGAATTATTTTCAAATGTTTTAAAATTGTTACCCCCAGTTTTTTTTTTAAACATTTTGATTTTAAATAACATTTTAAATCTCATTCAAATATTTTCTTAGCAAACACATTTTGAAATACAATATAGCACATCAACTTGTTTCTCCCCCCAAAATTACATGAAATTAACAATTTAAAATTAAAGTACCAGAAAATAACAGTAGTACATGCATTTTTTTAGAATTTGTATTTATTTCTTTTCAATACATTTTTTATAAATGTTCCCTCAGAAAATATGTAATTGTTTTTTCAAACATTACCAAAAATTAACTCGAGAAAATGTCTACAATTATGGATTTAAAAAAATATATATCCTAGAGCAGTGTTTTTCAACCTTTTTTGAGCCAAGGCACATTTTTTTCATTGAAAAAACAAGGAGGCACACCACCAGCAGAAACGTTATAAAATGAAACTCCACCAGGTTGTCTTTTTTTTTTTAGTTTGTTGTTGTTTTCCTGTGTGTAGTGCTTTAGTTCCTATCTTGCGCTGTTATTTTGTTGGCTTTTCCTGTTTTATTGGTTGTTTTCCTGGAGCAGCTTCACGCCTTCCTTTGAGTGCTATTGCCTGACCTGCTTTGTATTGGAAAACAAGACTATTTCAGTTGTGCGGACGCTATCCTTCTTTGTGGGGACATTGTTGATTGTCATGTAAGTCTTTGCTGTCGTCCAGCATTCTGTTTTTGTTTACTTTGTAGCCAGTTCAGTTTTACTTTCGTTTTGCATAGCCATCTCTATGCTTCAGTGCCTTTTTCTTGCAGGACTTGCCTTTTGTTAATTTTTGGTTTAAGCGTATCATAACTTTTTACCTGCACGCTGTCTCCCGCTGTGCTCTGCATATTGGGATCACGACAAACCATCCTCGACGCGTTCCGACTTCTACAAAGCAATGAACTACCTGCTACCACTTACT
Source organism: Entelurus aequoreus (assembly GCF_033978785.1). Classification (NCBI taxonomy): domain Eukaryota; kingdom Metazoa; phylum Chordata; class Actinopteri; order Syngnathiformes; family Syngnathidae; genus Entelurus; species Entelurus aequoreus. Next base: position 5,434,335 of record NC_084753.1, read on the forward strand.
GATACGGATGGAGTATTACATGGTTACCCTGCCAAGCTCTATATGGCACAGACACTAGACAACGGCACATTATTTGCAGATTATAATTATTGATTTGCAAATAATATTTTTTGGACCAATTAGGTGAAGTTGCATAATTTCCCACGGCACACCAGACTATATCTCACGGCACACTAGTTGAAAAACACTGTCCTAGAGGATGTACATACAGTATGATATGGGGTACAGTATAAGTTACCTTTAGGGCTGCAGCCGTCGATTTTAGTAATATAGTAATGTACTTGATTAATCAAACTATTTGATAATCAAATAAAACACACTTCATAGCCTCAATTTAAGGGAAATATTTAAAGAGCTTAAACATTATTGCTGTTCGCCATAACCTTCATATTTTTTCTGATAAAAGCACATCATCAACATTGTTGCCACACAGATCACAGTACCCTCAAACCACCGCTCTTGTGCGGCTTCTATTGCAGCAGCCGTGCGGAAACTATGTCCTCGTATATAAAGTTCCGGGCACTCCATGTGGTCCGGATCATATCCATTTTTATTAGTTACACTCATTAAGCGGTGAACTGAAGCAACAGAATATAAATTTAAGCTTGTTTCAAATCAAATGAATCAATTTCATTGATTTATTGTTCCAGCCCCAGTTACTTTTTGATTAACTTATATTACCGGACCATTGGGCGCGCCGGATTATAAGGCGCACTGCCGATGAATGGTCTATTTTCTATCTTTTTTCATATATAAAGAGCACCAGATTATAAGGCGCATTAAAGGCCTACTGAAAGCCACTACTACCGACCACGCAGTCTGATAGTTTATATATCAATGATGAAATCTTAACATTGCAACACATGCCAATATGGCCGGGTTAACTTATAAAGTGACATTTTAAATTTCCCGCTAAACTTCCGCTTGAAAACTCCTTTGGATGATGACGTACACTACCGTTCAAAAGTTTGGGGTCACCCAAACAATTTTGTGGAATAGCCTTCATTTCTAAGAACAAGAATAGACTGTCGAGTTTCAGATAAAAGTTCTCTTTTTCTGGCCATTTTGAGTGTTTAATTGACCCCACAAATGTGATGCTCCAGAAACTCAATCTGCTCAAAGGAAGGTCAGTTTTGTAGCTTCTGTAACGAAAAAGGAGAAAGTGTGGAATCCAATGAGCCAGCTTGTACCTAAGTTACGGTCAGAGCGAAAAAAGATACGTCCTGCACTGCACTCTAGTCCTTCACTCTCACGTTCCTCGTCCACGAATCTTTCATCCTCGCTCAAATTAATGGGGTAATCGTCGCTTTCTCGGTCCGAATCGCTCTCGCTGCTGGTGTAAACAATGGGGAAATGTGAGGAGCCTTTCAACCTGTGACGTCACGCTACTTCCGGTACAGGCAAGCCTTTTTTTTATCAGCGACCAAAAGTTGCGAACTTTATCGTCGATGTTCTCTACTAAATCCTTTCAACAAAAATATGGCAATATCGCGAAATGATCAAGTATGACACATAGAATGGATCTGCTATCCCCGTTTAAATAAAACAATTTCATTTCAGTAGGCCTTTAAAGCACAGTACAATCCATCAAGCGGTGTGGCTTCATAGCTTACCAAAGTCCTACTAAAACATTTTGATAGATTTTTGAGCGCCGTGTGTAATGTTCTATATTTCTAATGGAACGTATAAAATGTTGATGTTGTTTACTTGAGTCATATTGCAGTCTACACATATCTCTACTGGTCACACTTATCATTGCACCACGTACCAAATAAAATAGCTTCGAGGTCGGTAAGCACAACCATAATTATTCCTTACATTAGGCCAGGGGTCACCAACCTTTTTGAAACCAAGAGCTACTTCTTGGGTACTGATTAATGCGAAGGGCTACCAGTTTGATACACACTTAAATAAATTGCCAGAAATAGCCAATTTGCTCAATTTACCTTTAACTCGATGTTATTATTAATAATTAATGATATTTACACTTAATTGAACGGTTTAAAAGAGGACAAAACACGAAAAAAATTACAATTACATTTTGAAACATAGTTTATCTTCAATTTCGACTCTTTAAAATTCAAAATTCAACCGAAAAAAACAAGAGAAAAACTAGCTAATTCGAATGTTTTGGAATCAAATTTTAAAAAGAACTTATGGAGCATCATTAGTAATTTTTCCTGATTAAGATTAATTTTAGAATTTTGATGACATGTTTTAAATAGGTTAAAATCCAATCTACACTTTGTTAGAATATATAACAAATTGGACGAAGTTATATTTCTAACAAAGACAAATCATTATTTCTTGTAGATTTTCCAGAACAAAAATTTTAAAAGAAATTCAAAAGACTTTGAAATAAGATTTAAATTTGATTCTACAGATTTTCTAGATTTGCCAGAATAATTTTTTTGAATTTTAATCATAATAAGTTTGAAGAAATATTTCACAAATATTCTTCGTCGAAAAAACAGAAGCTAAAATGAAGAATTAAATTAAAATGTATTTATTATTTTTTACAATAAAAAAAGAAGGAATTTAAAAGGTAAAAAGGTATATGTGTTTAAAAATCCTGCAATCATTTTTAAGGTTGTATTTTTTCTCTAAAATTGTCTTTCTGAAAGTTATAAGAAGCAAAGTAAAAAAATTAATGAATTTATTTAAACAAGTGAAGACCAAGTCTTTAAAATATTTTCTTGGATTTTCAAATTCTATTTGAGTTTTGTCTCTCTTAGAATTACAAATGTCGGGCAAAGCGAGACCAGCTTGCTAGTAAATAAATACAATTTAAAAAATAGAGGCAGCTTACTGGTAAGTGCTGCTATTTGAGCTATTTTTGGAACAGGCCAGCGGGCTACTCATCTGGTCCTTACGGGCTACCTGGTGCCCGCGGGCACCGCGTTGGTGACCCCTGCATTAGGCGCACCCGGTTATAAGGCGCACTGTCGAGTTTTGAGAAGAAAAAAAAAAAGGAATTTAAGTGCGCCTCATAGTCCGGAAAATAGGGTATGTTCCTGTATGACTTGTGTCATTACCTCTCTTCACTGATTGGCTGGGAGAAATTACATTGTTCCACTGCCCTAAAAGTCTACATCACGTTTAAGTTACAAAATATGAGATTTTCTTTACAACGTGTGTTTTTGTGTGGCGTGTCTGGGAGGTCAGAAATGGTTTTCTGCGAGAGTCTTAGCTAAGAAAAGACGCATGGAAAGCGAGAACTTGGGCATAAGCCGATCAGCGTCTATATGTGCGGTCAACTTTACATCTGGGAGCTAATTCTTCCCTTTTGTGAAGAGTCCACAAAGAAACAGCATATTTTCCTCCTAGACAGGATGTGTTGGCAGAGATTCGGGGCCAATGTGTGCTTTAAAACTGAAACTGTGAGCAGTTTTTGACCCATTTGACTCCTTAAAGCAGTCTGTTTTTTGTTTACAGATTGATTAACGAAAACACACAAAAAAAGAGAGGAATAGTCAATAATCTGTTTTCCCAAACGATTTTTAATCACCCTTTCAAATATTTGTGCCGTGGCTCGTGTAGTCGTGTCCTTTTGGGTTTCACAAACAGGAGGAGAGGTTGGGGGGGGGGGGCGGGGGGGGACAAACAAGCGAAGCAGAGCGACAGAACAGTTTGAGGATGAACGCTGCTAATCCCGACCTCGGCTAATGCTAATGCAAATGCGTGTTTATCAAAAGTGTAATCGACATTAGTTAGAAAAACAAGGATGCGCCAGCACTCTGCTCTTTGTTCCGTGATTGTGGAAGAGGAGAGATTAAGACGGGCTTTAGCCACGCTCGGGTGGATGGAAGGAGAGAGCCATGCATGCAGGGAAGAATAAGGCAAACTCATCTTTTACTCTTTAAAAAAAAAAAAAAAAAAAAAAAAACAGTGCTCAGCATTAACTCCATTAATTAATAGTGTCTTTCCCTTTAATTCTAATCAACTGGTGAATAAGCATTCAGTCCAGCATTTAGCCTGTTTTATCCAATTCTTACCCATTTTTTTTTGTTTTGTTTTTTTAAAGGCCTACTGAAAGCCACTACTAGCGACCACGCAGTCTGATAGTTTATATATCAATGATGAAATCTTAACATTGCAACACATGCCAATACGGCCGGGTTAACTTATAAAGTGACATTTTAAATTTCCCGGGGAACTTCCGGTTGAAAACGTCTATGTATGATGACGTATGCGCGTGACGTCAATGGTTGGAACGGAAGTATTCAGACACATAATAAACAATACAAACAGCTCTGTTTTCATCGCAAAATTCCACAGTATTCTGGACATCTGTGTTGGTGAATCTTTTGCAATTTGTTTAATGAACAATGGAGACTGCAAAGAAGAAAGCTGTAGGTGGGATCGGTGTATTAGCGGCTGGCTGCAGCAACACACCCAGGAGGACTTTGAGTTGGATAGCAGACGCGCTATCCGACGCTAGCCGCCGACCGCATCAATGATCGGGTGAAGTCCTTCGTCGCGCCGTCGATCGCTGGAACGCAGGTGAGCACGGGTGTTGATGAGCAGATGAGGGCTGGCGTAGGTGGAGCGCTAATGTTTTTATCATAGCGCTGACGAGGTCCCGTAGCTAAGTTAGCTTCAATGGCGTCGTTAGCGACAGCATTGCTAGGCTTCGACAGGCGGCACAGCATTAACCGTGTAGTTACAGGTCCAGTGTTTGGTTCGGTGTCTCCTGATAGTAGTATTGTTGATTTTCTGTCTATCCTTCCAGTCAGGGGCTTATTTCTTTTGTTTCTATCTGCATTTAAGCACGATGCTATCATCCGTAGCTAAAGTGCTTCACCGATGTATTGTCGTGGAGATAAAAGTCACTGTGAATGTCCATTTCGCGTTCTCGACTCTCATTTTCAAGAGGATATAGTATCCGAGGTGGTTTAAAATACAAATCCGTGATCCACAATAGAAAAAGGAGAGAGTGTGGAATGCAATGAGCCCTTTTACCTAAGTTACGGTCAGAGCGAAGAAAGATACGTCCTGCACTGCAGTCTAGTCCTTCACTCTTACGTTCCTCATCCACGGATCTTTCATCCTGGCTCAAATTAATGGGGTAATCGTCGCTTTCTCGGTCCGAATCTCTCTCGCTGCTGGTGTAAACAATGGGGAAATGTGAGGAGCCTTTCAACCTGTGACGTCACGCTACTTCCGGTACAGGCAAGGCTTGTTTTTATCAGCGACCAAAAGTTGCGAACTTTATCGTCGATGTTCTCTACTAAATCCTTTCAGCAAAAATATGGCAATATCGCGCAATGATCAAGTATGACACACAGAATGGATCTGCTATCCCCGTTTAAATAAAACAAATTCATTTCAGTAGTCCTTTAAATGACACAAGAAGGGGGTTAGACCTTTTAAAAACATTTTTTTTTAACAAAAACAGTCGGTCACCATTTTCATTATTTGTTACATTTTGGAAATCATTTCTATGACTGAGAATTTGTAGCATAATCCAGAAGAGTGATTCTTGGCTCTCCAAGTCCCACCGTAATGACCATCATTAAAATAGTCCAGTGTTTTTCAACCTTTTTGGAGCCAAGCCACATTTTTGTTCATTGAAAAAATGCGGAGTCGCACCACCAGCAGAAAACATTCAAAATGTAAACTCGGTAGTTGATATTGACAGTAAAAAGTCGTCGTCGCAGTTGTTGGATATGAATTCAAACCATAACCAAGCATGCATCACTATAGCTGTTGTCTCACAGTAGGTGTCACATCACGCTGTGACTTATTTGGAGTTTTTTGCTGTTTTCCTGTGCGTAGTGTCTTGCGCTCCTATTTTGTTGGTGTTTTCCTGTAGCAGTTTCATGTCTTCCTTTGAACGCTATTCCCCGCACCTGCTTTGTTTTAGCAATCAAGAATATTTCAGTTGTGCAGACGCTATCCTTCTTTGTGTGGAAATTGTTGATTGTCATTTCATGTACGGATGTACTTTGTGGACGCCGTCTGCTCCACACGCTTAAATGTTTTTTTTATTTTTTTTATTTTAATTTCATTGACATCCAGCGTCAGACATTCCTATCCATTACAACATATTCACATACGTCATATATAGGGTGACCATTTCCATGACACCAAAAAGGAGGACAATTTGCGGCATATGACACCAAAAAGGAGGACATTATGCTGCATATCAATAAATTACTATGGTGTACATAGGACTCTGGTATACTCTTATTTATAGTACAATTTTGAGTGGTTTAAAGATTATGTTTGTGTGGCTGAATAGGAAAAAATATTAAAGTCAAGTGTTTGTTAACAGTATTTGTATTTATTCAATACATTGTGGTGTTCAAAAAGTGACCACTGAGATGAATCTTTTCAAGTGCAGAGTGCCACAAAGCATAACATGTGTGGACTTAAATGTAAACAACAATTAACAGGTAACATATATAATTTTTAAAAAATGTGAGCGACATCAGACGTGCACACTGTGGCCACACCAGCGTCACACCTGTCCCAAACCTGACATAACAATTTAAATGTTTTATTAAAATAATTATCTGATATAAGTGATTTTGCCCTCTTACAATGACAATAACAAAAAAACATGTTTTTCATGACCTATGTGCTAGTATTGTATGTCTGGCTGCGGGTCCCCTTTCAGAGATTACATTTAGTTCCTGTAACTTTCTGTCTGTAAAATACATCTTTTTATTAGCATTTATGAACTCTAGTGACAATATTTCATGAATAATATCCTTAGATTTCTTAATAAATGGCAGTAAAATAAGCACACATCTGATTGAGGAGTCAGAGTGTTACACCCTGGCATTTACACATTGTGTGGCGTTGGGGTTGTCCGACTTTTCGTGTGGCCATAAACGCAGCACTGGCTAAGTGCCATGAGTGCATGTGTCGCTGCAGGTGAGGCAGAGCGAGCGGCTTCTGTTGAAACGACGGATGATAAAGTTGGTTTAAGCCTGGTTTGTATGGCAGAAAATGACCAGTTTTTATAGATAAAAGTTTTTTTATTCATGTTTTTGGTGTGGTTACAAACAGTTTTGCTCAATAAAGTGATTGATGGAATTCTTGTCCATAAAGCGTCTCGACAGACGATAATTGAAGTGTGTTGACAAAGATTGTTTTATTCATTGGGGCCACTCTTGTTGTCACCTGTCACTCACAGAGTTGCATTGCAAAATCATGCAGAATAAATTGTAATGTGTTTATTTTGTTTAAAGTTCAGATGGGATTTTTTGATTTCCTGCGCGGCATTCATTTGCTGTGCGCATATGACGCGTGAGCGGTGCGCCATTGCGCAGGCGCGCACCTTAGAGGGAACGTTGGACCCTTGTTTACCTTTTTAACCAATGATAAGCAGATTTGTATCCGACACCGCTCTTAGCCAATCATTTGATGTGTTACTGCGTTGGGGGGCATTTTTTTACGGTCTATGATTGGCTATTGCGCTGCAGCCCAGCAAAGATGAAAAAAACTCCGCTCTTCAAGCCTAGTGCCTCAAAAAGGAGGACAAATACGTGTCCGGCTTGATGCTGCGCCGGACGCCGGACAGGGCATTAAAAATACGGACTGTCCGGCCTAAATCCGGACACCAGGGGCCGTACTTATCAAGCTTCTTAGAATTACTCCTAAGAAGTCTGCTAAGAGTTGACTTAAGAGTAAATAAATTCTTCGCTGAAAGCTGCACTTAAAAGTTAGTTATCAAGCGTCTTACTCACACTTTCAGCGAAGTGTAGGACTGAATCTTAAGTGTCACACTCAGAGCTGAATTACGACATTACTATGTGCCGTAAACGGAATTTTAGGTGACGTCATTTCTGTGTCCATAGAAATGACCAATCACGGAAGGGAATCCCTTGTCTAAGAATAAAGAAATATCTTGGAAATATTTAAGTGGACAATGGGAGTGTATATTTTGACAATAAACTACAAAATAATACAAAACAAACTAGTCCCCGCCGGCACTCACGCTACCGCTCCCTCTCTTCTCTCGCCCACACACTCACTGACGTCACTCACCTCACGGCCACACACATACGCTACTGTCATAGCATTTTCTTTCCAATTCATTAATTAGGCAACTAATTTGAAACTGGTGTGGGTGGCTCTATATATACTAGCCCACTGCAGACACATGCAGAAATCAACAAGGAATCGAAAAGTATTAAATCTGTGACAAAAATAATATCCGCTCTGTCTAAATGATACCGTTTGATCAGCTGCTCGTCATAAAAAAAAACCAAAACATTGTTCCGTTCCCTGAACGTTCGCGCACGTCTCTCTCGCCTCAGTGCCACCCCCTGCTGGCAACTCCTAACCACTTAAGACACCTCTGAAGGTCTCTTAAATATCGTGGAGAGTAGGAGTGATTCTTAGACTTAAGAACGTTGATAAAAAGCTTTTATTCTTAAGTTTGAGAGTAGGACTAAATTTCGCAAATTCTCAGGACTTAAGTGTAAAATGGCACTCTAAGAATAAGTACGGCCCCTGGTCACCCTAGTCATATATCTGTTGTCTGCCCTAAATGTCAAAATATTTTTTGTTTATATCCCAACGATACCAACCCCCCCCACCCCCAAAAAAAAGAAACCGCAAAAAAACAAAGTAGTATCTACAAATACATCAATTAAATAAACAAAAAAAGAATTAATACATTAATAATAATAATAATCAGAAATAAAATAAAAAAAATATATAAACAGATAAATATATATATATATATATATATATATATATATATATATATATATATATATATATATATATATATATATATATATATATATACACACACATATTTTTCTGCTCAGTGGCCTTGTGGTTAGAGTGTCCGCCCTGAGATCGGTAGGTCGTGAGTTCAAACCCCGGCCGAGTCATACCAAAGACTACAAAAATGGGAGCCATTACCTCCCTGCTTGGCACTCAGCATCAAGGGTTGGAATTGGGGGTTAAATCACCAAAAAAGATTCCCGGGCGCGGCCACCGCTGCTGCTCACTGCTCCCCTCACCTCCCAGGGGGTGGAACAAGGGGATGGGTCAAATGCAAAGGGTAATTTCGCCACACCTAGTGTGTGTGTGTGACTATCAGTGGAACTTTAACTTCAAATGTTTTTAATCCATTTTGCCCAAACCTGATAGGAATGCCATCCATCCATCCATTTTCTACCGCTTGTCCCTTTCGGGGGTCACGGGGCGGTCGCTGGAGCCTATATCAGCTGCATTCGGGCGGAAGGCGGGGTACACCCTGGACAAGCCGCCACCTCATCACAGGGCCAACACAGATAGACAGACAACATTCACACACTAGGGACCATTTAGTGTTGCCAATCAACCTATCCCCAGGTGCATGTCTTTGGAGGTGGGAGGGGCCTATCCCCAGGTGCATGTCTTTGGAGGTGGGAGGGGCCTATCCCCAGGTGCATGTCTTTGGAGGTGGGAGGAGCCTATCCCCAGGTGCATGTCTTTGGAGGTGGGAGGGGCCTATCCCCAGTTGCATGTCTTTGGAGGTGGGAGGAAGCCGGAGTACCCGGAGGGAACCCACGCAGTCACGGGGAGAACATGCAAACTCCACACACAAAGATCCTGAGCGCAGGATCGAACCCAGGACCTTCGTAGTGTGGGGCAGACGCGCTGCCCCTGATAGGAATGACCTACCATTATTGTTTGTGTGGCTTTTTCACTATTGACTTTCTTCATGCTTCTTAAGTGGCTGAAATGACGCAGTTTGGGATTGTGATGCCACCATGTTACTTTGGTGTGCACTTGAGTTCCTGTGTACTGACCTACCCAAGTCAATGCTTTAAGTGATCATACGAATCCAAGTGCCGGTGTCAACTTTTAAAATGCTTTTATTGCGGTGTGTCGGTGCAACTTGCAGGAGAGTGACACCTCTGGGGCGCGCCTCAGGGCCTTTGGATCACGGATGAGTGTGGACCGGGGCCAGATCCCCGATGACACCTGTGAGTCTTGGCACAGCTGCCGGTTTACATTAGCGTTTAGCCGGCTTCTATGTCAAACAAAGCACCGCCACTGAGGTATGTCCTCACCACCCACCCACACTTCTCCCTGCACTCCAAACAGCCACGCGCTCTCCGAAACAACACAAGAGAATTAGTCTGCCTTTTTTTTTGTTATTATCGGTGAATGTCAAGGATATCTGCTTGGTTGATCTCCCCAGTTCCGCAGCCTTTTCTTGTGTTGTGCAACATCCATTGTCTGAGCGCGGTGGTAAACACACTTCACGCGCCGCCATCTCTGAAGTGTATGCCATTGTTTCCTCAAGTGTCGCCGCTCTTCAGAAACGGACATTGGCGCATCTCCCTGAAACAATGCCAGCGATCAGCGCACGCATTCACAAAAGAGGGGGGGACAAAAAAACAACCTCGACCACTTGCGCCAGGAAAGAAAATTACCGAAGCACAAAGCGCCGGCTCTTGTGCGGCACCCCAAAAACACGTCGTGGCGCCGCTCTTGTCACACGGCAAGTGGAGGCGGGTCGGCAGGGGGGGCTATTATTAACCATCATTGTACCTCATCACAGCATGGTTTGGTCTTTGCCATGCATTGTGTTCAAAGTAGTGTTGTAACCAACGTTCCCTCTAAGGTGCGCGCCTGCGCAATTGCGCACTGCTCCAGCGTCCTCTGCGCACAGCAAATATATGCCGCGCACCAAATCAAACCCTTCTGAATTCTAAACAAAATAAACACATTTATTCTGTGTAATTATGCAATGCAACTCTGAGTGACAGTGACAACTAACGGTGTTCGTCAAAACCGTTCAATTGAACACCGTTCAATTATTGTAACGTCTATCGAGATGCTTCGAGGACAGGAATTATATCGATCACTTTATTGAGCAAAACTGTTTATATTCGGACATAACCACACCAAAAACACGAGTAAAAAACTTCTATCTCGAAAAACTAGTCAATTTCTGCCGTACAAACCAGGCCAAAACCAACTTGTCATCTGTCACCAACACGCGTACCACTAAGCCACTGGTGCGTTTATTGCCACACAAAAAGTCGGACAACTCAAACACCACACAAAGTTACACTATGTTCACTTCATCCTATGCTTATGGATGTTTAAAGGCCTACTGAAAGCCACTACTACCGACCACGCAGTCTGATAGTTTATATATCAATGATGAAATCTTAACATTGCAACACATGCCAACACGGCCGGGTTAACTTATAAGGTGCAATTTTAGATTTCCCGCTAAACTTCCGGTTGAAAAAGCCTTTGGAGGATGACGTATGCGCGTGACGTAGCCCGGGGAACAGAGGTATGCCTTCCCCATTGAATCCAATACAAAAAAGCTCTGTTTTCATTTCATAATTCCACAGTATTCTGGACATCTGTGTTGGTGAATCTTTTGCAATTTGTTTAATGAACAATGAAGATTACAAAGAAGAAAGTTGTAGGTGGGATCGGTGTATTAGCGGCTGGCTGTAGCAACACAACAAGAAGGACTTACTTGGATAGCAGACGCGCCAGCCGATGCTAGCCGCCAACCACATATGTGTTGGGGTGAAGTCCTTCGTCGCGCCGTCGATCGCTGGAACGCAGGTGAGCACGGGTGTTGATGAGCAGATTAGGGCTGGCTGGCGTAGGTGGAGCGCTAATGTTTTTATCATAGCTCTGTGAGGTCCGGTTGCTAAGTTGCTAAGTTAGCCTTAGCGTCGTTAGCAACAGCATTGTTAAGCTTTGCCAGGCTGAGAATTATTAACCGTGTAGTTACATGTACATGGTTTAATAGTATTGTTGATCTTCTGTCTATCCTTCCAGTCAGGGATTTATTTATTTTGTTTCTATCTGCATTTGAGACAGATGCTATCACGTTAGCTCATGCTAAAGAGCTTCGTCGATGTATTGTCGTGGAGATAAAAGTCACTGTGAATGTCCATTTCGCGTTCTTGACTCTCATTTTCAAGAGGATATAGTATCCGAGGTGGTTTAAAATACAAATCCATGATCCACAATAGAAAAAGGAGAGAGTGTGGAATCCAATGAGCCAGCTTGTACCTAAGTTACGGTCGGAGCGAAAAAAGATATGTCTTGCACTGCATTCTAGTCCATCACTCTTAACGTTCCTCATCCACGAATCTTTCATCCTCGCTCAAATTAATGGGGTAATCGTCGCTTTCTCGGTCCGAATAGCTCTAGCTGCGTTGAAAACAATAGGAAAATACGAGGAAGTGAACAACTGACAACGTCACGCTACTTCCGGTACAGGCAAGGCTTTTTTTTATCAGCGACCAAAAGTTGCGGACTTTATCGACGTTGTTCTATACTAAATCCTTTCAGCAAAAATATGGCAATATCGCAAAATGATCAAGTATGACACATAGAATGGATCTGCTATCCCCGTTTAAATAAAAAAAATGTCATTTCAGTAGGCCTTTAAGGGGAACTAAATGTGATCTCTGAAAGGGGTACAAATTATTTCCAAAGCAGGACCCCCACCCAGACATATTGTACAATACTAATCCATAGCTTATGAAAAACAAGATTTCTTTTATTTTCATTACAAGTGTGCCAAATCACTAATATTACAAAATAGTCTCATGAAAATGACTCCTCATTTGAGTGTTATTATTTGGTACCGGTACTAAAATTATTTCGGTACTTTTCTAAATAAAGGGGACCACAACAAAATTGGATTATTGGCTTTATTTTAACAAAAAATGGCCTTTTATTTATATCTCGATATTTTTAGGCCATGTCACGATGCACGATATATATGTGGATATTTTGCCTTAGCCTTGAATGAACACTTGATGCATATAATCACAGCAGTATGATGATTCTATGTGTCTACATTAAAACATTCTTCTTCATACTGCATTAATATATGCTACTTTTAAACTTTCATGCAGAGAGGGAAATCACAACTAAGTCAATTTAGCAAAAGTGTATTTATTAAACAGTTATTAAGCAGTGGCACAAACATTCATGTCATTTCCAAAACAGAAAGTGCAAGAGCAGAGCAGAAAAGAGACGGCAGATCAACTGGTCTAAAAGGGGGGTCTATTTGAAGGCTAGAGTATACAAATGAGTTTTAAGATGGGACTTAAATGCTTCTAGTTGTAGCATCTCTAACTGTTACCGGGAGGGCATTCCAGAGTACTGCTCTGCCCCCCCCCCCCCCCTCCTGCAGTGTTTTAGCTACTTCTAAATCACTAATCCTTGTCTCCATGGCGACAAAAAAGTAAGTTTCTTACTAGTATCATCCCTGCAGGACGAGGAATAGCTAAACATGCTTCACTACACACCGTAGCTCACCGGCGTCAAAATGTAAACAAACACCATTGGTGGATCTACACCTGACATCCACTGTAATGATACCAAGTACAGGCACGTATCTAGTTGATATTAGTATGATTACATCGATATTTTTTGGCATCACATGTTCTTCTTTCGTTTTTTAAAAATGTATATTATGTTTATAAAGTCAGGAAATATGTCCCTGGACACATGAGGACTTTGAATATGACCAATGTATGATCCTGTAACTACTTGGTATCGGATTGATACCCAAATTTGTGGTACCATCCAAAACTGATGTAAAGTATCCAAACAGAAGAATAAGTGATGTTAAAAGAGAAAGTAAGCAGATATTAACAGTAAATGAACAGGTAGATTAATAATTCATTTTCTACCACTAGTCCTTAATAACGTGTACAAAATGATAGGTGTATAAATGACACAATATGTTACTGCATATGTCAGCAGACTAATTAGGAGTCTTTGTTTGTTTACTTACTACTAAAAGACAAGTTGTCTAGTATGTTCACTATTTTATTTAAGGACAAAATTGCAATAAGAAACATATGTTTAATGTACCCTAAGATTTTTTGTTCAAATAAAGCCAGTAATGCCATTTTTTGTGGTCCCCTTTATTTAGAAAAGTATCAAAGTACCGAAAAGTATCGAAATACATTTTCCAGGCATGTGATTTTTCCGTCTAAAGTCGGAATTCTGTCCTTTTTTAATCTCGGGGAGAAAAAAAAAATAATCTCCCGTTTTTCCGGTTTTTTTTCCGACCCTAAATCAAGATTCGAGACGTAGTTTATATTACGCCGTAGTTGATTGGTTGATATGTTCCTTGTGACCAATCAGGACATCGTTAATAACGTCATCATTCATAATGGTTATTACCGCCATTTTCCATATGTAAACGATGTCGGTTCTCGAGAGAAAGGACGCTTTACAAGTAAAATAAATTGATAAACATGTCAAAAACAAGTTCCGATTGGACTGGATGGAAAGGGAAATCACTGATACTGTTGGGAAGAAGGAAGTTACGACTTTGTTCGGTGATTTTATTCGGAAAATCGATCGTCCCGGAAAGGTTTTGTGCACGTGGTGTCATGATAATATTGACTATGGATCACGAGGTTTCAAGGCTTTGGAAGTACATGCGAAACGCCAAAAACATATGAAACAACTTGAAGCAAGGAAAACTAACTTTTCACTAGCTGGTACTTTTGGATGTCAACCGAAAGTGAGCAAACCTTACGGACTTCATCCTTTGTTTACATGGAGAGGAAAGATCCACCCACTTCAGTTGCAGACAGGGTTGTTAATAATGAGGTAAGCTAAAAAATATTTGCTTGCGAAATACGCATGTTTGTTTTAAATATTAACCAATTATTGCTTTGCGAAATATAAATGGGTTTTTCTCAAAATAAAAAGCCACGTGAAAATATATTATGAAATTACAGAAATTCAAAGAGTCGCATTATTGATTCCAGTTAACAATTTATTTGAAATAAATTTGCATATAATACTATTTTGTAATATTAAGTTCTTATGTAGTCTCTTGAAACTATTGTCAGTGGTGTAACAATCTTGAAGGTCAATATTTCCACACTTGTTTCATGCAATATGTCAGTGTCCTCACATTAATATTATTTCCTATTTTCAAATATGAGTAAACCATACTAAACATGTTTAATTATTTTCATACATTTATATCCTATTTTGGCAAAAAGAATGAAATGTTCACATTTGGTATTTTGTTAAATAAATTTGCAAGGAAAGCTCATGTTAGGGCTCTCCGAGAAAGCTAATGTGTGAAGTGAACTGAAGTAATGTGGTAATACTGTAAATAAAGTGTAGATAATAACACTGATCAATGTGACACCTGTGGATGTGAAATGAACACAAGATGTAAATATTAGTGACTAAATACTGTTGGGACTGAACCATATACAGTAATTCATTAGGATCATCGGGTTATGTATGTTCTATTAATGATGTTTTCATGTCTTTAAACACTAACATATTTTCTTCAAATGGTGCTGTCTTTGTTCATTTTAGCATGTTAAATTGGTGAAAAACCAGGAGCTTGTCCCCCCACCAGGGCCTTCGTCCCCCAGACCCCCGGAAATGTTTTCAGTCTTTTTCACTGTGGTCAAATCACATGCCTTATTTTGGTACCGGTCCCAAAATATTGGTATTGGGACAACACTACATGCAGACTACACAGCAGGTATTAACTCGCCTTGCTTCCACGATTAATAGTCAAATCCTCGGGATTGAATTGTCGAATCTTCGACTATTTGAAGACAGCCTTATTGATGAGCGACTTCTTTTTTCACTTCTATAATGTTTTAAGAGGGTTCACATTTCCTGTATGGTTTTTTTCTGAGAGTGACATTCTAACATTGGAGCAGACGCCGTGATTTGTCTGTTATTTTCAACCAGCCTAAACTTCAAGGGGTACAATTTTCTCTTTGGGTTGGGAAGGAGGAAACTCACTGCCTTTTGAAAGTAAACCCTATCTGATGACCTCGAAATATTGTGTATCGCCAAAATCTTATTCAATCTCGCTATCCCAGCACGAAAAAAACGATTAAAAGTACAAAAAAATATATTGTTAAAAATGTGCAAAATGGTAGCGGACAGAGAGACGCGAGTGGTGGAAAGGCGAGGTGTGAGACGCGTGGGTGTTTGGACCGTGGGCACAGGGGCTTAATGAGAGGTGAGCCAGAGGAGACGCGGTGCAAGGACAGCCGGAGAAAGGGTAGAAGCAGGGAGAGGTGGCGACGTGAAGGAGGGGGGGAGTGAGTGATAGATGGCAGAGAGGGAAAGGAAGAAGCTTAAAACTGGAAGCAGTAAACAAAGAGCCAAGAATAGAGTCCAGGTGGGAGAAGTGAAAGGTGAGATGAGGACAGTCAAGGAGGCAACTGATGATGATGATGATGATGATGATGATGTCTTCCGAGTTCAAGCACTGCGTCAGAATGGAAGAAAAAAATAGAACTTCCGTAAAAAAATACAAATGTTTTTAAATATTTATTCAATCATTTGATAGGGAAATCATAATACAGGTACACTGCAAAAAGTCAGTGTTCAAAAACAAGAAAAAAAATTACAAAAATGAGGGGTATTTTATTTGAATTAAGCAAAATGATCTGCCAATAGAACAAGAAATTTCGGCTTGTCAAGACTTTCCAAAACAAGTAAAATTAGCTAACCTCAATGAACCCAAAAATAGCTTAAAATAAGTATATTCTCACTAATAACAAGTGCACTTTTCTTGGTAGAAAAAAAAAAGAGACCTTTTTGCTCAATATGTTGAAAAATATTCTTAAATGAAGTAAATGCTAGTGCCATTATCTTGACATAATGATATGCGTTTCTTGAAACCAGCAAACTTATAGTAAAAACTAGTTTATTGTTCTTAATGGAAAGGCAACAAGGCAAGTGCTTGTTACTCTCGGGGTCTCCTAGCTGCTCAGGCAAATCATATTGTCTAAAAATGCATTTTTCCATGGATAACATGACATCATCGCGCCAAGTGCGTGCTCTTTCAGTCAATTAGTGCGCATATATACAGCCCAAAAATTTTTTTATTGTAATTTTGAGGAATTTATCTGAATGTGCAACAACTATTTCTGTTCAAAATAGTTTAAAATGTTAAATGTTTAAATATTAACTGTCAGTTTACTGTACTGTGCCAACTGTACTACTATATGAGTACGTATTTTCTATTGTTTCATTGAAAATAATACAGCAAAGTCCATTTGGCTGTCATCCGTTTTAATTATGAGACACAATTGTGCCAAAGTCATGATTTTTTTTGTTCATTCTTGAAATAAGAAATGATGACTTTAAAAAAGTAGTTTTCTACTTGTGAGTGTTGCTGACACAGCTTTGCAACAGTTGATATTCTAGTTTCAAGCATGTTTTACTCAATATAGCTCATCAAATCTCAGCAACAAGCTGTAATATCTTACTGAGATCATTTAGGACCAAAACACTTAAAACAAGTAAAACACTCTAACATAAAATCTGCTTAGTGAGAAGAATGATCTTATCAGACAGAAAATAAGCAAGTATCAGCCTTATTTGAGATATTTCATCTTACTTAGATTGCAGTTTTTGCAGTGTGCTAAGAAAACAAAACAAATTCAGTGTTTTAAAATTCACTGTAAAAAAAAAGCAGTGTGAATCAGAATCACAATCAGAAATACTTTATAAATCCCCAAAGGGGAAATTAAAATTTTCAGCACAATCCCATTCAAGATCAGACAAACATTACAGAGAGACAGAACAGGATGGCTGACTGGTCTGCCAACTTCCGGCACCCCTTACAAAAAAGGTGAGATACAGGTAAACAATGAGGGGGTGAGAAAAAAAATAAAATAAAATTGGTCTAAGCCTGGGCCCATGGAGAGGGGGTCCAGACCAAAGGCCAAGGGAAAAAACAACTCATAGCCATAGCACACATCCCTCTTACATGTGGGAAACATCAAATAACACAAAGGACATTAAAGACATTAAAAGAGCAGAGCTGATGCAACCAGCCACTTCTACATATAAACAAATTCAGTTTACATTTTCTATAATGATCATAATTTGATTTTTTTAAAAATCTGTGTATACAAACTAAGTGTACATTTTTTTAATCATAATTTGATGTAAAAAAAAAAAAAAAAAATCACTTCACAAAATTTCGGCGCAAAAAATTCAGTTACCGTATTTTTCGGACTATAAGGCGCACTTAAAGGCCTACTGAAAGCCACTACTAGCGACCACGCAGTCTGATAGTTTATATATCAACGATGAAATATTAACATTGCAACACATGCCAATACGGCCGGGTTAACTTATAAAGTGCAATTTTAAATTTCCCGCTAAACTTCCGGTTGAAAAAGCCTTTGGAGGATGACATATGCGCGTGACGTAGCCAGGGGAACAGAGGTATGGCTTCCCCATTGAATACAATACAAAAAAGCTCTGTTTTCATTTCATAATTCCACAGTATTCTGGACATCTGTGTTGGTGAATATTTTGCAATTTGTTTAATGAACAATGGAGATTGCAAAGAAGAAAGTTGTAGGTGGGATCGGTGTATTAGCGGCTGGCTGTAGCAACACAACAAGAAGGACTTACTTGGATAGCAGACGCGCCAGCCGATGCTAGCCGCCAACCACATATGTGTTGGGGTGAAGTCCTTCGTCGCGCCGTCGATCGCTGGAACGCAGGTGAGCACGGGTGTTGATGAGCAGATGAGGGCTGGCTGGCGTAGGTGGAGCGCTAATGTTTTTATCATAGCTCTGTGAGGTCCGGTTGCTAAGTTGCTAAGTTAGCCTTAGCGTCGTTAGCAACAGCATTGTTAAGCTTTGCCAGGCTGAGAATTATTAACCGTGTAGTTCATCATCATCGGCAGTCACTCGTAGTCGAGTATGACTGTCCTCAGAATGGATGGGTTCCCATTCGGGAGGACGCCTGCGCGTGACGTCTTTTAGCGTGGGGAGACTGATGCGCCTGCAGCCACCACACGGTCCTTGGCAGAGAGGGGCCTTGATCCAGTGGCATGGATCCATGACGACTGGCGACCACCCTCTGTTGCAGCCTTCATCCGCCTTCAGTGCCGTTGTGACATGCAGTGTCATCCTCTGCCACTTCCACCGTTGAGGTCTTTGAAATGCTATTTAACCCATAGCTGGGACCCTGACAGGTACTACCACCCCGGGTCAGAGTGGACCTGGGAGCAATGATGACTGAGGGGTAACTCCACCTTCCCCAAAACTCCAGAACTCCCGAACTGAAGCCTCATCACCGGATGCAGTTTTGAGTCATACCCAGGACATACCGTGTAGTTACATGTACATGGTTTAATAGTATTGTTGATCTTCTGTCTATCCTTCCAGTCAGGGATTTATTTATTTTGTTTCTATCTGCATTTGAGACAGATGCTATCACGTTAGCTCATGCTAAAGAGCTTTGTCGATGTATTGTCGTGGAGCTAAAAGTCACTGTGAATGTCCATTTCGTGTTCTTGACTCTCATTTTCAAGAGGATATAGTATCCCAGGTGGTTTAAAATACAAATCCATGATCCACAATAGAAAAAGGAGAGCGTGTGGAATCCAATGAGCCCTTGTACCTAAGTTACGGTCAGAGCGAAAAAAGATATGTATTTCACTGCATTCTAGTCCGTCACTCTAACGTTCCTCATCCACAAATCTTTCATCCTCGCTCAAATTAATGGGGTAATCGTCGCTTTCTCGGTCCGAATAGCTTTAGCTGCGTTGAAAACAATAGGAAAATATGAGGAAGTGAACAACTGACAACGTCACGCTACTTCCGGTAGGGGCAAGGCTTTTTTTGATCAGAGACCAAAAGTTGCGAACTTTATCGACGTTTTTCTATACTAAATCCTTTCAGCAAAAATATGGCAATATCGCAAAATGATCAAGTATGACACATAGAATGGATCCGCTATCCCCGTTTAAATAACAAAAATTCATTTCAGTAGGCCTTTAAAATTCTTTAATTTTCTCAAAATTCGACAGTGCGCCTTATAACCCGGTGCGCCGAATGTACGGAATAATTTTGGTTGTGCTTACCGACCGGACAGTGAGTACATAAACATGGAAAGCTAGCTAAAGAAAATACTCCAAACTCTGCCTCTGCTCATCATTCATCACTGAAGGTACACCCACTCTGTCAATCCTCTTATATACTCTACCATTCTAGACTTCTAGAGCATTTGATTATCACATCACTCTAAATGTACAGACTGTAAAGTTCACAAACATAAAGAGGGATGCTAGTGGGCCAGGCCAATCTTTCCTTTTCTCTAAACTAAAACTGGGGAAATGCGTAGAGTGTTCTGGGCTTCAGTACAGTGTTGATCTCATGAAGACATGATTTTATTTCACAATTCCTTGAGAGAAAAAAATGCCTGGTTAGGCTTTGTGTATGTCGTGTGTGCCTTCCTTGGGTGAAGCCAGGTTTACAGCTATGTTGTTATTATGCATGTTATGTTGCAGCTATTTAAAATAGTTTTGTCAATTTGTTCTGGCCTGAAATAAATTGGCCCTTTGAAACATATCTTTGTCTTTGTGTGTTGTATGTAGACCACATTGTTTAGCAGAGTTCAGTGATGCAAATGCAAGTCAAGTTGATCAACACATTGTATTATTCTCCAGTGCAATAACAGTACTGAAATGAAGGCTAAAAGGGCATTAATGGGAGCTTTTTAAAAAAAAAAAAGAAGAAAAAAAGAAGTAACTAAATAGTTACTTTTCAGAGTAACGCATTACTTTTTGGTGTAAGTAACTTAGTTACATTTGAAATATAGTAACTAGTAATTGTAACTAGTTCAGTGTTTCCCATAAACTGCCAAGATACCTGTGGCGGTGGGGGCGTGGCTATGGGCGTGGTCACCATGACATCATCGAGTAATTTGCATAATTTACTACAATGATTTGATTTTCTCTAAAAAGGCTCAAAAAATGTATACTTACTAATTAATAATAACAGTTTTGTTTTAAACGTCCATCCATCCATCCATCCATCCATCCATCCATCCATCCATCCATCCATCCATCCATTTTACAATATAATTACAACACTTTATGTACATATTTATATACAGATTTGAACAATGAGTTACTCACTGAAATATATTTTTTAATTGTGGTTCTTACAAAAAATATATCTTATAAAATATAAAAGCTAAAATGTCTCAAAGCTCTGCCCCTTTAATTAGTGCATACTAAATAATTTAACTTTAGCCTACTACTACAACCATATTATTTACCAGCAACATAAAGTGAAACAGAGGCAGAGGTGTCCTGCCACAGTCAGTAACAAATAAACAGAAAACAGTAGTGGTGGTAGACAGACACAGAGCTTCATCAAACATCTGATCCACTGAACAAAGAGCTCCAAAAATCTTGAACTTTAGACTGCCATCAGTTTTACTCCCTACACTTAACCATGTGTTTCCTACTGCCTGCAGACTTTGCACCCTTTGTTATATACACATGTTGTGTTTCTAATATAAATACATTTAATAAAGTCAAATACAAATAAGGCAACAAGAGAAGTATCCTACACTTCTCTTTTGTAAAGTAAATCTGAACAGCCTATATGGGCATCTACATTAACTATATGATTTGTCTGAGAAGCTGGAGAGGACAACAACAACAACAAAAATTATTATTATTTTATTTTTATTTTTTATTTTTTATTTTTTTTAAATTTTTTAATTTGTGGTGGACGTAATTCTTTCGTGGCGGGCCGCAACAAATAAATGAATGTGTGGGAAACCCTGTATTTACTGGTTTTCAGTAACTAACCCAACACTGTCTATTGCCGCATATAATGACTGTTTATAATCGGTCTTGGATATAACATAGAATAAAACAGAAGATGACAACAACAATTTAGCGCCATCCCAACTTTTATAAAGTGTTTATGAAGATGATGTATTGTTGGGGGGGGGGGGGGGGGACACACAGATGTGCCCTTGTCAGGGCCCCGAGTCTGGAAGTGCTGATGGATGGCTGGAAGGGTAGCGGGTAGAAGGCGAAGAAGGAGAAAGGAATGCGGGTGACGGTGAGATGACAGTGATGGAGTGTGGGTGCATGGCGCTGCCACTTCTCAGACAGATGTTTAGTGACGGGGGCTAATACTTTCTGCATGTGCGCCCGAGGAGGAAAAAAACCCTCACTTTTGTCACTTTTGTGAGATACTGTACGTGTGACACTTTTAAAAGGATTTATTGCTTGAGACAAACATCTTTACAGCCGTATTTAAGTGCATGTCAGGAAGTCCCATGGCCTTTTTGAACCGTTCTCACCGATATTTTATTTGCATTATGTTCAAATGTTAACACTTCAAATCTCAACATGGGCAAATGTGTGTCTTGCTTACATTTTGCTGAAGTTATTCAATCTTTTTGTCACAGATTCAATGTGACAACTTTTGAGAGGACCTGATTGCGTAACACACATACTGGCACATGATTGAAGATACTGGTCGGCAGATCCTTGCATTGATATTTTAAACTTGCGAGCAAAGATAGAACAATTGGATCCAAAATTGTGATTTACGTAACTGAGGCGTTCCTCAAGTCACCGCTTTAGGGGAGCTGAACTTCTTTTTTTTCTTGGATTAAACTTTTGAATTTAATCATTTACAATCTTTGTGTAAAAGAAGCAGACACATTTTTCTTTTTTATGCATTCTAAATATTAAATAAATGTGATAAAAAAAACTTCACTTACAATGGAACCTATGAGAGCTGCTCTGTTCTGCCTATAAAACCCCTAAAAAAACATCCAAACACCTCCATTGAAGTTTGACATACATGTAAGTATAAATGTAATGTAGCAACAGGCATATTTATAATACCATTTAATATGTACATATTTTGCTCATTTTAAGCATACGCGACACATTAATTTCAAAAATGCTTCACAACGATCTCTGTTTCTCCCAACATCATCACTGCAGACTAGGGATGTCCGATAATGGCTTTTTGCCGATATCCGATATGCCGATATTGTCCAACTCTTTAATTACCGATACCGATATCAACCGATATATACAGTCGTGGAATTAACACATTATTATGCCTAATTTGGACAACCAGGTATGGTGAAGATAAGGTACTTTTAAAAAAATTAATCAAATAAAATAAGATGAATAAATTAAAAACATTTTCTTGAATAAAAAAGAAAGTAAAACAATATAAAAACAGTTACATAGAAACTAGTAATGAATGAAAATTTGTAAAATTAACTGTTAAAGGTTAGTATTATTAGTGGACCAGCAGCACGCACAATCGTGTGCTTACGGACTGTATCCCTTGCCGACTGTATTGATATATACTGATATATAATGTAGGAACCAGAATATTAATAACAGAAAGAAACAACCCTTTTGTGTGAATGAGTGTAAATGGGGTGGGTTGGTGCACTAATTGTAAGTGTATCTTGTGTTTTTTATGTGGATTTAATAAAAAAAAACAAACAAAAAAACGATACTGATAATAAAAAAAACGATACCGATCATTTCCGATATTACATTTTAACGCATTTATCGGCCGATAATATCGGCAAACCGATATTATCGGACATCTCTACTGCAGACTGTATAAGAGCCAACAGCAGTGTTTCCCACACATTCATTTATTTGTGGCGGCCCGCCACGAAAGAATTACGTCCGCCACAAATAAAATAAAATAAAATAATATATATATATATTTTTTTTGTCCTGTCCAGCTTCTCAGGCAAATCATATAGTTGATGTAGATGCCCATATAGACTGTTCAGATTTACTTTACAAAAGAGAAGTGTAGGATACTTCTCTTGTTGCCTTATTTGTATTTGACCACTACTGTTTTCTGTTTATTTGTTACTGACTGTGGCAGGACACCTCTGCCTCTGTTTCACTTTATGTTGCTGGTAAATAATATGGTTGTAGTAGTAGGCTAAAGTTAAATTATTTAGTATGCACTAATTAAAGGGGCAGAGCTTTAAGAGACATTTTAGCTTTTATATTTTATAAGATATATTTTTTTGTAAGAACCACAATTAATAAATATATTTCAGTGAATAACTTATTGTTCAAATCTGTATATAAATATGTACATAAAGTGTTGTAATTATATTGTAAAATGGATGGATGGATGGACGTTTAAAACAAAACTGTTATTATTAATTAGTAAGTATACATTTTTTGAGCCTTTTTAGAGAAAATCATATCATTGTAGTCAATTATGCAAATTACTCGATAATGTCATGGTGACCACGCCCATAGCCACGCCCCCACCGCCACAGGTATCTTGGCAGTTTATGGGAAACACTGAACGGACATAATAAAACATCACTTACTGTACAAGGTCTACTGTCATTAGGATGCCGACTGATAGAATGTTGTTATATTCCCGTTTAGATGAAGAATGACTCGTAATCCTCGCGAAGAAAAGGAGGGATAGAACCAGGCGTCTTTTCGTGTCCTCCTCGCCATTCCTGGGTCTAAATTGGCTGCCAAAGTGTACCAACTTGTCGGAATACGTCCTCATCCTTCTACTATCCAGGTGAGAGGCATGATTTATTATCTAGCATACACTTCTCCAAGCAAGGGAGCGAGTTTACCAATTGTTGATGTAAACATAGGTAAACACATGATGTAAACACACTAGAGATGCGCGGTTTGCGGACACAACCGCGGAGTCCGCGGATAATCCGCGGGTCGGGCGGATGCATGACGAAAAAAATAGATTTTAAATAGATTCGGGCGGGTGGCGGTTGAACCAATTCTCTCAAATGTCTGCTGATTTTCACCCAATCAACAATAATAAGGGTGTGCCGTGTTGGTACTGCCTTTATCACCCTCTACAACATGTACAGCCAGCGTGCTAGCCCAGTCACATGTTGTGTGCGGCTTCTGCTTGCACACGTAAGTGACAGCAATGCATACCTGGGGCCGTACTTATCAAGCTTCTTAGAATTACTCCTAAGAAGTCTGCTAAGAGTTGACTTAAGAGTAAATAAATTCTTCGCTGAAAGCTGCACTTAAAAGTTAGTTATCAAGCGTCTTACTCACACTTTCAGCGAAGTGTAGGACTGAATCTTAAGTGTCACACTCAGAGCTGAATTACGACATTACTATGTGCCGTAAACGGAATTTTAGGTGACGTCATTTCTGTGTCCATAGAAATGACCAATCACGGAAGGGAATCCGTTGTCTAAGAATAAAGAAATATCTTGGAAATATTTAAGTGGACAATGGGAGTGTATATTTTGACAATAAACTACAAAATAATACAAAACAAACTAGTCCCCGCCGACACTCACGCTACCGCTCCCTCTCTTCTCTCGCCCACACACTCACTGACGTCACTCACCTCACGGCCACACACATACGCTACTCTCATAACATTTTCTTTCCAATTCATTAATTAGGCAACTAATTTGAAACTGGTGTGGGTGGCTCTATATATACTAGCCCACTGCAGACACATGCAGAAATCAACAAGGAATCGAAAAGTATTAAATCTGTGACAAAATTAATATCCGCTCTGTCTAAACGATACCGTTTGATCAGCTGCTCGTCATCAAAAAAAACCAAAACATTGTTCCGTTCCCTGAACGTTCGCGCACGTCTCTCTCGCCTCAGTGCCATCCCCTGCTGGCAACTCCTAACCACTTAAGACACCTCTGAAGGTCTCTTAAATATCGTGGAGAGTAGGAGTGATTCTTAGACTTAAGAACGTTGATAAAAAGCTTTTATTCTTAAGTTTGAGAGTAGGACTAAATTTCGCAAATTCTCAGGACTTAAGTGTAAAATGGCACTCTAAGAAGCTTGATAAGTACGGCCCCTGGTCCACAGCCATACAGGTTACACTGACGGTGGCCGTATAAAACAACTTTAACACTCTTAATATGTGCCACACTGTGAACCCACACCAAACAAGAATGACAAACACATTTTGGGAGAACATCTGCACCGTGAGACAACATAAACACAACAAAACAAATACCCAGAACACCTTGCAGTCCTAACTCTTCCTGGCTGAAATATACACCCTCCGCTACCACCAAACCCCGCCCACCTCAACCGACGCACGGAGGGTGGTGGTGGTGGGGGGTTGATGTGTAGGGGGGCGGGGTTTGGTGGTAGCGGAGGGTGTATATTTCAGCCAGGAAGAGTTAGGACTGCAAGGTGTTCTGGGTATTTGTTCTGTTGTGTTTATGTTGTCTCACGGTGCAGATGTTCTCCCAAAATGTGTTTGTCATTCTTGTTTGGTGTGGGTTCACAGTGTGGCACATATTAAAGGCCTACTGAAATGAATTTTTTTTATTTAAACGGGGATAGCAGATCTATTCTATGTGTCATACTTGATCATTTCGCGATATTGCCATATTTTTGCTGAAAGGATTTAGTATAGAACAACGACGATAAAGATTGCAACTTTTGGTATCTGATAAAAAAAAGGCTTGCACCTACCGGAAGTAGCGTGACGTAGTCAGTTGAACATATACGCAAAGTTCCCTATTGTTTACAATGATGGCCGCATGAAGTGAGAGAGATTCGGACCGAGAAAGCGACAATTTCCCCATTAATTTGAGCGAGGATGAAAGATTTGTGGATGAGTAAAGTGCAAGTGAAGGACTAGTGGGGAGTTGAAGCTATTCAGATAGGGAAGATGCTGTGAGAGCCGGGGGTGACCTGATATTCAGCTGGGAATGACTACAACAGTAAATAAACACAAGACATATATATACTCTATTAGCCACAACACAACCAGGCTTATATTTAATATGACACAAATTAATCCTGCATAAAAACACCTGCGTGTTTGTTATGCTAGCTCCTAGCTCCTATGCTAGCTCCTAGCTCCATAGAACACGCCAATACAATTCAAACACCTGATCAACACACACAATCACTCAGCCCAAAAGACCGTTTACCTAACCCAAGGTTCATAAAGCTTATATATTTTTAAAAAGTTACGTACGTGACGCGCACATACGGTCAAGTTATCGAATGTTTAGCAGCCAAGGCTGCATACTCACGGTACCTGATATTCAGCTGGGAATGACTACAACAGTAAATAAACACAAGACATATATATACTCTATTAGCCACAACACAACCAGGCTTATATTTAATATGCCACAAATTAATCCTGCATAATAACACCTGCGTGTTTGTTATGCTAGCTCCTAGCTCCTCTGCTAGCTCCTAGCTCCATAGAACACGCCAATACAATTCAAACACCTGATCAACACACACAATCACTCAGCCCAAAAGACCGTTCACCTAACCCAAGGTTCATAAAGCTTATATATTTTTAAAAAGTTACGTACGTGACGCGCACGTACGGTACGGTACGTGTTATGCTAGCTCCTAGCTCCTCTGCTAGCTCCTAGCTCCATAGAACACGCCAATACAATTCAAACACATGATCAACACACACAATCACTCAGCCCAAAAGACCGTTCACCTAACCCAAGGTTCATAAAGCTTATATATTTTAAAAAAGTTACGTACATACGCAAAAAAAAGCCAAAGCTGCATACTCACAGTAGCACGTCTGCGTCTTTGTCATCCAAATCAAAGTAATCCTGGTAAGAGTCTGTGTTGTCCCAGTTCTCTACAGGCGTCTGTGTATCCAAATCAAAAGTCCTCCTGGTTAGAGTCTCTGTTATCCGAGTTCTTCCATCTTGACTGCATCTTTCGGGAATGTAAACAAAGAAGCGCCGGCTGTGTACTGTTGTGGCTGACTACGTTCGAAAAATACGTCCATTTCGCACCGACAACTTTCTTCTTTGCTTGCTCGGCTTCCTTCTCCATAATGCAATGAACATGATTGAAACAGATTCACGAACACAGATGTCCAGAATACTGTGGAATTATGAAATGAAAACAGAGCTTTTTCGTATCGGCTTCAATGTGGAAGGCATACCCGTGTTCCCCGGGCTACGTCACGCGCATACGTCATCCTCAGAGGCGTTTCGAACCGGAAGTTTAGCGGCAAATTTAAAATGTCACTTTATAAGTTAACCCGGCCGTATTGGCATGTGTTATAATGTTAAGATTTCATCATTGATATATAAACTATCAGACTGCGTGGTCGGTAGTAGTGGGTTTCAGTAGGCCTTTAAGAGTGTTAAAGTTGTTTTATACGGCCACCGTCAGTGTGACCTGTATGGCTGTGGACCAGGTATGGATTGCTGTCACTTACGTGTGCAAGCAGAAGCCGCACACAACATGTGACTGGACTGTCACGCTGTCTGTACATGTTGTAGAGGGTGATAAAGGCAGTACCATCACAGCACGCCCTAATTATTGCTGTTGGGTGCGACCCCATGTCTATATTATATATATAACAACGGGCGGGCGGTTGTGGTTTTGATAAAATGTTAGTTCGGTTGGATGGCGGGTGGGTGACGACTTTTGTGATGCGGATGCGGATGAAATAATTGCCTATCCACGCACCTCTAAAACACACTTAAACATGCATCGCAAAAAAAACACAAAACGCAAAAAAAAAAAAAAAATACACGTCCATCCATTTCCTACATGAACTCCATGGTGTTCAGGGATGAATAGTCTCTCCTATTGCTATTGTACTATTTTTTCAGCTATAGTTACATTAATCATTAGTAATGTAGCAGCTTAGTTTTGAATGGCAGGGTCCCTGCTATCACGTGTTGATAAAAATATAACATTTACATAATAAAAATCAACTACAGGCTTCCCAAATGCTGTAATAAATTAAGCATGATGAGTTGAACATATGTCAGCATGTGGCCCACTTTTAACTCTTTTTTTTCAAACGCTTATTGCAAACGCTTACTTACAGTAAATCATTAATTTGACTTTGTAAGTCATTATTTCGACTTAGTAAGCCATTTTTTTGTCATTATTTTGACTTAGTAAATTACTAAGTCATAATAATGACGTACTTAGTATCTCAGGTAACTAGGACTGTTTTGTTTTTACTTTACGGAAAAAATATCCGGTCAGACGCTTTTTCACGGGACACATTTCCGGCGTTGTTGTTGTTTCCGGTCGAGGAGATGCTGCTCCGTTATTGATTGAACTAAAGTGTGAATGTCATTAAAACAGTTAGCGCCATCTTTTGACACTTCTTCCACTCCCGTCCTTGCACGCTACACCGCTACAACAAAGATGGCGGGGAGAAGACGCTGTCGAAGGTGAGCCACGTAAATAAGACCGCCCACAAAACGGCGCATCCTGAAGCGACTGTCAGATTGCGACTTGAAGATGATGTGTAAAACATCATCTATGCAACATTTTGAGCAAAGAACCACCATTACATGTTATGTAGACCACAAGGAAGTCTTTTGTATTTAGAAAAAACAAATTAATATGACTCCTTTAATGTGCCTTATAATCCGGTGCGCCTTTTATATGAAAAAAGATCGAAAATAGACCATTCATCGGCAGTGCGCCTTATAAACCGGTGCGCCCTATGGTCCGGAAAATACGGTAACTTGGAAGCAGATACCATTTATTAAAAACGTAGGCAACAATTGCAATGAAGAGGATACTTTTTATTCGCTTCACAAATTAAAAGAACAGAACATTTTCAAGTGCATGGATGGTAGATAAAAAGAAACGGCGATTCATTGAAGAAGGTAGCTAAGGAAATGCCGGCTTGCTTCGGACTCCCGAACAAAATTAGAATGATGAAAAGATAATGAAGCAGGTTTGTTAACAGTCTTATTGCAGTTAAAGGCCTACTGAAATGAATTTTTTTTAGTCGAGAACGCGAAATGGACATTCACAGTGACTTTTATCTCCACGACAATACATCGGCGAAGCACTTTAGCTACGGAGCTAACGTGATAGCATCGGGCTTAACTGCAGATAGAAACAAAAGAAATAAACCCCTGACTGGAAGGATAGACAGAAAATCAACAATACTATTAAACCATGGACATGTAACTACACGGTTAATGCTTTCCAGCCTGGCGAAGCTTAGCAATGCTGTTGCTAACGACGCCATTGAAGCTAACTTAGCAACGGGACCTCACAGAGCTATGCTAAAAACATTAGCTATCCACCTACGCCAGCCAGCCCTCATCTGCTCATCAACACCCGTGCTCACCTGCGTTCCAGCGATCGACGGAGCGACGAAGGACTTCCCCCGATCATCAATGCGGTCGGCGGCTAGCGTCGGCTAGCGTCGGCTAGCGCGTCTGCTATCCAAGTCAAAGTCCTCCTGGTTGTGTTGCTGCAGCCAGCCGCTAATACACCGATCCCACCTACAACTTTCTTCTTTGCAGTCTCCATTGTTCATTAAACAAATTGCAAAAGATTCACCAACACAGATGTCCACAATACTGTGGAATTTTGCGATGAAAACAAAGCGTTTTGTATTGTGATACAATGGTGTCCGAATACTTCCGTATCAACCATTGACGTCACGCGCACACGTCATCATACATAGACGTTTTCAACCGGAAGTGTGGCGGGAAATTTAAAATGTCACTTTATAAGTTAACCCGGCCGTATTGGCATGTGTTGCAATGTTAAGATTTCATCATTGATATATAAACTATCAGACTGCGTGGTCGCTAGTAGTGGCTTTCAGTAGGCCTTTAAGTCCTTTAATTAAATAGTGAACATACTAGACTAGTGTTTTTCAACCTTTTTTGAGGCAAGGCACATTTTTTTCCTTAAAAAATACAGAGGCACACCACCAGCAGAAAACTTTAAAAAATGAAACTCCACCAGGTCGTTGTGCCTTATTTTGAGTTTGTTGGTGTTTTCCTGAGTGTAGTGCTTTAGTTCTTGTCTTGCGCTGTTATTTTGGTGGCCCTTCCTGTTTTGTTGGTGTTTTCCTGTAGCAGTTTCATGTCCTCCTTTGAGCGCTATTCCCCGCACCTGCTTTGTGTTAGCAAGCAAGGCTATTTACCTTGTTGCTATCCTTCTTTTTGGGGACATTGTTGATTGTCATGTCATGTACCGATGTACTTTGTGGACGCCGTAAGTTTTTGCTGTCGTCCAGCATTTCGTAGCCAGTTCAGTTTTACTTTCGTTTTGCATAGCCATTGCCTTTTCCTTTTGTTCATTTTTGGTTTAAGCATTACATACCTTTTTACCTGCACCCTGCCTCCCGCTGTGGTTTGCATATTGGGATCACAACAAACCATCCTCGTCTCACCCGACACATTCCGGATTTAACAAAGCAATGAACTACCTGCTGCCACCTACTGACGTGGAGTATTACCTGCTTACCCTGCCGAGTTCTACACAGCACAGACACTAAGCAACGGCACATTATTTGCAGATTATAATTATTGATTATGCCAATTAGGTGAAGTTGCACACCAGACAATATCTCACGGCCGCGGCACAGTGGTTGAAAAACACTCATGTAGACCACAAGGAAAAGTTTAAATGGACAAAAAAAAAAATCACAATATGACCCCTTTTAACTGACTGTATTATTGTAACCTGCTTATGTTGCGGTACACATTAACTGTTTATAAAAGCAATTGCTGGATGCCCTGGGGGGTACATGGTGGTCATTTACAAGCATGCATTAGTAGTTTAAAGCAATCACAGTTGATTATTTTCTTTTATTGTGAAATGTTCAGGCTAAAAGAGAAAGCATTAAGGGATTTGACAAGAAGAGGAGGAGGAGGGGTGAGGGAGAGTTTTCGGGACTGTGTGTGTGTGTGCGTGTGTGTGTGTGTGTGTGTGTGTGTGTGTGTGTGTGTGTGTGTGTGTGTGTGTGTGTGTGTGTGTGTGTGTGTCACTGTAGACCAGGGGTGTCAAACTCATTCTAGATGGAGAAAAATCTACTCCCAAGTGGGCCGGACTGGCAAAATCACGGCACGCTAACTTAAAAATAAAGACAACTTTAGATTGTTTTCTTTGTCTAAAAATAGAACAACATTCTGAAAATGTACAAATCATAATGTTGTTGGGTTTTTTTTTACACTTACATTTTGCGGTTAATAGTATTCTACCTTTATTTGTCGTCATTTATATTTTCTGATTAAATGATGTAAAGTACCTTCAATAAGAGGAGGTGTGAACAAGTGATGACATAAATCATGGTCCCAATAACATTGCATCTAATAGAGAATGTCTCATTTGCACCCCTGGTGGTGACATCTATCAAAATGAGGGTGGTCCCAAAAAGGAGGGATTTATCAAATTGACTGTGTTGCTTTTAAAAGTGCTCACCCACTGGCCAATATAGGAAATAACAAGTGTGTGTAAGAAATTGACATGCGCCCCCTTTGGCCAAAATAAAAAAATAAAAAATGTACATAGAGAAATACTGTAATAACTTGAAGTAAATAATGATTAAAAACCAATTACAAACAAAGAATACAATTAAAAAAAAACAATCAACTAAAATCAGTCTTTTTCTCACAATGCGTCAACTTTTTTCTTATAAAATTGGGAACAATTTTTCATATTCTTCCTGTTTTTGTAATATTGCAATATTTTCTCGTAAAATTACTTTTTTTTAATGTAAAATTATTACTTTTTAATGCAAAATGGTGACATTTGTCATATAAAATTCTGACTTTTATCACAATATTGCCAATTTCTTTTGTTCTTGTAAAATAGTGACATTTTCGGAGTAAAATTATGACTTATGTCATAATTTTGCCAAGTAAAATCCCGATTATTATAATATTGCCAACATTTTCAAGTTTTCTCATAAAATTTGTGACTTTTGTCGAGTAAAATGACGACTCTTTTCATAAAATCGCCAACATTTTAAGCTTCTCCTGTAAAACTGCGACTGTCATTGAGTAAAATTCCAACTTTTATCACAACGTTGCACAAATGTTCAGTTTTTCTTGTAAAATTTTGACTTGCGTTGAGTAAAATTACGACTTATTATAATACTAGAGGTAGACATTTTTCGGAGGTCTCAAGAAGGCAACAAATACAAGCGTGTGTGTGTGTGTGTGTGTGTGTGTGTGTGTGTGTGTGTGTGTGTGTGTGTGTGTGTGTGTGTGTTGTGTGTGTGTGTGTGTGTGTGTGTGTGTGTGTGTGTGTGTGTGTGTGTGTGTGTGTGTGTGTACATGTGTGTGTGTGTGTGTGTGTGTGTGCATCTAATAAAGAATGTCTCATTTGCACCCCTAGTGGTGACATCTATCAAAATTAGGAGGGATTTTTCAAATTGACTGTGTGTCGCTTTTAAAAGTGCTCCCCCTCTGATCAACATATGCAATAACAAGTGTGTGTAAGAAATTGAAATGCGCCCCCTTTGGCCAAAATAAAAAAATAAAACATTTACATAGAGACATACTGTAATAACTTGAAGTAAATGATTAAAAACCAATTACAAACAAAGAATACAATTTAAAAAAAAACAATTAACAATGAGTCAACTTTTTTCTTATAAAATTGCGAACACATTTTTCATATTTTTCCTGTTTTTGTAATATTGCAATATTTTCTCATAAAATAACTTTTTTTGAATGTAAAATTATTACTTTTGAATGCGAAATGGTGACATTTGTCCTATAAAATTCTGACTTATCACAATATTGCCAATTTTTTTTGTTGTTCCTGTAAAATAGTGACATTTTTGGAGTAAAATTATGACTTATGTCATAATTTTGCCAAGTAAAATCCCGATTATTATAATATTGCCAACATTTTCAATTTTTTCATAAAATGTGTGACTCTTGTCGAGTAAAATGACGACTCTTTTCATAAAATTGTCAACATTTTAAGCTTCTCCTGTAAAACTGCGACTGGTATTGAGTAAAATTCCAACTTTTATCATCACGTTTGCACAAATGTTCAGTTTTTCTTGTAAAATTTTGACTTGCGTTGAGTAAAATTACGACTTTTATTATAATACTAGAGGTAGGCATTTTTCGGAGGTCTCAAGAAGGCAAAAAATACAAGCGTGTGTGTGCGCGTGTGTGTGCGTGTGTGTGCGACATCAAGGAAAAGTAGCTTCCATATGAGGAGGTGTGAACAAGTTAGGACATAAATCATGGTCCCAATAAAGAAAACCATTGCATCTAATAGAGAATGTCTCATTTGCACCCCTGGTGGTGAAATCTATCAAAATTAGAAAGGAATTTTAAAAAAAGACTGTGTGTCACTTTTAAAAGTGCTCCCCCTCTGATCAACATATGAAATAACAAGTGTGTGTAAGAAATTAAAATGCGCCCCCT
>NC_084753.1:5475770-5510770 GCF_033978785.1 Entelurus aequoreus
AGACATACTTGAAGTAAATAATGAATATTAAAAAACAATTACAAACATTTTTAAAAAAAACTAAAAAACTAAAAGCAGTCTTTTTCTCACAATGTGTTGACTTTGTTCTTCTAAAATTGGGAACAATTTCTCATATTCTTTGTTTCTGTAAGATTGCAATATTTTCTCGTAAAAATTATAACTTTTTAATGTAAAATTATTACTTTTTTATGTAAAATTATTACTTTTATGTAAAATTATTACTTTTTAATGCAAAATGATGACATTTGTCATATACAATTCTGACTTATCACAATATTGCCAATTTTTTTGTTCTTGTAAAATAGATAACTTTTTGAGTAAAATTATGACTTTTGTCATAATTTTGCCATGTAAAATTCCATCCATCCATCCATTTTCTACCGCTTATTCCCTTCGGGGTCGCGGGGGGTGCTGGAGCCTATCTCAGCTGCATTCGGGTGGAAGGCGGGGTACACCCTGGACAAGTCGCCACCTCATCGCAGGGCCAACACAGATAGACAGATAGACAGACAACATTCACACACTAGGGCCAATTTAGTGTTGGCTATCAACCTATCCCCAGGTGCATGTCTTTGGAGGTGGGAGGGGCCTATCCCCAGGTGCATGTCTTTGGAGGTGGGAAGAAACCGGAGTAGCCGGAGGGAACCCACGCAGTCACAGGGAGGACATGCAAAGTCCACACAGAAAGATCCAGAGGCCGGGATTGAACTCACGACTACTCAGGACCTTCGTATTGTGAGGCAGACGCGCTAACCCCTCTGCCACCGAGCTGCCATGTAAAATTACGAATATTATTACAGTATTGCCAAAAATGTTTCAAGTTTTCTTATAAAATTGTGACTTTTGTCGAGTAAAATTACGACTCTTTTCATAGAGTTGCCAAAATGACGACTTTTATTTTAACACTGCCAAAATTCAAAGTTTTTCTCGTGGAATTGTGACCTTTTTCTTGTGAAATTCCAACTCATTTTTCACAACAAGCTTTTTTATATTGGCGTAGTATGTATATATTATTAATGTTGTAAATACAAATCTTTATATATCTAGAAAGGGTGGACCTAAAGAGGTAGGCATTTTTTGTGAGGTCTCAAGAAGGTAAGAAATACAAGAATGTGTGTGTGTGTGTGTTATTGTATTTCTACCCTTCTTGAGACATCAACAAGGAGAAGTAGCTTCCATATGAGGAGGTGTGAACAAGTGATGACATAAATCATGGTCCCAATACGGAAAACCATTGCATCTAATAGAGAATGTCTCATTTACACCCCTGGTGGTGACATCTATCAAAATTAGGGTAGTCCCAAAAAGGAGGGATTTTTCAAATTGACTGTGTGTCGCTTTTAAAAGGGCTCCCCCTCTGGTCAACATATGAAATAACAAGTGTGTGTAAACATTTGAAGTGCTCCTCCTCTGGCCAACATATGTAATAACAAGTGTGTGTAAGAAATTGAAACGCGGCCCCTTGGGCTAAAATAAAATAAAAATAAAAATACATATGGAGACATACTTGATGTAAATAATTAATATTAAAAAACAATTACAAACATAAACATAAAAAATAAAATTAACTAAAAGCAGTCTTTTTCTCTGAATGTCGACTTTTTTCTTAAAATTGGTTTATCACAATATTGTCCATTTTTTTGTTGTTCCTGTAAAATAGAAATTTTTGAGTAAAATTATGACTCTTGTCCTAATTTTGCCAAGTAAAATTCCGATTATTATTATAGTATTGCCAAAAATGTTTCAAGTTTTCTTATAAAATTGTGACTTGTCGAGTAAAATTACTACTCTTTTCATACTTTTACTATAATACTGCCAAAATTCAAAGTTTTTCTTGTGAAATTGTGACCTTTTTCTTGTGAAACTCCAACTCATTTTTCACAACAAGCTTTTTTATATTGGCATAGTATGTATATATTATTAATGTTGTAAATACACATCTTTATATATCTAGAAAGGCTGGTCCTGAAGAGGTAGGCTTTTTTGGGAGGTCTCAAGAAGGTAACAAATACAAGAGTGTGTGTGTGTGTGTGTGTGTGTGTGTGTGTGTGTGTGTGTGTGTGTGTGTGTGTGTGTGTGTGTGTGTGTGTGTGTGTGTGTGTGTTATTGTATTTCTACCCTTCTTGAGACATCAACAAGGAAAAGTAGCTTCCATATGAGGAGGTGTGAACAAGTGATGACATAAATCATGGTCCCAATACGGAAAACCATTGCATCTAATAGAGAATGTCTCATTTGCACCCCTGGTGGTGACATCTATCAAAATTAGGGTAGTCCCAAAAAGGAGGGATTTTTCAAATTGACTGTGTGTCGCTTTTAAAAGTGCTCCCCCTCTGGCCAACATATGAAATAACAAGTGTGTGTAAACATTTGAAGTGCTCCTCCTCTGGCCAACATATGTAATAACAAGTGTGTGTAAGAAATTGAATCGCGGCCCTTTGGGCTAAAATAAAATAAAAATAAAAATACATATGGAGACATACTTGATGTAAATAATTAATATTAAAAAACAATTACAAACATAAACATAAAAAATAAAATGAACTAAAAGCAGTCTTTTTCTCTGAATGTCGACTTTTTTCTTAAAATTGGTTTATCACAATATTGTAATTTTTTTTGTTGTTCCTGTAAAATTGAAATTTTTGAGTAAAATTATGACTTTTGTCATAATTTTGCCAAGTAAAATTCCGATTATTATTATAGTATTGCCAAAAATGTTTCAAGTTTTCTTATAAAATTGTGACTTGTCGAGTAAAATTACTATTTTCATACTTTTACTATAATACTGCCAAAATTCAAAGTTTTTCTTGTGAAATTGTGACCTTTTTCTTGTGAAACTCCAACTCATTTTTCACAACAAGCTTTTTTATATTGGCGTAGTATGTATATATTATTAATGTTGTAAATACACATCTTTATATATCTAGAAAGGCTGGTCCTGAAGAGGCAGGCTTTTTTTGGGAGGTCTCAAGAAGGTAACAAATACAAGAGTGTGTGTGTGTGTGTGTGTGTGTGTGTGTGTGTGTGTGTGTGTGTGTGTGTGTGTGTGTGTGTGTGTGTGTGTGTGTGTGTGTGTGTGTGTGTGTGTGTGTGTGTGTGTGTGTGTGTGTGTGTGTGTGTGTGTGTGTGTGTGTGTGTGTGTGAGAGGGAGGTTGAAATGGCACATCCCTAAATGATGTGCACTACTAGATGATGGCAGTTGGATCTGATCAATAATAGATGAGTGACACACGCCAGCGCCTCTGGAGAGACTCCAGACAATACAGCTGTGTGTGTGTGTGTGTGTGTGTGTGTGTGTGTGTGTGTGTGTGTGTGTGTGTGTGTGTGTAAGTGCCCATGTTCAGGGAACAACAGCAGCAAAAAGTCCAACCGTACTCGGAACGAGGTGGGAGCGGGTGAAGAGTGCTTTCCCCGTCAGGTGTAGCAATCAAAGGCGAAAACTGGAACGACGACTTCAAGAGCGGCGCGCGCGGCGAAAGCGCATGAATAATTGGAGAGAAGCGATCAAAGCACAACTGTGACATGAAATAAATGAATTAAAAGGTGGGGTTGGGGGGTGAAATAATATCGCCATCTGGATGAGGAGTCCTCGAAGCCCCTCACCGACGTTGGCTTCAATTGGAACTTTTTGTGTTTGTAATTGTTTAATGTGATTTTAAAAGTAAAGTTGTGTATTATTGGTTTAAACTACACGTAAATACCTACAGTATACACACTACGTACACACACACTGGACCCACAAAAAGATCCTCCTCAAGTTTTATTTGACCCTATGTTGTACATCCTGCTGAAAGGGTTCCTAATATATATATATATATATATATATATATATATATATATATATATATATATATATATATATATATATATATATATATAATTAATTTTGATTAGGGTTGTCCTGATATCAATATTTTGGTACCGGGACCAAAATGTTTTTCGATACTTTTCTAAATAAAGGGGACCACAAAAAAATGGCATTATTGGCTTTATTTTAACCAAAAATCTTAGGGTACATGAAACATATCTTTATTATTGTAATTTTGTCCTTAAATAAAATAGTGAACACACGAAACAACTTGTCTTTTAGTAGTAAGTAAACAAACAAAGGCTCCTAATTAGTCTGCTGACATATGCAGTAACATATTGTGTCATTTATACACCTATTATTTTGTACACATTATTAAGGACAAGTGGTAGAAAATGAATTATTAATCTACTTGTTCATTTACTGTTAATATCTGCTTACTTTCTCTTTTAATATGTTCTATCTACACTTCTGTTAAAATGTAATAATCAGTTATTCTTCTCTTGTTTGATGCTTTACATTAGTTTTGGATGATACCACTAATTTGGGTTTCTATCCGATACCGAGTCGTTACAGGATCATACATTGGTCATATTCAAAGTCCTCATGTGTCCAGGGACATATTTCCTGAATTTATAAACATATGTATTTTTTTAAAAACTAAAAAATGTGATGTTAAAAATATATCGATGTAATCATAGTAGTATCGACTAGATACGCTCCTGTGCTTGGTATCATTACAGTGGATGTCAGGTGTAGATCCACCCATGGCGTTTGTTTACATTGTGACGCCGGTGAGCTACGGTGTGTAGTGAAGCATGTTTAGCTATTCCTCGTCCTGCAGTGATAATGGTACTTGTAAGAAACTCACTTTATTTGTCGCCATGGAGACGAGGATTAGTGATTTAGAAGTAGCTAAAACACTGCAGACTGCGGATGTACGTTAGCCGCTAGCTAGCTAGCCATGTCTTAAAGCACCTCTTCCTGAGGGTGTTTCAGTGTTATAACTTCACCTTTATCTTTACTTTTTAAGCCAAAATGCGTCCATTCTCCCTTTTATGTCTACACACTGTGTCTGCTTGTAAGTACTCTGTGTAAATTAGCAATGTCACGACGTGACGAGGCGGCGTCATCCCGTAAAAAAAAAAAAAGGGTGGGGGCGGGGACCGGTACTTTTTAGAGGCGGTATAGTACCGAATATGATTCATTAGTATCGCGGTACTATACTAATACTGGTATACTGTATAACCCTAATATATATATGTGTGTGTGTGTATATATACAGTATATATATATATATATTATATATATTATACTGTATATTGTTGCAGTAATACTAGGGATGTCCGATAATATCGGACTGCCGATATTATCGGCGGACAAATGCTTTAAAATGTATTATCGGAAATTATCGGTTTCAAAATTATCGGTATCGGTTTCAAAAAGTAAAATGTATGACTTTTTAAAACGCCGCTGTGTACACGGACGTAGGGAGAAGTACAGAGCACCAATAAACCTTAAAGCAGAGGTGTCCAAAGTGCGGCCCGGGGGCCATTTGCGGCCCGCAGGTAATTTTTCAACGGCCCCACGGCACATTCTAAAAATACGATGAAAAAAAAATAAAAAAGTGGTATAAAAGAGCAAACAGGTGAAATGTAACAAGGAAATGTTGCATTATTTACTCTAATAACACAAAGCTGCCATGCAGGCTGTTTCTTTCTTTAAAAAATAATAATGAATCAAAATCAATGTCATTATGAATTATTGACCTATTCAAGGCTCCATTTACTTCACGTGGAATATTCCACTTTGAGATATTTTGAGGGGAAAATGTTGCATATTTTTTGGTTGCCATTTAAAGAACAAAGTTTTTTTTTTAAAAAGGGCCTAAAAAGAAACAAAGAAAAAAAAACAACAATAAAACTTATAATTGACGGATAGATCTGAAGTTGATATTGAGACTATTGTGGTAAAAGTTAAAAAAAAATGTTGGATTTATTTTTTTTAACTTTACTGAGCAGGACCCTTTTGGATCCCCAATAATTTTAGTGGGACTCTTTTTTTTTCTTTTTTTTTAAGTGTCATTGCTCAAAAAAAAAAAAAAAATTAAAATCAATGGTGGTGTTATGAGTTATTGACCTTTTTAAGACTCCAATTATTATATAATCTCAAATATTCCACTTTAAATTTTTATTGGGGGAAAATATTGCATATTTTGTGTTTTTTTTCCATAAAAAAAACACTGTTTTCCTTGACAAAAATGGCATACAACTTAAATCTTTAAAAGCGTTATATTGACAGATAGACCTAATCTAATGTTGATCTAGAGATTTAAACCTTGAATAATAATAATAATAAATAATGACACATTTGTAATATTTTTTTTGACCAAAACCTTTTGGGGTCCCCGGGATCAAGTCTGAGTGGAGGCCTAAATGTATCTTTTTTATACATATATTGTATTGTTTTTAAAATAAAAAATATCAAAATGGCCCCCGCTTGCTTTGATTTTTCAGTGTGCGGCCCTCAGTGGAAAAAGTTTGGACACCCCTGCCTTAAAGGCACTGCCTTTGCGTGCCGGCCCAGTCACATAATATCTACGGCTTTTCACACACACAAGTGAATGCAAGGCATACTTGGTCAACAGCCATACAGGTCACACCGAGGGTGTCCGTATAAACAACTTTAACACTGTTACAAATATGCGCCACACTGTGAACCCACACCAAACAAGAATGACAAACACATTTCGGGAGAACATCCGCACCGTAACACAACATAAACACAACAAATACCCAGAACCCCTTGCAGTACTAACTCTTCCCGGACGCTACAAAATACAGCTATACCTCAACCTCCTCATGCTCTCTCAGGGAGAGCATGTCCCAAATTCCAAGCTGCTGTTTTGAGGCATGTTAAAAAAAAAGAATGCACTTTGTGACTTCAATAATAAATATGGCAGTGCCATGTTGGCACTTTTTTCCATAACTTGAGTTGATTTATTTTGGAAAACCTTGTTACATTGTTTAATGCATCCAGCGGGGCATCACAACAAAATTAGGCATAATAATGTGTTCATTCCACCACTGTATATATCAGTATTGGTTGATATCGGAATCGGTAATTAAGACATACTTGCCAACCCTCCCGTTTTTAGCGGGAGAATCCCGGTATTCAGCGCCTCTCCCGGCAGAGATTTTCTCCCGACAAACTCCCGGTATTCAGCCGGAGCTGGAGGCCACGCCCCCTCCAGCTCAATGCGGACCCGAGTGGGGACAGCCGTTCTTACGTCCGCTTTCCCACAATATAAACAGCTTGCCTGCCCAATGACGTCATAACATCTACGGCTTTTAGAGAGTAGAGTGCACAACAAGGAGAGAGAGTTCTTGGTTTCTTATGTGGGTTTATTGTTAGGCAGTTTCATTAACGTCCTCCCAGCGCGGTACCAACACACAACAACAGCAGTCACGTTTAGTCTACCGTAAAGCAGAGTTCGTCTGCAGTAAACAGCAATGTTGTGACACTCTTAAACAGGACAATACTGCCATCTACTGGATAGCCTGCAGAACACTGAAATTCAAGTATTTTATTTATATGTATAATAAAATTTAAAAAAAAATAATAATAATGAAAAAAATATATAAAAAATATGTATATAGCTAGAATTCACTGAAAGTCAAGTATTTCATACATATATATATATATTAGGGATGTCCGATAATGGCTTTTTGCCGATATCCGATATTCCGATATTGTCCAACTCTTTAATTACCGATACCGATATCAACCGATATATGCAGTCGTGGAATTAACACATTATTATGCCTAATTTGGACAACCAGGTATGGTGAAGATAAGGAACTTTTTTTAAAAATGAGTAAAATAAGATAAATAAATTAAAAACAATCGAGAGGAGCCAGTTGAGGTGGTTCGGGCATCTGGTCAGGATGCCACCCGAACGCCTCCCTAGAGAGGTGTTTAGGGCACGTCCGACCGGTAGGAGGCCACGGGGAAGACCCAGGACACGTTGGGAAGACTATGTCTCCCGGCTGGCCTGGGAACGCCTCGGGATCCCCCGGGAAGAGCTGGACGAAGTGGCTGGAGTCAATTTGCAGCTCCTTCTGACCAAAAGCATCGATAACTTGTTTATAGAAGTCTTCATTATTTTCTTTTTTCCGTTTTAAAAGTCTCTCTGTCTCGATGGAGATATTCCTTTAATTATTACCTCCTGCTTCCATTGAAAGTCCAGTTTAGAAAACTGTTTTATTTTAGATACCGGTATGTAATCATCCTTGTTAAAAAAAAAAAATCTCTTGCTGCATGTGTTCACTTCTTCTGCAGTACCGGAAGTCGCAAGAAGGATCACTAGCGCCCTCTACCACCAGGAGGCGGGAGTCATTTAATGACTTATACAGTATTTGACACACGCAGCTACGGTATATTAATAAAACATAGCTGCTTACTGTTCTCTTTAGCATACTGTACCGGTATTCAATAGCTTGGACCTTAAATCCTACTGAATAACTCTTTATCTTTTTTCCTTTGTGCGATTGCAAACTACTGTAAGCAGCTTCCTCCATTTTGAAAATGAGGACAGATGCGTCACTCGTGACGTAACGAATTTGACCCGGCGGAAGTTCTAGCCATATGCTAAATATTTTGCGAAACGAGTTTGACCCGGTGAAAATTATAGACATGCGATAATAAAATTAATATTTTGCAAAACGAATTTGATCCGGCTTCAATAATAAACCGGCGATAAGGCCAAGCATGCGTTAATTATTTTGAGAAACGAGTTTGACCCGGCAGTAATTCTAGACGTGCGAATACTATATTCCCTGCGCCAATTCAAGGAAATACGGTATATTGTAGGAACCAGAATATTAATAACAGAAAGAAACAACACTTTTGTGTGAATGAGTGTAAATGGGGGAGGGAGGTTTTTTGGGTTGGTGCACTAATTGTAAGTGTATCTTGTGTTTTTTATGTTGATTTAATTAAAAAAATAAAAATAAAAACCCCAAAAAACGATACCGATAATAAAAAAAACGATACCGATAATTTCCGATATTACATTTTAACGCATATATCGGACGATATTATCGGACATCTCTAATATATATATATATATATATATATATTATTTATATATATGAAATACTTGATTTGGTGAATTATAGCTGTAAATATACTCTCTTCTTAACCACGCCCTTAGCCACCGCCCCCACCCCCCCCCCCCCCCCCCCCCCCGCCCCCCACCCCACCTCCCGATATCGGAGGTCTCAAGGTTGGCAAGTATGAATTAAGAGTTGGACAATATCGGGATATCGGCAAAAAAGCCATTATCGGACATCTCTAATTAATACCATTTAACCAGAACGGAGCATTCTTTTTCTTCATTTCGGACATGTCTATTAGTGTACCTGCATGTGTGTATCATCGTGTGTTCACACCTCACATGCGATGTTGTCTCCGACTCCTCCGACCCTCCTTTTCCAGCTCGCTCGCCCACACCAGCCATTGCTTCCCGCTCCATCCCCGACCATCTGGGCCGCTCCTTCACACACATGCACATACACACTCAAGTGCAAGTGTGAGTGCATTTTTTTTTTTTTTTACCCTCTCAAGAGGGCGTGAAGTGTGTGTGTGTGTGTGTGTGTGTGTGTGTGTGTGTGTGTGTGTGTGTGTGTGTGTGTGTGTGTGTGTGTGTGTGTGTGTGTGTGTGTGTGTGTGTGTGTGTGTCGCTAAAAGGGCTTTCCTTCGCCAGGTGGACAGCTGCTACTTAGTAGCTTTACAGCCCAGCCAGCGGAGTCAGGGAGGGGAAGCTGGCGGACTTACAGTAACCCTTTATCCCCCAAAACAATACTTCATGTGCACAATGAGCAGATGTGTGTGTGTGTGTGTGTGTCTGCGGACAGAGTGTGTATCATTATGCATACTGATTCAATCGTGTGGTTGAAAAAAACAAAAAGTCACTCATCCAGGCTGCGTTCACACTTGTGGTTCAGTACGCTCACTAATAACATCAGGGTGGTTATAATACAAAGTTTCATCTACGGATTATAGGAGCCAGGTGAGGTGGTTCGGGCATCTGCTCAGGATGCCACCCGAACGCCTCCCTAGGGAGGTGTTTAGGGCACGTCCGACCGGTAAGAGGCCACGGGGAAGACTATGTTGGCCTGGGAACGCCTCGGGATCCCTCGGGAAGAGCTGGACCAAGTGGCTGGGGAGAGGGAAGTCTGGGCTTCTCTGCTTAGGCTGCTGCCCCCGCGACCCGACCTCGGATAAGCGGAAGAAGATGGATGGATCTACGGATTATTATTATTCACAATCCAGCCTGGAAGAAGAAGCTGTTGTGGCGTGCATACACACACACACACACACACCACATCACCATGACAACACATGTTCTCTTGACAAGCACTGCCTGCATGGATACGGCTTTTTCAAAGTGAAAGTGTGATCTTTTTCATGGATTGCTGTGACATTGGCAAGCGG
This sequence comes from Entelurus aequoreus, assembly GCF_033978785.1. Lineage (NCBI taxonomy): Eukaryota > Metazoa > Chordata > Actinopteri > Syngnathiformes > Syngnathidae > Entelurus > Entelurus aequoreus. The sequence goes on from NC_084753.1 coordinate 5,486,098, forward strand.
GCGTTGTTCAACAGTCTCCGTTGTGCTATTTTAGGCTTCATAATGCGCCACGCGTTTTCAATGGGAGACAGGTCTGGACTACAGGCAGGCCAGTCTAGTACCCGCACTCTTTTACTATGAAGCCACGTTGATGTAACACGTGGCTTGGCATTGTCTTGCTGAAATAAGCAGGGGCGTCCATGGTGACGTTGCTTGGATGGCAACATATGTTGCTCCAAAACCTGTATGTACCTTTCAGCATTAATGGTGCCTTCACAGATGTGTAAGTTACCCATGTCTTGGGCACTAATACACCCCCATACCATCACACATGCTGGCTTTTACACTTTGCGCCTATAACAATCCCGATGGGTCTTTTCCTCTTTGGTCCGGAGGACACGACGTCCACAGTTTCCAAAAACAATTTGAAATGTGGACTCGTCAGACGACAGAACACTTTTCCACTTTGTATCAGTCCATCTTAGATGAGCTCGGGCCCAGCGAAGCCGACAGCGTTTCTGGGTGTTGTTGATAAATGGCTTTCGCTTTGCATAGTGGAGTTTTAACCTGCACTTACAGATGTAGCGACCAACTGTAGTTACTGACAGTGGTTTTCTGAATTGTTCCTGAGTCCATGTGGTGATATCCATTACACACTGATGTCGCTTTTTGATGCAGTACAGCCTGAGGGATTGAAGGTCCGTAATGTCATCGCTTACGTGCAGTGATTTCTCCAGATTCTCTGAACCCTTTGATGATATTACAGAGCGTAGATGGTGAAATCCCTAAATTCCTTGCAATAGCTGGTTGAGAAATGTTCTTAAACTGTTCAACAATTTGCTCACACATTTGTTGACAAAGTGGTGACCCTCGCCCCATCTTTGTTTGTGAATGACTGAGCATTTCATGGAATCTACTTTTTTACCCAATCATGGCACCCACCTGTTCCCAATTAGCCCGTCCACCTGTGGGATGTTCCAAATAAGTGTTTGATGAGCATTCCTCGACTTTCTCAGTCTTTTTTGCCACTTGTGCCAGCTTTTTTGAAACATGTTGCAGGCATCAAATTCCAAATGAGCTAATATTTGCAAAAACATAACAAAGTTCTCCAGTTCGAACGTTAAGTATCTTGTCTTTGCAGTCTATTCAATTGAATATAAGTTGAAAATTATTTGCAAATCATTGTATTCAGTTTTTATTTACCATTTACACAACGTGACAACTTGACTGCTTTTGGGGCTCGCACCTTTAACCACATCAGAGACATATGAACAATTAACAATATTATTACTCACGTCTCTTACACTTGTATGACAGTTACCCAGAAATGTCCCGTGTAGTTAACGGTTTGATGATAGAAAAAAGTTGATCCAGGTTGCCATGACAACGACAGAGATGCTAATTATTGGATTACAAGACTCTACTGTCAATTTCAAAAACGTTTTGTAGTTATTTGACGCACCTGTTAAAACATATTGTTGCTTTAATGGCCACATTCAAAAACATGGGGACTTGCTATGAAAATGAAGGCCATATTTATCATATTTTAAGTTTTTTTCATTTAGTCTTTGTAGGCAATGATTGAGTGCCACAGCTTGCTTCAACTAATACTGGCCTTACAGCATCTGTGTACCGTATTTTTCGGAGTATAAGTCGCTCCGGAGTATAAGCCGCACCGGCCGAAAATGCATAATAAAGAAGGAAAAAAACATATATAAGTCGCACTGGAGTATAAGTCGCATTTTTTGGGGAAATGTATTTGATAAAAGCCAACACCAAGAATAGACATTTGAAAGGCAATTTCAAATAAATAAAGAATAGTGAACAACAGGCTGAATAAGTGTACGTTACATGAGGCATAAATAACCAACTGAGAAGGTGCCTGGTATGTTAACGTAACATATTATGGTAAGAGTCATTCAAATAACTATAACATATAGAACATGCTATACGTTTACCAAACAATCTGTCACTCCTAATCGCTAAATCCCATGAAATCTTATACGTCTAGTCCAGGGGTTCTTAACCTTCTTGGAGGTACCGAACCCCACCAGTTTCATATGCGCATTCACCAAACCCTACTTTAGTGAAAAATAAAATGTTTTGGTTTTTTTTCAAATTCAAGACAAAGTTACACTACCGTTCAAAAGTTTGGGGTCACATTGAAATGTCCTTATTTTTGAAGGAAAAGCACTGTACTTTTCAATGAAGATAACTTTAAACTAGTCTTAACTTGAAAGAAATACACTCTATACATTGCTAATGTGGTAAATGACTATTCTAACTGCAAATGTCTGGTTTTTGGTGCAATATCTACATAGGTGTATAGAGGCCCATTTCCAGCAACTATCACTCCAGTGTTCTAATGGTACAATGTGTTTGCTCATTGGCTCAGAAGGCTAATCGATGATTAGAAAACCCTTGTGCAATCATGTTCACACATCTGAAAACACTTTAGCTCGTTACAGAAGCTACAAAACTGACCTTCCTTTGAGCAGATTGAGTTTCTGGAGCATCACATTTGTGGGGTCAATTAAACGCTCAAAATGGCCAGAAAAAGAGAACTTTCATCTGAAACTCCACAGTCTATTCTTGTTCTTAGAAATGAAGGCTATTCCACTAAATTGTTTGGGTGACCCCAAACTTTTGAACGGTAGTGTATGTTTTTGGTAACACTTTAGTATGGGGAACATATTCTAAGTAACAAAGACCTAAATTAGAGTTTTTTGGACACTAGGGGAACATATTCTAAGTAACAAAGACCTAAATTAGAGTTTTTTGGACACTAGGGGAACATATTCTAAGTAACAAAGACTTAAATTAGAGGTTTTTGGACACTAGGGGAACATATTCTAAGTAACAAAGACCTAAATTAGAGTTTTTTGGACACTAGGGGAACAAATTCTAAGTAACAAAGACTTAAATTAGAGTTTTTTGGACACTAGGGGAACATATTCTAAGTAACAACGACTTAAATTAGAGTTTTTTGGACACTAGGGGAACATATTCTAAGTAACAAAGACTTAAATTAGAGGTTTTTGGACACTAGGGGAACATATTCTAAGTAACAACGACTTAAATTAGAGGTTTTTGGACACTAGGGGAACATATTCTAAGTAACAACGACTTAAATTAGAGTTTTTTGGACACTAGGGGAACATATTCTAAGTAACAACGACTTAAATTAGAGGTTTTTGGACACTAGGGGAACATATTCTAAGTAACAACGACTTAAATTAGAGTTTTTTGGACACTAGGGGAACACATTCTAAGTAACAAAGACCTAAATTAGAGTTTTTTGGACACTAGGGGAACATATTCTAAGTAACGACTTCAATTAGAGGTTTTTGGACACTAGGGGAACATATTCTAAGTAACAACGACTTAAATTAGAGTTTTTTGGACACTAGGGGAACATATTCTAAGTAACAACGACTTAAATTAGAGGTTTTTGGACACTAGGGGAACATATTCTAAGTAACAACGACTTAAATTAGAGTTTTTTGGACACTAGGGGAACATATTCTAAGTAACAACGACTTAAATTAGAGTTTTTTGGACACTAGGGGAACATATTCTAAGTAACAAAGACCTAAATTAGAGTTTTTTGGACACTAGGGGAACATATTCTAAGTAACAAAGACTTAAATTAGAGGTTTTTGGACACTAGGGGAACATATTCTAAGTAACAACGACTTAAATTAGAGGTTTTTGGACACTAGGGGAACATATTCTAAGTAACAACGACTTAAATTAGAGTTTTTTGGACACTAGGGGAACATATTCTAAGTAACAAAGACCTAAATTAGAGTTTTTTGGACACTAGGGGAACATATTCTAAGTAACAACGACTTAAATTAGAGTTTTTTGGACACTAGGGGAACATATTCTAAGTAACAAAGTCTTAATTTAGAGTTATTTGGTCAAGGTTAGGGTTAGGGCCAAGGTTAGGGTTATAATAAGGCCATGCCGATTAAGGCATTAATAAGTACTTAATAATGACTAGTTAAGAGCCAATATGTTACTAATTTGCATGTTAATAAGCAACTCATTAATGGTGAATATGTTCCCCATACTAAAGTGTTACCATGTTTTTTTTACTGGTGCACAAAATGAAGCGTGCATGAACATCACCTTGTTCAAACAACAAAACCAACACAGTGCATAAACTCACAACAAATTACACACCTGCAAATTACACACCTGCAAACCAGTCTGACTTCTGCTGTTGCCGTATCCGTAATACGCCGATAGGGAGAAGTTTGTATTTACACGATGAGTCGGGTGTGTTTTGACCTCCGCCGAAGGCCGACTCACCGAGCCCTTAGGGTTCCATCGAACCCAGGTTAAGAACCACTGGTCTAGTCTCTTACGTGAATGAGCTAAATAATATTTGATATTTTACGGTAATGTGTTAATACTTCCACACATAAGTCGCTCCTGAGTATAAGTCGCACCCCCGGCCAAACTATGAAAAAAAAACTGCGACTTATAGTCCGAAAAATACGGTACTTTTATGTGGCAAACAAGCACCAAACCCCCGGTTGCTGTTGTGTGTTTGTGCATGCTGTCTGTGTATGATTCATGCAATTGCGCCCCAGTCAGAATTAAAAACCCTGATCCGTCCCCAGGGCCCATGTCTTTGTCTTGGCCTTTAAATGGAGGTTGAGCCTATGCAAGCACAGGCCGGGGAACTCAATGAGCTTAAATGAAACCATTAGGGAGCTGAGCCCTGAGGAGGTGCTCGCTGTATACCTCCTACAGAGATACGCCTGAAGACATGGCGCCAAACCACTGGATTAGTGCTCTGTACTCTTTCCTCGGTGTTGGCCGCCTTCAACCCAGGCATACATTTAGCTGTTATGAACTTTTGAACAACTTTAATGACACATTTAACAGCTGGGGTATGCCCGGTGAGGTACATTGTGGCTGTTTACAACCATGCTTTTATTTTTTTTAAATTTGAGTCCTTGGTATGAATGTGTTCATCCTGATTTTCAGACTGAGAGCTGTGTAATGTTTTGACCACATTATGTACTGTAGCCCTAAATGGGATAAACAAAATATTAAAACACCTCGCAGGACAAAAAAATACACTACTATTATCCTCCTCCTATTATTATTATTATTATTAAAAATCATTATCACTTAATTATTAATACAATGAAATAATAATGATATGAATAACAATTATTTTTATGACTGAATTGTTACTAAAATAGCATTATCATTATTATATTTTATTTTATTAATAAGTCAGTGATGATGATTTTTAATAATAAAAAAATACACTACTACTATTATCTATTAATATTATCCTCCTCTATTATTATTATTTTTATTATTATTATTAAACATCATTATCACTGACTTATTAATAAAATGAAATATAATAATAATAGAGGATAATATTAATAGATAATAGTGGTAATAGAGGATAATTATTATATTATTATATTTCATTTTATTAATAAGTCAGTGATAATGATTTTTAATAATAATACAAAAATACACTACTACTATTATCTATTAATATTATCCTCCTCTATTATTATTATTTTTATTATTATTATTAAACATCATTATCACTGACTTATTAATAAAATGAAATATAATAATAATAGAGGATAATATTAATAGATAATAGCGGTAGTGTATTTTTGTATTATTATTAAAAATCATTATCACTGACTTATTAATAAAATGAAATATAATAATAATAATAATAATACTATTTTATTAACAATTCAGTAATTAAAATATTTTTCATTCCTATCATTATTATATAATTCCTTTATCATTGCAATTATTATACTATACAATAGTATTGATTACTGAATTATCACCATTTAGTAATACTGTAGTATTACTTCACTAATCATAATATTATTAGACTTAGACTTCCTTTTTATTGTCATTCAAATTTGAACTTTACAGCACAGATAAGAACGCAATTTTGTTACATAGGCTCATGGTAGAGAAGGATAAAAAAAGCAATAAGGTGCATATATAAATAAATAATATATATATAATATATATATAAAATAAATAAATAAATAAATAGATTACTGTACAGATAAATATATTGCACTTTTTCACATGCGTCCACGTTTATGGATGCATGTTATATTGTCTTTTTTATTCCAGCGAGTTAATCCATTTTGGGGGGAGTTGAGGGGATAATTTAATTATGATGCATTCAAGTGTATATATTATATATATTATATATAATTTTGTAATAAACATCGTTATTAATTGTAGTATTATAAAGTAATAAATATTATTATCCATTATCATTTTTAATATAATCATCCATTTTTATTATTATTGCATTATCACTAAAATGAATTAATATCGTTAATTAATTTGGTAAAATTGCAATAATAATAATATTTCATAATGCTATAATATTATTATTATTGATAATATTTTAAATTACATATTAAAAATAATACAAATCATAATGATGATAACACTAACAATAATGATAATTAAAATGATCATTATACATGTATACTGTGTATATTTGAGTTTTGTCATTATTATTAGATTTGTTTGTGAGAGAATAAAGAAAGTTGCTATTGTTAAGTGTATGTCATCATCAGAATTTAATGTGTTCTATTTTTATTTATTTTTTACAGGTGTATCAGATGTTGCCAGGAAATGGAACAGATGCAGCATGTGGAACCCACACTGTGATGAACACGGACACATTTGCAGGTACAATTACAATTTAAACATTAGACATTTAAACAATTAACATTACATTTTCATAATGACAGGCTTAACTTATTTTTACACTCATCACTTTATTTGAGTAGTTAACCTCGAAGGGGAACTGCAGTTTTTTATTTTTTTATTTTGCCCATCATTCACAATCATGAGAGTGACAAGAAGACAAAAGTTTTTGGTTTTTTTGCATTCTAATATGTAAAAACTGTCTCCTTCTAGGTTGCTAGCAATGCAGCTAATGGAAGTAATCTAGTCTATCTCTAAATCACTTTAAAAATGCATTCACAACATTGTCACCAATACTTCATTTATGTTCTGTAAACTGTGTAATAACCAAGCTGTAGCGACATTGTTATTGTAAAATTGAACACAGAGGAACTATTTTTCTCACGTAGTAACACAGCCACGTGCTACGGTATCAGCGGTAAAAGCTAACTATGGCAAGAGATAAGCTAGCTTCTAGTGTTGGGACTAACAAAGTAACGCGTTACTGTAACGCCGTTATTTTCGGCGGTAACTAGTAGTCTAACGCAATATTTTTTATATTCAGTAACTCAGTTACCGTTACTACATGATGCGTTACTGCGTTATTTTACCTTATTTTTTATGTAGTATCGGCTAGAAACAGAAGATCTGAGTGTGTTTTATTGGAGCGCTGCAGTGTCGTCCTTCTGAATCTTCCTGTGTCACAAGGGGGAGAAGAGGCGCGCTGTGTGTGGGTGGGGCGGGGGCGCGTGTCTGTGTTTACTAACAAGACATCATGGCGGAGCTGAAGTCGAGTTTCTTAAGATGGAGATATTCTCACTACTTTTCTTTTGTCGAGCACAAAGAAAAGAACATTTTAGTTAAATGTAAGTTGTGTCTTGGATCAAAGATCCTATCTACTGCCCAAAACAGCGATTCAAATCTGCTGAAACAGATACAAAAGCAACATGCTTCGACGAAGCTAGTAAAGAGAGACACAGACTCCGATGCCACTTCACCTCCACCTCCACCTAAGGATTTTAACGGAGGCACTGTTAGCCAGGACAACATTGATAGAGCCATTGCAGCGTATGTGCTAGAAGACATGCAGGCTATTTCTACAGTGGAGTCACCCGCTTTCAGGCAGCTAATTAGCATGATACCGGCGTCAAACAGCAAATGGCACGGAAAACATTTTCCAAGTACCTGGACACAGTGGACAGTGAGTACATAAACATGGAAAGCGAGCTAAAGAAAACACTCCAAACTCTGCCTCTGCTCATTATTCAGCACTGAAGGTACACACTCTGTCAATTCTCTTATATACTCTTTCATTCTAGACTTCTACAGTGTTTGATTATAGACTATAAAGTTCACAAACATAAAGAGGGATCCTAGTGAATCTTTCCTTTTCTCTAAACTAAAACTGGGGAAATGCGTAGAGTGTTCTGGGCTTCAGTACAATGTTGATCTCATGAAGACATGATTTTATTTCACAATTCCTTGAGAGAAAAAAAATGCCTGGTTAGACTTTGTGTATGTAGTGTGTGCCTTCCTTGGGTGAAGCCAGGTTTACAGCTATGTTGTTATTATGCTGTTTGTTACTTACATATGTTATGTTGCAGCTATTTAAAAAGAGTTTTGTCAATTTGTTCTGGCCTGAAATAAATTGGCCCTTTGCAAATGCATGTGAAGTTGATCAACAGATTGTAATACACTTTTTAACCTCTTCGTGCATCTTGGGTATAGTTTTGTCTACAATGTAGTGGCGGCTAGGAATAATGCAGCGAGGTTGGAGGTGCTCCATTAAGAGTTTACTCACCACCGACAGGGGCTGGTCATCAACAACAATAAACTGGGCTATCTTTTCTGTCATGGCCGTTGCTTTTTTGCTGTCCCGTGGTAGTTTGTCACGTCTTGCAAAGCTTTCGGCCAGCGTGGGTTGCTGAAGCGAGCCAGAGGTTTGTTGCTTCGCCTTGCTGCTCTCGCCAAAATCCTCATGTTCTTTTTTGTGGTGTTTTTTCAAATGTGCGATGAGGTTGCTTGTATTGAACCTTCCCGGTTCTGTCCCTCCCCGGGACACTTGCGCCTGACAAATGTTGCATTTAGCGGCAACGTCTTTGTCCGAGTTTAGGTTCAAATACTTCCACACAGCCGACATTTGCTGCAAGCACACGGGTTGTCGTTGTTGTGATCAGGCGGGCTGTGCATGCTGGATCAGAGACGCTCTTCTTCCGCGGCCGGCACCAACGTTAATTAAGGGGCATTGACGCCACCTACTGTGTTGGAGTGTGATCAAACCAGAGTCACCTATTATAGAAGTGCTGCAGCGGTAAATGGACATCTTATATCGGAGCGCTTATATCGGAATTTTTAGCTTCAGTCCGATAAAATCCGATATTCACTTTTTTGGCTAATATCGGACTGATTTCCGATATCAATATTGGATCGGGACATCCCTACTTGTAAGTACTCTGTGATTGTGTGCTGCCGAACATGCTCGTCTGCTCGTAAAACCAGCAATGTCATGACTTGGCGACACGCCGTCATGCCCGTTAAAAAAAGGGGGTGGACCGGTACTTTTTAGAGGCGGTATAGTACCGATTATGATTCATTACTATCACAGTAGTATACTAGTACCGGTATACCGTACAACCCTACTGTAAAGTATTAGCCCACATGTAATGTTTTGTTTGTACACAGCTAGCTAGACAGTGTATGTACTGTAACTGTGATAACACACATGATGTGCTGCGTGTACCATGATCAATATAAAGTGTGACTCACTCCATGGACAGTTGTCTCTTTGGGGTAAGCACGCCATTTATGTCGAAGTAGCTTGTCTCCAAATTCCACATTTGCATTTTCGTGTCCTACCAACTAGAGATGTCCGATAATATCGGGCTGCCGATATTATCGGCCGATAAATGCTTTAAAATGTAATATCGGAAATTATCGGTTTCAAAATTATCGGTATCGGTTTCGAAAAATAAAATGTATGACTTTTTAAAACGCCGCTGTGTACACGGTACGTAGGGAGAAGTACAGAGCGCCAATACACCTCAAAGGCACTGCCTTTGCGTGCCGGCCCAGTCACATAATATCTACGGCTTTTCACACACACAAGTGAATGCAAGGCATACTTGGTCAACAGCCATACAGGTCACACTGAGGGTGACGGAATAAACAACTTTAACACTGTTACAAATATGCGCCACACTGTGAACCCACACCAAACAAGAATGACAAACACATTTCGGGAGAACATCCGCACCGTAACACAACATAAACACAACAGAACAAATACCCAGAACCCCTTGCAGCACTAACTCTTCCGGGACGCTACAATATACAGCTACACCTCAACCTCCTCATGCTCTCTCAGGGAGAGCATGTCCCAAATTCCAAGCTGCTGTTTTGAGGCATGTTAAAAAAAATAATGCACTTTGTGACTTCAATAATAAATATGACAGTGCCATGTTGCCATTTTTTTTCCATAACTTGAGTTGATTTATTTTGTAAAACCTTGTTACATTGTTTAATGCATCCAGCGGGGCATCACAACAAAATTAGGCATGATAATGTGTTCATTCCACCACTGTATATATCGGTATCGGTAATTAAGAGTTGGGAATATCGGATATCGGCAGAAAAGCCATTATCGGACATCTCTAGTGAATATGTGTTCCCCATACCAAAGTGTTACCAAAAAAAAAGACGTGTGTGTTCTTGTCTCTCATAATGATTGTGAACGATAGACCAAAAAAAAAAAAAAATGCAGTTCCCTTTTAAGGTTCACTACTAAAATCTAGTGATGAGTGTAAAAATAAGTTAAGCCTGTCATTATGGAAATGTAACGTTAACTGCTTAAATGTCCTTGAATACGAAAAAAAAACTTTCCTCTCCACCACTGTGGTTTCCAGTCGCCTTAATTGATTCCACACGCGACATCTTGCAGATTTTCTGTTATAATATTGTAAGCGATTGTTCCTCGACGGGCGGTGTAACAAAGACGGCGGCCTCTGCGGCGTTCGCTGTTCTTGCTTTGATAAGCCCTATCGGCTCCCTCTCCTAGAGGATGACGGGGTATTAGTGCTTTCTGAAGGGTCCGCGGTCCACTTCCTGCTCTTGCCTTTTGTCCACGAGAGGCGGGCTTATCACAAGACTTCCCCTCCGTGCGCCATGTTCAAAGATTAGGAAACTGGCTTAATTTGAGGGGGGGGGGGGGCTTTGGAAACAACAAGAAGGGGCTTGCATCCCCTGTGTTTGGTTTTAGGAAGTGGATCTGGATGTCCTTCATTGTAAGCATGCTGCTGTGTGTGTGTGAGGGGTGCAGAGAAAGAAATGGGACATATTCTAGTGCTTAGGAATTAAACAACAAAAAAGATAAAAGCGGCTTAGACTGCTGAGACAAGTGCATCTAAGAGAACGCACAAAAGGAGGGGTGTAAACGGCGGATTCTTGCCCGGCTAAAAACTTATCAAGCGCAGGCTTTGTGCTCAATCCATTTAAGTGAGTCCCTAACACGCCCCTATTGTGTGCCTTTTAATGGCGCAAAAGTGACTTGTGCAAGGGGGCTATCGCCTCTTCATGGGGATTACGGCTAAGTGCTTAAGTTGTGGCGAAACCCGGATTTACTGGTGGCAAAGAGAAAAAAAAGGGGCAGAGAGGGAGGGAGGGCAGGGAAAGGACCCTTAGCGAGGATTTATGTCAGGATGGCAGCGTTTCCTCGTGTGTGTGTGTGTGTGTTTTTTGAGCCAAGGCACATTTTTTGCGTTGAAAAAATGCGGAGGCACACCACCAGCAGAAATCATTAAAAAACTAAACTCAGTTGACAGTAAAAAGTCGTTGGATATGACTTTAAAGCTGGGGTGGGCAATTAATTTTTACCGGGGGCCGCACGAGCAACCCGAGCACTGCTGGAGGGCCACATCGACAATATTTCAATTAAATTTTGCTCAATATTATTTTTGATGTATACCGTAAGATAAATAATAATAATTAATAATAATAGTAATACTTCAACATAGTGTGTGTAACAGCATTCCATGACTAATATAAATAAATTAACATTAATAATAAATGACAGTAAAATAAGCACACGTATGACTGAGGAGTCATGGTGTAACTTTGTGTGGTGTTTGAGTTGTCCGACTTTTTGTGTGGCCATAAACGCACCAGTGGTTTAGTGCTATGCGTGTTGGTGACAGATGACAAGTTGGTTTTGGCCTGGTTTGTACGGCAGAAAATGACTAGTTTTTCCAGATAGAAGCGTTTTACTCATGTTTTTGGTGTGGTTATGTCCGAATGTAAACAGTTTTGCTCAATAAAGTGATCGATATAATTCCTGTCCTGGAAGCATCTCGATAGACGTTACAATAATTGAACGGTGTTCAATTGAACGGTGTTGACGAACGCCGTTAGGGCCGCTTGTTGTCACTGTCACTCAGAGTTGCATTGCAAAATTACACAGAATAAATTTGTTTATTTTGTTTAGAATTCAGATGGGATTTGATTTGGTGCGCGGCATATATTTGTTGTGCGCAGAGGACGCTTGAGCAGTGCGCAATTGCGCAGGCACGCACCTTAGAGGGAACGTTGCTTGGCAGTCCATGTCTTGTTGAAAACACGCCATTCCTCATCAACTTTTCTCTTTTTAGCGTCTCGGGTGTAAACCGTGCATCACTTGTCGCTGCATGTGCACCTTCACTCGCAGGTTACACACGGAAAGCAGCACCGTTGTATTGCACACTCGACATAGATACTTTTTTAAATTTATTTTGTAATTTATAATTGGCCTCACGCGGGCCGGACAGGGACGCACAAAGGGCCGGATGCGGCCCGCGGGCCGCAGAATGCCCAGGTCTGCTTTAAAGCATAACCAAGCATGCATCACTATAGGTCTTGTCTCAAAGTAGGTGTACTGTCACCACCTGTCACATCACACCCTGACTTATTTGGATTTTTTTGCTGTTTTCCTGTGTCTAGTGTTTTACTTCTTGTCTTGCGCTCCTATTTTGGTGGCTTTTTCTCTTTTTTTGGTAGCCATCAAGAATATTTCAGTTGTTTTTATCCTTCTTTGTGGGGACATTGTTGATTGTCATGTCATGTTCGGATGTACATTGTGGACGCCGTCTTTGCTCCACAGTAAGTCTTTGCTGTCCTCCAGCATTCTGTTTTTGTTTACTTTGTAGCCAGTTCAGTTTTAGTCTCGTTCTACATAGCCTTCCCTAAGCTTCAATGCCTTTTCTTAGCGGCACTCACCTTTTGTTTATTTTTGGTGTAAGCATTAGATACGACAACAAACCCTCGTCATCTCACAAGACCGATAAATTATTTTTTTGTTGGTATTTTCCTGTAGCAGTTTCATGTCTTCCTTTGAGCGATATTTCCCGCATCTACTTTGTTTTAGCCATCAAGAATATTTCAGTTGTTTTTATCCTTCTTTGTGGGGACATTGTTGATTGTCATGTCATGTTGGGATGTACATTGTGAACGCCGTCTTTGCTCCACAGTAAGTCTTTGCTGTCCTCCAGCATTCTGTTTTTGTTTACTTTGTAGCCAGTTCCGTTTTAGTCTCGTTCTGCATAGCCTTCCCTAAGCTTCAATGCCTTTTCTTAGCGGCACTCACCTTTTGTTTATTTTTGGTGTAAGCATTAGATACGACAACAAACCCTCGTCATCTCACAAGACCGATAAATTCTTTAAAATGTAATATCGGAAATTATCGGTATCATTTTTTTTATCTTTTATTTTTTTATTTTTTATTTTTTTTATTAAATCAGCATAAAAAACACAAGATACACTTACAATTAGTGCACCAACCCAAAAAACCTCCCTCCCCCATTTACACTCATTCACACAAAAGTGTTGTTTCTTTCTGTTATTAATATTGTGGTTTCTACATTATATATCAATATATATCAATACAGTCTGCAAGGGATACAGTCCGTAAGCACACATGATTGTGCGTGCTGCTGGTCCACTAATAGTACTAACCTTTAACAGTTAATTTTACTAATTTTCATTCATTACTTGTTTCTATGTAACTGTTTTTATATTGTTTCACTTTCTTTTTTATTCAAGAAAATGTTTTTAATTTAATTTTTATTTTATGTTATAATTAAAAAAAAAAAAGGACCTTATCTTCACCATACCTGGTTGTCCAAATTAGGCATAATAAAGTGTTAATTCCACAACTGTATATATCAGTATCGGTTGATATCGATATCGGTTGATATCGGTATTGGTAATTAAAGAGTTGGACAATATCGGAATATCGGATATCGGCAAAAAGCCATTATCGGACATCCCTAATATTTAATCTTACTTAGATTTCAGTTTTTGCAGTGTATAATATAGAATGGCTTGTATTGTCACTATACACAGGTACAATGAGAATAAAAGCAACTCTAGTATCAGTGCGACAGTCTACAAATATGCAAAACATAGGAAGGAAAGAAAGAAAAATAGTGCAAAATGAGGTAAGGTGCACAGTCGGGTCCTGAGAACGAATGTTCTGAAAGTGTTTAAATATTACATATTATACTATATACATATGTACAGAAGCATTCAGACTGTGGGTGGAAAGTAAAAATTGCACACAGAGAGGTGCTAAACTGTAAAATGGCTTCAGGGAAAAAACTGTTCTTGAGTCGGTCTGTCTTAGACCTGATGACCCTGTAGCGCCTTCCTGAGGGCAGCAGGTGGAACGGGTCAAAGCCAGGGTGGGAGCTGTCCTTGATAATGTTGGTAGCTGTCAGGGAGGGGAGAAGGCAGCCGATGACCCGCTGTGCTGCCTTTACCACTCTCTGGAGCCTCTCCCTGTCTGCAGCGGTGCAGCTGCCGTACCATGCTGTGATGCAGTATGGCAGCAGGCTCTCCATGGATGAGCGGTAGAAGGTCAGCGGCAGGTTGGAGTCCAGGTTGTACTTCTCGAGGACTCTCAGGAAGTGCAGCTGCTGCTGAGCCTTCTTGTAGTGTTAGTGATGGCAGTAGTGTATGAAGCCAAGCTGTTGTAACACGTGGCTTGGCATTGTCCTGCTGAAATAAGCAGGGGCGCCCATGGTAACGTTGCTTGGATGGCAACATATGTTGCTCCAAAACCTGTATGTACTTTTCAGCATTAATGGTGCGTTCACAGATGTGTAAGTTACTCATGTCTTGGGCACTAATACACCCCCATACCATCACACATGCTGGCTTTTACACTTTGCGCCTAGAACAATCCGGATGGTTCTTTTCCTCTTTGGTCCGGAGGACACGACGTCCACAGTTTCCAAATGTGGACTCGTCAGACCACAGAACACTTTTCCACTTTGCATCAGTCCATCTTAGATGAGCTCGGGCACAGCGATGCTGGCTGCGTTTCTGGGTGTTGTTGATAAACGGCTTTCGCTTTGCATAGTACAGTTTTAACATGTACTTACAGATGTAGTGACAAACTGTAGTTGCTGACAGTGGGTTTCTGAAGTTTTCCTGAGCCCATGCGGTGATATCCTTTACACACTGATGTCGCTTTTTGATGCGGTGCCGCCTGAGGGATCGAAGGTCCGTAATATCATCGCTTACGTGCGTTGATTTCTCCAGATTCTCTGAACTTTTTGATATTACGGAGTGTAGATGGTGAAATCCCTAAATTCCTTGCAATAGCTGGTTGATAAATGTTGTTCTTGAACTGATTGCTCACGCATTTGTTGACAAAGTGGTGACCCTCGCCCCATCCTTGTTTGTGAATGACTGAGCATTTCATGGAATCTACTTTTATACCCAATCATGGCACCCACCTGTTCCCAATTAGCCTGTTCACCTGTGGGATGTTCCAAATAAGTGTTTGATGAGCATTCCTCGACTTTATCAGTCTTTTTTGCCACTTGTGCCAGCTTTCTTGAAACATGTTGCAGGCATCAAATTCCAAATGAGCTAATATTTGCAAAAAAATAAAGTTAGAACGTTAAATATCTTGTCTTTGCAGTCTATTCAATTGAATATAAGTTGAAAAGGATTTGCAAATCTTTGCATTCTGTTTTTATTGACCAGTTACACAACGTGACAACGTCACCGGTTCTGGGTTTTGTACTTTAGGACTTGTATTCATAGTAAGTGGAGGATTTAACAAGACTTATTTGAAACTGGTCACAGGTAAATGTTACAGCGTTGGTCTCACTCCCAGTCAGTGGAGGGCAGGAATGAAGTCTTGCTCCTCTTTATTGGACACGTTCAGAGATGGTGTGGACAATTCTGGTGCAGAAGCTGAGTTGCTTGGATGAGGACCGAGGACGCGTAGCTAAAACATTTGTGCCCCCGAATAGTTGAATGTAAGTGAGTAAAAGAGCGAGTCCTGACACATGATCGGCAGCTGTGGAGGAGGCAGCTTCTCCTTGACCATTGTGTCTCTCTTTGTGTGTCTGGTCCCTGAGCTAACAAAGTAGACCGAGGTAAAGTGCAGAGCACCTGTCCTTTCCTGTCGCACACCTTTCCCTTGAGCACACAACAACACCCAACACTGAGCAAAGATGAAGAAAGGGTCCAACGACCGCTGCAGGCACCTATTCAAATAATTCAAAAAAAGACACGGAACCTTCTGTCTGGTCGGCCCGCCGAAGCCTTGATATGTTGCTTAAAAGCCGGCGAGGCCATTGTGTGCGTCCGCGCCTTTTGTTGCCTCGTATTCAAGCAGCGGCGCATGATTGCGGCGATGATGGTCGTGATGATGATGATGATGGCGACGGCGGCGGCGATAGCTTAAGGAGACGCAGCTGCCGGGAGGTTGACAGACACGCAGACAATCGCCATGTTTGCTCAAGACAAGGTACATTGTGGACCTTCAAAGTGGAGGCTGCTGAATTCTGTGCCTGTGTGTGTGTGTGTGTGTGTGTGTGTGTGTGTGTGTGTGTGTGTGTGTGTGTGTGTGTGTGTGTGTGTGTGTGTGTGTGTGTGTGTGTGTGTGTGTGCGTGTGTGTATTTCTACCCTTCTTGAAACATCAACAAGGAAAAGTATCTTCCATATGAGGAGGTGTGAACAAGTGATGACATAAATCATGGTCCCAATACAGAAAACCATTGCATCTCATAGAGAGCCAAATACTAGAGTCTGTGAACATTGCTCCAAAGTCAGCATTTTTTTTGTTGATTTAATGTGCATTTTGACTTGCGTTGAGTAAAATTATGACTTTTTTATAACACTGCCAAAATTCAAAGTTTTCCTTGTGAAATTGTGACCTTTTTCTTGTGAAACTCCAACTCATTTTTCACAACAAGCTTTTTTATATTGGCATAGTATGTATATATGATTAATGTTGTAAATACACATCTTTGTATATCTAGAAAGGGTGGTCCTGAAGAGGTAAAAAAAAATTGGAGGTCTCAAGAAGGTAAGAAATACAAGAATGTGTGTGTGTGTGTGTGTGTGTGTGTGTGTGTGTGTGTGTGTGTGTGTGTGTGTGTGTGTGTGTGTGTGTGTGTGTGTGTGTGTGTGTGTGTGTGTGTATTTCTACCCTTCTTGAAACATCAACAAGGAAAAGTATCTTCCATATGAGGAGGTGTGAACAAGTGATGACATAAATCATGGTCCCAATATATGCCGCGCACCAAATCAAATCCCATCTGAATTCTAAACAAAATAAACATATTTATTCCATGTGATTTTGCAATGCAACTCTGAGTGACAGTGACAACAAGCGGCCCTAACGGTGTTCGTCAACACCCTTCAATTGAACACCGTTCAATTATTGTAACGTCTATCGAGATGCTTCGAGGACAGGAATTATATCGATCACTTTATTGAGCAAAACTGTTTACATTCGGCCATAACCACACCAAAAACACGAGTAAAACAATTCTATCTGGAAAAACTAGTCATTTTCTGCCGTACAAACCAGGCCAAAACCAACTTGTCATCTGTCACCAACACGCATAGCACTAAACCACTGGTGCGTTTATGGCCACACAAAAAGTCGGACAACTCAAACACCACACAAAGTTACACTATGACTCCTCAGTCATACGTGTGCTTATTTTACTGTCATTTATTATTAATGTTAATTTATTTATATTAGTCATGGAATGCTGTTACACATACTATGTTGAAGTATTACTATTATTATTTATTATTATTATTATTATTATTATTTATCTTACGGTATATATCAAAAATAATATTGAGCAAAATTTAATTGAAATATTGTCGACGTGGCCCTCCAGCAGTGCTCGGGTTGCTCGTGCGGCCCCCGGTAAAAATTAATTGCCCACCCCTGCCTTAGTGACTGCCACCTGCTCCCAGTGTCACCCGCACTAATTTAAATATAGCTTAAAAGATGTAGATAACGGGTTTCACCATGTAAAGTCCTTTTTTTCCCCTCTCTAGATGCCCTCACAAATGATCAGAAATAAGAAAACTCCTTACCTTTAACAATCATATTGCTACAGTAATAGACACTTAAAAAAGTAAAATCTACTCACCAAGATGTAAAGACAAAAAGAGCATGTGTTTCTATAAAAGAGGCATCATTTTTTTAGAAAACTCCTTTCTCTTTGCAATTAAAACTTTCTGTAGTACGGACTCGCTTGTCAATCCCGTTCCCTACTTGCGACCGCCATTAATGTACAGTATTTTTTTTAACTCCGCAGGTATTCTTTCCTTTTCTGTTGGCTTTTTGGGACTCTTGTTGAGTTAGCAAAAATGAACACAACTTTTCAAAAGGGGAGACATCACACAAATGGCACACATACTAAAGCGCTGAGACGTGACTATGAAGTCTCCTGTGTAAAGTTAAAGTACCAATGATAGTCACACACACACTAGGTGTGGGGAAATTTGTCCTCTGCATTTGACCCATCACCCTTGTTCACCCCCTGGGAGGTGAGGGGAGCAGTGAGCAGCGGCGGTGGCCGCGCCCGGGAATCATTTTGGTGATTTAACCCCCAATTCCAACCCTTGATGCTGAGTGCCAAGCAGGGAGGTAATGGCTCCCATTTTTATAGTCTTTGGTGTGACTCGGCCGGGGTTTGAACTCACCACCTACCCATCTCAGGGTAGGTAGGTTGCAGGTGCAGAAAGTGAGTGAAGGGCCCCGCATCCGCCGCAGTGACGCCCTGCGTTTTGTCTGGCAGGAATGACTGAATGAAGCGTTCGTACACAGAGACATGGTTCGCAGGACCATAGGGCG
Source organism: Entelurus aequoreus (assembly GCF_033978785.1). NCBI lineage: Eukaryota > Metazoa > Chordata > Actinopteri > Syngnathiformes > Syngnathidae > Entelurus > Entelurus aequoreus. The sequence goes on from NC_084753.1 coordinate 5,504,940, forward strand.
CACCGGATTATAAGGCGCACTGCCGATGAGTGGGCCTATTCAGGTCTACATTTTATTACTTCCATCAATAACGGAGCAGCATCTCCTCATCCGTGGCTCACTAGTGCAACAACAACAGGGAATGTGTCCCGTGAAAAAACGTCCGACCGGAACTCTCTAATAACTAAAGTTCCTTGGGTGAATAATGTAAACTCACTACACCGGTATGTTTTAACACTTCCATAGTGAGTTTACTGACAGATGTAAGTAAGAACTTTAAACTACTTTATATTAGAAATGGCAACAGAAGACAACAAGAAGATGGCGAAATTATCGACTACGGTGTCGGCACGGACTACAAAGGTTGACTCGCGCAAATTCTCAGGACTTATGCAGATCCCAAATACAGTTCAGCAGGTACCAGAAGGTAAGAAAAGTTGGTTTTGCATAACATTGTGAAACAAAACGCCCGATAAAGTGTCTGCTAACATCTCACTAATACTCGTATGTTGACAACAAAGCGAAAGCGGTTTGCCGACATTGTTCAGCAGCGGTGGGGTACGCTTCTGCCAACACGTCAAACATGCTAACCCGTTTGAAGCGTCATCTACCCCCTAGTGAACATCGCTTCAACGACGAGAAAGACGAGCGTGGTGCGAACACCGCATTCAAGCAGCCTCTCCTCGGCGAGTCAGGCAGGGCTAAAGCAATGACTAATGTTTTTATAGCAGCAGATTTAAGACCATATTGCATTAAAAACTAGATTTTGACCCACTTCTTCTTTCTGCAGACAATGTGGATAAACTGATTGTTCTGGCAAAAAACATGAAGATTGAGTGAAAGTCACCAGGGTTAAAGGCTGGGGGGGTGGAGAGTTAATCTAAGGCTGAGTTGACTTGAAACTGTTTAATGTTGCACTTTTTATATGTAGAAGAATAGTTTTGTCATTTTATTTCATCTGCACAACAACTTGAGGCAGTTTAATGTTGATTAACGTGGACCCCGACTTAAACAAGTTGAAAAACTTATTCGGATGTTACCATTTAGTGGTCAATTGTACGAAATATGTACTGTACTGTGCAATCTACTAATGAAAGTCTCAATCAATCAATCAAAAAAAGCACTTTATATGTAGAAAGGTTTTGTTAAAGGCCTATTGAAATGAAAAGTTCTTATTTAAGCGGGGATAGCAGATCCATTCTATGTGTCATACTTGATCATTTCGCGATATTGCCATATTTTTGCTGAAAGGATTTAGTAGAGAACATCGACGATAAAGTTTGCAACTTTTGGTCGCTGATAAAAAAAAAGCCTTGCCTGTACCGGAAGTAGCGTGACGTCACAGGTTGTGGAGTGCCTCACATTTCCCCATTGTTTACACCAGCAGCGAGAGCGATTCGGACCGAGAAAGCGACGATTACCCCAATAATTTGAGCGAGGATGAAAGATTCGTGGATGAGGAAAGTGAGAGTGAAGGATTAGAGTGCAGTGCAGGACGCCAGGGTGTATCTTTTTTCGCTCTGACCGTAACTTAGGTACAAACTGGCTCATTGGATTCCACACTTTCTCCTTTTTCTATTGTGGATCACGGATTTGTATTTTAAACCACCTCGGATACTATATCCTCTTGAAAATGAGAGTCGAGAACGCGAAATGGACATTCACAGTGACTTTTATCTCCACGACAATACAGCGGCGAAGCTCTTTAGCTTCGGAGCTACCGTGATAGCATCAGAAGAAACATGCCCCTGACTGGAAGGATAGACAGAAGATCAACAATACTACTATTACTTCTACTATCGGGAGACACCAAACCTAACACTGGACCTGTAACCACACAGTTAATGCTGTCCAGCCTGGCGAAGCCTAGCAATACTGTTGCTAACGACGCCATTGAAGCTAACTTAGCTACCGGACCTCGACAGAGCTATGCTAAAAACATTAGCTCTCCAACTACGCCAGCCCTCATCTGCTCATCAACACCCGTGCTCACCTGCGTTCCAGCGATCGACGGCGCGACGAAGGACTTCACCCGATCATCGGTGCGGTCGGCGGCTAGCGTCAGATAGCGCGTCTGCTATCCGACTCAAAGTCCTCCTGGTTGTGTTGCTGCAGCCAGCCGCTAATACACCGATCCCACCTACAGCTTTCTTCTTTGCAGTCTCCATTGTTCATTAAACAAATTGCAAAAGATTCACCAACACAGATGTCCAGAATACTGTGGAATTTTGCGATGAAAACAGAGCTGTTTGTATTGGGACACAATGGTGTCCCAATACTTCCGTTCAGTCCATGACGTCACGTGCATACGTCATCATACCGAGACGTTTTCTGCCGGATATTTCCCGGGAAATTTAAAATGTCACTTTATAAGTTAACCCGGCCGTATTGGCATTTGTTGCAATGTTAAGATTTCATCATTGATATATAAACTATCAGACTGCGTGGTCGGTAGTAGTGGCTTTCAGTAGGCCTTTAAACTGAGGCTTAGTTGACTTGAAACTTTTAAATGTTGCACTTTTTACCGTATTTTTCGGAGTATAAGTCGCACCGGCTGAAAATGCATAATAAAGAAGGAAAAAAACACATATAAGTCGCACTGGAGTATAAGTCGCATTTTTGGGGGAAATGTATTTGATAAAAGCCAACACCAAGAATAGACATTTGAAAGGCAATTTAAAATGTCTAAAGAATAGTGAACAACAGGCTGAATAAGTGTACGTTATATGAGGCATAAATAACCAACTGGTATGTTAACGTAACATATTATGGTAAGAGTCATTCAAATAACTATAACATATAGAACATGCTATACGTTTACCAAACAATCTGTCACTCCTAATCGCTAAATCCCATGAAATCTTATACGTCTAGTCTCTTACGTGAATGAGATAAATAATATTATTTGATATTTTACAGTAATGTGTTAATCATTTCACACAAGTCGCTCCGGAGTATAAGTCGCACCCCCGGCCAAACTATGAAAAAAACTGCGACTTATAGTCCGAAAAATACGGTATATGGAGAAGAAAAGTTTTGTCATTTTATTTAATCTGAGCAACAACTTGAGGCAGTTTAATGTTGATTAACGTGGACCCCGACTTAAACTAGTTGAAAAACGTATTGGGGTGTTACCATTTAGTGGTCAATTGTGCGGAATATGTACTGTACTGTGCAATCTACTAATACAAGTCTCAATCAATCAATCAATCAAAAAAAGCACTTTATATGTAGAAAGATTTTGTTAAGAAACCATTCTGAGCCTTATCTTATTTAATTTTTATTAAATAAATAACCCAAAAATGTATATTTTGTTGTTTTCCTACTGTACCGAAAATGAACCGAACCGTGACCTCTAAACCGAGATATGTACCATTCCGAAATGTTTGTGTACCGTTACACCCTTAGTCAGATCATTTCAAATCAATACATTTCCTGCACGTTGAAATAGAGAAATCCACGCAATCTTAACCCAGAGGGGCCTGCATCCTCCTCGGGGGCCTCTCGCGCTCCTCCATCTTGCATCGTGCTTCTAGGATGCGCTCGTGCCGCTGGTGTCAGTGTTGTTGGGTTTTTTTTCCTCCCGACTTAAGCTCCAGATGCTGAGAGGGCTCCTTGCGCTGGCGCTGCTGCAAGGGGGCCAACGAGGTTAATGCACCCGGGGAGGAAGAGAAGCAACCAGCTGTTGGCCTTCTAATGTTTAAAACCTCCTCTCCTCTATTCTTTACACACACACACACGCTCCCGCCCCCCCCTTTAAAGAAAGAAATCCCGGCAATAAAATGCGCTCAAATGGCGAAACATCTGCTGGGAGCATTTCAGTGCAGCCAAGAGCGTCTTAACTCCTCCTGAGCAACAATATGAGGCCATTTTCTGGGCTTGAACGACAGGGACTTAGAAAGAGATAAGAGGAGATAATGGCTGGATGGGAGACTTGGGGAGGGGGCCGGCTGCAAATGCACAATCAGGAGGTCGGCACGGAGATGGAGGGGGGGAGGGGGGGGAGTAGGGAGGGTTTCTGAGGCCAAAGGAAAGTGGTTTGGTAAACAATGTCCCCGCATTAGAATGGTAATCTGAACATGGCTTGGTTCCGATAAAGATGCGCGTCATCCTCAAGGGGGCGGGGCCCTGCGAATGTACGTGTGCAGGTTTCCACGGTGGAACTTTGGAATAAAAACGCGCGACCTCATACCGCCCGTACTTAGAATTTGGCTCTGATAGGCGCCGTGCCCCCAATAAATCACCGGATACAAATAAGCACCATGCAAAAAGAAAACTAGCAGGTGACTGACGTCTTTACTCCACTATGCGGATTAAATGGCATCAAAATAGCGGTTGTAATAGCCTTTTTAAAAAAAAATTATTATTACAATTATTTAATTATTTTAATTAAATACAAAATATGTATTATTAATTAAATTTATTTAAGGAAGGAAAAATAAATGAAACATGTATACCATTTTTTTATTTTTTTATTATACTAACTAAGACCTTACCCTTAACTAGATGAGGCCATTCCTGGAGGAATTGCGTGTGAATGCTCCAATGCTGAAGTTCAACTGAAATCCTGGAATTTTTTTTAGAATTGTTGTAGAGCACACAATTCCCAAACAGGCTGAATATTTTGAAGTTGGAACAGTTTGAATCAGATGAAAAATTTGCTGAAATAAGCAGGGGCGTCCATGATTACGTTGCTTGGAATGCAACATATGTTGCTCCAAAACCTGTATGTACCTTTCAGCTTTAATGGTGCCTTCACAGATGTGTAAGTTACCCATGTCTTGGGCACTAATACACCCCCATACCATCACACATGCTGGCTTTTGAACTTTGCGCCTATAACAGTCCGGATGGTTCTTTTCCTCGTCCACAGTTTCCAAAAACAATTTGAAATGTGGACTCGTCAGACCACAGAACACTTTTCCACTTTGCATCAGTCCATCTTAGATGAGCTCAGACCTAGCGAAGCGGCAACGTTTCTGGGTGTTGTTGATAAATGGCTTTGGCTTTGTACAGGAGAGTTTTAACTTGCATTTACAGATGTAGCGACAAACTGTAGTTACTGACAGTGGGTTTCTGAAGTGTTCCTGGGCCCATGTGGTGATATCCTTTACACAGTGATGTCGCTTTTTGATGCAGTATCGCCTGAGGGATCGAAAGTCACGGCCATTCAATGTTGGTTTACGGGCAAGTTTGAAAAGCTCCACGGGCCGCATGCTACCCCCCGGGCCTTAATTTGCCCAGGTCTGGTCTAGCATAATATTGTGTGTAATCCGGTGCGACCTATGGTCCGGAAAATACGGTATATTCACCATACCTAATAAATGCCATATCCTTAACAAATGTCAGGTACTTTCTGCGGTTGAGTCACTGAAGGCCTTCATGTGCAGTGTGCTGTCAGTTCCAAGACTATGTATGAAAGAAAGCACAGAGTGATATTGTTCCTTGTAGGATGGTTGTTGCACATCCTCATCACATGCTGTTGTCATGTACTCTGCAAGTGACAAGTAGCAGCAGCTGGGTTTTTACCGCCGGGTCTGGGCTGCGAAGAGGAACCCGTGTGTGTGTGTAGTTGCATAGGTGGTGGTGTGTGGGGTGGTGGTGGGTATGTGCAGCCGCCACAAGCCCTCATAAGAGCCCTTTGACACTCAGCTGTTTAACAGCTCAAACTGTCTTTGCTCAGTGGATTAATCACACACACACACACATGCACGCACGCACTCTGACCTCCATGACACTCCTGATACACTCGGACCAAATGTAAGAAGGAATAAGCAGTGAGTGATGCTCAGCGCTGCTCTCATGACAGGTGCTGCTGCATGACACAATGGAGGGTGTGCGCGTACATCTAA
>NC_084753.1:5515770-5519770 GCF_033978785.1 Entelurus aequoreus
GTTGGATATGAATTCAAACCATAACCAAGCATGCATCACTATAGCTCTTGTCTCAAAGTAGGTGTACTGTCACCACCTGTCACATCACACCCTGACTTATTTGGACTTTTTTTTTTACTGTTTTCCTGTGTATAGTGTTTTACTTCTCGTCTTACGCTCCTATTTTGTTGTTGATTGTCATGTCATTTACGGATGTACTTTGTGGACGCCGTCTGCTCCACACGCAGTAAGTCTTTGCTGTCGTCCAGCATTCTGTTTTTGTTTACTTTGCAGCCAGTTCAGTTTTAGTTTTGCATAGCCTTCCCTAAGCTTCAATGCCTTTTCTTATGGACTCACCTTTTGTTTATTTTTGGTTTAAGCATTAGACACCATTGTACCTGCAAACCATTGTCGTCGTTCCCGACATATATCCTACTGATATGGAAGAGTATTACACGGTTACTCTGCCGAGCTCAAGACAGCACCGACACTCAACAACGGCACATTTACGGATTATAATTACTGGTTTGCAAAAATATTTTTTTACCCAATTAGGTGAAATGACATAATCTCCCACGGCACACCAGACAATATCTCATGGTACACTAGTGTGCCGCGGCACAGTGGTTGAAAAACACTGCACTGGTGTACTGTGAGATATTGTTTTGGTGTGCCGTGGGAGATTATGTAATTTCACCTAATTAGGTTAAAAATATTTTTTGCCAAGCAGTAATTATAGTCTGCCAATGATGTGTTGTTGTTGAGTGTCTGTGCTGTCTAGAGCTCGGCAGAGTAACCGTGTAATACTCTTCCATACCAGTAGGTGGCAGCAGGTAGCTAATTGCTTTGTAGATGTCGGGATTTGGTTTTGAGTAGAGATGTCCGAAAATGGCCTTTTTGCCGATATCTGATATTCCGATATTGTCCAACTCTTAATTACCGATTCCGATATCAACCGATACCGATATATACAGTGGTGGACTTAACACATTATTATCCCTAATTTTGTTGTGATGCCCCGCTGGATGCATTAAACAATGTAACAAGGTTTTTCAAAATAAATCAACTCAAGTTATGGAAAAAAATGCCAACATGGCACTGCCATATTTATTATTGAAGTCACAAAGTGCATTATTTTTTTTAACATGCCTCAAAACAGCAGCTTGGAATTTGGGACATGCTCTCCCAGAGAGAGCATGAGGAGGTTGAGGTGGGCAGGGTTTTCTAGGAGGTAGCGGGGGGGGGGGGGGTGTATATTGTAGCGTCCCGGAAGAGTTAGTGTTGCAAGGGGTTCTGGGTATTTGTTCTGTTGTGTTTATGTTGTGTTACGGTGCGGATGTTCTCCCGAAATGTGTTTGTCATTCTTGTTTGGTGTGGGTTCAGTGTGGCGCATATTTGTAACAGTGTTAAAGTTGTTTATGCGGTCACCCTCAGTGTGACCTGTATGGCTGTTGACCAAGTATGCATTGCATTCACTTGTGTGATAAAAGCCGTAGATATTATGTGACTGGGCCGGCACGCAAAGGCAGTGCCTTTAAGGTTTATTGGCGCTCTGTACTTCTCCCTACGTCCGTGTACACAGCGGCCTTTTAAAAAGTCATACATTTTACTTTTTGAAACCGATAACGATAATTTCCGATGTTACATTTTAAAGCATTTATCGGCCGATAATATCGGCAGTCCGATGTTATCGGACATCTCTAGTTTTGAGTGTACTTTGATGTTTCTCTGTCTTTTTCTTCTGTTATGATGTTGGTAAAAAAAATCCATCTGATGTACAGAAAATATTGTCTGACTACAAGAAAATTAGAAAAGTATAATTTGAGTAATAACCATTGATTAATCACGAATAATTCAAATTAAAAAAGTGTGATTAATCAGATTTTTTTTTTTTTAAATACCATTCTACAGCACTAGTATATAAATGATGGTCAACAGCAAAATGTGTTTGTCATTGTTGTTTAGCGTGGTTTCACTATATGGCACATTTATTACAGTGTTGGTGTTGTTCATACGGCCACCCTTAGTGTGACCTGTATGGCTGTTGACTAAGTATATACTCATTCACATGTGTGCAGTGTGTTCAAAGTTAAAATGATGGTCGTTACAATACTAAAGTGTTAACAAATTCGCGATTACATGGAGATCATGTATTTTTTTTCTGGCAAAATAGATTTAGTAAGAAATGTTACAATACTTTTATTGATACATATTATTTCCAGGATTTCGAGGGCAAATAAAATAAAGTGGCGGGGCCACACCTGCCCCCGGGGGCCTTGGGTTTGACACCTGTGCCCTAATGCATGGTAAGGTTTTGACATCTTTGGGGTTTTTTTTTTCAGGTTTTTTGGTGTGGGTTCACAGTGTGGCGCATATTTCCCCTTTTTTGATAGTTTTGAGTGTATTTTTGATGTGTTTCTGTCTTTTTCTCTTCTGTTATGATGTTGGTAAAAAAAATTTCCATCTGATATACATAAAATATTGAGGTGGGCGGGGTTGGGGGGGGGCGGGGTTTGGTGGTAGCTGTGGGGTGTATATTGTAGCGTCCCGGAAGAGTTAGTGCTGCAAGGGGTTCTGGGTATTTGTTCTGTTGTGTTACGGTGCGGATGTTCTCCCGAAATGTGTTTGTCATTCTTGTTTGGTGTGGGTTCACAGTGTGGCGCATATTTGTAACAGTGTTAAAGTTGTTTATACCCTCACCCTCAGTGTGACCTGTATGGCTGTTGACCAAGTATGCGTTGCATTCACTTGTGTGTGTGTGTGTGTGTGTGTGTGTGTAAAAGTCTTATATATTATATGACTGGGCCGGCACGCTGTTTGTATGGAGGAAAAGCGGACGTGACGACATGTTGTAGAGGACGCTAAAGGCAGTGCCTTTAAAGGCCTACTGAAAGCCACTACTAGCGACCACGCAGTCTGATAGTTTATATATCAATGATGAAATCTTAACATTGCAACACATGCCAATACGGCCGGGTTAACTTATAAAGTGACATTTTAAATGTCCCGCTAAACTTCCGGTTGAAAACGTCTATGTATGATGACGTATGCGCGTGACGTTAACGGTTGATACGGAAGTATTCGGACACCATTGAATCCAATACAAAAAGCTCTGTTTTCATTTCAAAATTCCACAGTATTCTGGACATCTGTGTTGGTGAATCTTTTGCAATTTGTTTAATGAACAATGGAGACTGCAAAGAAGAAAGTTGTAGGTGGGATCGGTGTATTAGCGGCTGGCTGCAGCAACACAACCAGGAAGACAGAGATGGATAGCAGACGCGTTAGCTGCCGAACTCACCTTAACTTCCTCCGTCTCGCCGACCGCATCTGTGATCGGGTGAAGTCCTTCATAGCACCGTCGATCGCTGGAACGCAGGTGAGCACGGGTGTTGATGAGCAGATGAGGGCTGGCTGGCGTAGGTGGATAGCTAATGTTTTATCATAGCTCTGTGAGGTCCGGTTGCTAAGTTAGCTTCAGCGTCGTTAGCAACAGCATTGTTAAGCTTTGCCAGGCTGAGAATTATTAACCGTGTATTTACATGTCCATGGTTTAATAGTATTGTTGATCTTCTGTCTATCCTTCCAGTCAGGGATTTATTTATTTTGTTTCTATCTGCATTTGAGACAGATGCTATCACGTTAGCTCAGTAGCTAAAGAGCTTCGCCGATGTATTGTCGCGTAGATAAAAGTCACTGTGAATGTCCATTTTGCGTTCTCGACTCTCATTTTCAAGAGGATATAGTATCCGAGGTGGTTTAAAATACAAATCCGTGATCCACAATAGAAAAGGAGAGAGTGTGGAATCCAATGAGCCAGTTTGTACCTAAGTTACGGTCAGAGCGAAAAAAGATATGTCTTGCACTGCATTCTAGTCCGTCACTCTAAACGTTCCTCATCCACGAATCTTTCATCCTCGCTCAAATTAATGGGGTAATCGTCGCTTTCCCTCGGTCCGAATCGCTCTAGCTGCGTTGAAAACTACAGGAAAATATGAGGGAGTGAAAACGAACTGACTAC
>NC_084753.1:5519790-5552290 GCF_033978785.1 Entelurus aequoreus
TTAACACTGTTACAAATATGCGCCACACTGTGAACCCACACCAAACAAGAATGACAAACACATTTCGGGAGAACATCCGCACCGTAACACAACATAAACACAACAAATACCCAGAACCCCTTGCAGCACTAACTCTTCCGGGACGCTACAAAATACAGCTACACCTCAACCTCCTCATGCTCTCTCAGGGAGAGCATGTCCCAAATTCCAAGCTGCTGTTTTGAGGCATGTTAAAAAAAAATAATGCACTTTGTGACTTCAATAATAAATATGGCAGTGCCATGTTGGCATTTTTTTTCCATAACTTGAGTTGATTTATTTTGGAAAACCTTGTTACATTGTTTAATGCATCCAGCGGGGCATCACAACAAAATTAGGCATAATAATGTGTTCATTCCACCACTGTATATATCAGTATCGGTTGATATCGGAATCGGTAATCAAGACATAATTGCCAACCCTCCCGTTTTTAGCGGGAGAATCCCGGTATTCAGCGCCTCTCCCGGCAGAGATTTTCTCCCGACAAACTCCCGGTATTCAGCCGGAGCTGGAGGCCACGCCCCCTCCAGCTCAATGCGGACCTGAGTGGGGACAGCCGTTCTTACGTCCGCTTTCCCACAATATAAACAGCTTGCATGCCCAATGACGTCATAACATCTACGGCTTTTAGAGAGTAGAGTGCACAACAAGGAGAGAGAGTTCTTGGTTTCTTATGTGGGTTTATTGTTAGGCAGTTTCATTAACGTCCTCCCAGCGTGGTAACAACACACAACAACAGCAGTCACGTTTAGTCTACCGTAAAGCAGAGTTCGTCTGCAGTAAACAGCAATGTTGTGACACTCTTAAACAGGACAATACTGCCATCTACTGGATAGCCTGCAGAACACGGAAATTCAAGTATTTTATTTATATGTATAATAAAATAAAAAATTAAAAAATAATAATGAAAAAAATATATAAAAAATATGTATATAGCTAGAATTCACTGAAAGTCAAGTATTTCATACATATATATATATTAGGGATGTCCGATAATGGCTTTTTGCCGATATCCGATATTCCGATATTGTCCAACTCTTTAATTACCGATACCGATATCAACCGATATATGCAGTCGTGGAATTAACACATTATTATGCCTAATTTGGACAACCAGGTATGGTGAAGATAAGGAACTTTTAAGAAAAATTAGTAAAATAAGACAAATAAATTAAAAACAATCGAGAGGAGCCAGTTGAGGTGGTTCGGGCATCTGGTCAGGATGCCACCCGAACGCCTCCCTAGAGAGGTGTTTAGGGCACGTCCGACCGGTAGGAGGCCACGGGGAAGACCCAGGACACGTTGGGAAGACTATGTCTCCCGGCTGGCCTGGGAACGCCTCGGGATCCCCCGGGAAGAGCTGGACGAAGTGGCTGGGGAGAGGGAAGTCTGGGTTTCCCTGCTTAAGCTGCTGCCCCCGCGACCCGACCTCGGATAAGCGGAAGAAGATGGATGGATGGATTTTCTTGAATAAAAAGAAAGTACAACAATATAAAAACAGTTACATAGAAACTAGTAATGAATGAAAATGAGTAAAATGAACTGTTAAAGGTTAGTACTATTAGTGGAGCAGCAGCACGCACAATCATGTGTGCTTACGGACTGTATCCCTTGCAGACTGTATTGATATATATTGATATATAATGTAGGAACCACAATATTAATAACAGAAAGAAACAACCCTTTTATGTGAATGAGTGTAAATGGGGGAGGGAGGTTTTTTGGGTTGGTGCACTAATTGTAAGTGTATCTTGTGTTTTTTATATTGATTTAATTAAAAAAAAACAAAAAAAAAAACGATACCGATAATAAAAAAAATGATACCGATAATTTCCGATATTACATTTTAACGCATATATCGGCCGATATTATCGGACATCTCTAATATATATATATATATATATTATTTATATATATGAAATACTTGATTTGGTGAATTCTAGCTGTAAATATACTCTCTTCTTAACCACGCCCTTAGCCACGCCCTCCCCGCCCCCCCACCCCACCTCCCGATATCGGAGGTCTCAAGGTTGGCAAGTATGAATTAAGAGTTGGACAATATCGGGATATCGGCAAAAAAGCCATTATCGGACATCTCTAATTAATACCATTTAACCAGAACGGAGCATTCTTTTTCTTCATTTCGGACATGTCTATTAGTGTACCTGCATGTGTGTATCATCGTGTGTTCACACCTCACATGCGATGTTGTCTTCGACTCCTCCGACCCTCCTTTTCCAGCTCGCTCGCCCACACCAGCCATTGCTTCCCGCTCCATCCCCGACCATCTGGGCCGCTCCTTCACACACATGCACATACACACTCAAGTGCAAGTGTGAGTGCATTTTTTTTTTTTTTTACCCTCTCAAGAGGGCGTGAAGTGTGTGTGTGTGTGTGTGTGTGTGTCGCTAAAAGGGCTTTCCTTCGCCAGGTGGACAGCTGCTACTTAGTAGCTTTACAGCCCAGCCAGCGGAGTCAGGGAGGGGAAGCTGGCGGACTTACAGTAACCCTTTATCCCCCAAAACAATACTTCATGTGCACAATGAGCAGATGTGTGTGTGTGTGTGTGTCTGCGGACAGAGTGTGTATCATTATGCATACTGATTCAATCGTGTGGTTGAAAAAAAACAAAAAGTCACTCATCCAGGCTGCGTTCACACTTGTGGTTCAGTACGCTCACTAATAACATCAGGGTGGTTATAATACAAAGTTTCATCTACGGATTATAGGAGCCAGGTGAGGTGGTTCGGGCATCTGTTCAGGATGCCACCCGAAAAGCCTCCCTAGGGAGGTGTTTAGGGCACGTCCGACCGGTAAGAGGCCACGGGGAAGACTATGTTGGCCTGGGAACGCCTCGGGATCCCTCGGGAAGAGCTGGACCAAGTGGCTGGGGAGAGGGAAGTCTGGGCTTCTCTGCTTAGGCTGCTGCCCCCGCGACCCGACCTCGGATAAGCGGAAGAAGATGGATGGATCTACGGATTATTATTCACAATCCAGCCTGGAAGAAGAAGCTGTTGTGGCGTGCATACACACACACACACACACACACCACATCACCATGACAACACATGTTCTCTTGACAAGCACTGCCTGGATGGATACGGCTTTTTCAAAGTGAAAGTGTGATCTTTTTCATGGATTGCTGTGACATTGGCAAGCGGGCGTTGTTCAACAGTCTCCGTTGTGCTATTTTAGGCTTCATAATGTGCCACGCGTTTTCAATGGGAGACAGGTCTGGACTACAGGCAGGCCAGTCTAGTACCCGCACTCTTTTACTATGAAGCCACGTTGATGTAACACGTGGCTTGGCATCGTCTTGCTGAAATAAGCAGGGGCGTCCATGGTGACGTTGCTTGGATGGCAACATATGTTGCTCCAAAAGCTGTATGTACCTTTCAGCATTAATGGCGCCTTCACAGATGTGTAAGTTACCCATGTCTTGGGCACTAATACACCCCCATACCATCACACATGCTGGCTTTTACACTTTGCGCCTAGAACAATCCTGATGGTTCTTTTCCTCTTTGGTTCGGAGGACACGATGTCCATAGTTTCCAAAAACAATTTGAAATGTGGACTCGTCAGACCACTGAACACTTTTCCACTTTGCATCAGTCCATCTTAGATGAGCTCAGGCCCAGCGAAGCCGACGGCGTTTCTGGGTGTTGTTGATAAATGGCTTTCGCTTTGCATAGTGGAGTTTTAACCTGCACTTACAGATGTAGCGACCAACTGTAGTTACTGACAGTGGTTTTCTGAATTGTTCCTGAGTCCATGTGGTGATATCCATTACACACTGATGTTGCTTTTTGATGCAGTACAGCCTGAGGGATGGAAGGTCCGTAATGTCATCACTTACGTGCAGTGATTTCTCCAGATTCTCTGAACCCTTTGATGATATTACGGAGCGTAGATGGTGAAATCCCTAAATTCCTTGCAATAGCTGGTTGAGAAATGTTCTTAAACTGTTCAACAATTTGCTCACGCATTTGTTGACAAAGTGGTGACCCTCGCCCCATCCTTGTTTGTGAATGACTGAGCATTTCATGGAATCTACTTTTATACCCAATCATGGCACCCACCTGTTCCCAATTAGCCCGTCCACCTGTGGGATGTTCCAAATAAGTGTTTGATGAGTATTCCTCGAATTTCTCTGTCTTTTTTGCCACTTGTGCCAGCTTTTTTGAAACATGTTGCAGGCATCAAATTCCAAATGAGCTAATACTTGCAAAAACATAACAAAGTTCTCCAGTTCGAACGTTAAGTATCTTGTCTTTGCAGTCTATTCAATTGAATATAAGTTGAAAATTATTTGCAAATCATTGTATTCTGTTTTTATTTACCATTTACACAACGTGACAACTTCACTGCTTTTGGGGCTCGCACCTTTAACCACATCAGAGGCATATGAACAATTATCAATATTATTACTCACGTCTCTTACACTTGTATGACAGTTACCCAGAAATGTCCCATGTAGTTAACGGTTTGATGATAGAAAAAAGTTGATCCAGGTTGCCATGACAACGACGGAGATGCTAATTATTGGATTACAAGACTCTACTTTCAATTTCAAAAACATTTTTGTAGTTATTTGACGCACCTGTTAAAACATATTGTTGCTTTAACGGCCACATTCAAAAACATGGGGACTTGCTATGAAAATGAAGGCCATATTTATCATATTTTAATTTTTTTTTAATTTAGTTTTTGTAGGCAATGATTGAGTGCCACAGCTTGCTTCAACTAATACTGGCCTTACAGCATGTGTGTACCGTATTTTTCGGAGTATAAGTCGCTCCGGAGTATAAGTCGCACCGGCCGAAAATGCATAATAAAGAAGGAAAAAATGTATATAAGTCGCACTGGAGTATAAGTCGCATTTTTTGGGGAAATGTATTTGATAAAGGCCAACACCAAGAATAGACATTTGAAAGGCAATTTCAAATAAATAAAGAATAGTGAACAACAGGCTGAATAAGTGTACGTTATATGAGGCATAAATAACCAACTGGTATGTTAACGTAACATATTATGGTAAGAGTCATTCAAATAACTATAACATATAGAACATGCTATACGTTTACCAAACAATCTGTCACTCCTAATCGCTAAATCCCATGAAATCTTATACGTCTAGTCCAGTGGTTCTTAACCTTGTTGGAGGTACCGAACCCCACCAGTTTCATATGCGCATTCACCGAACCCTACTTTAGTGAAAAATTAAATGTTTTGTTTTTTTTTTCAAATTCTAGACAAAGTTACACTACCGTTCAAAAGTTTGGGGTCACATTGAAATGTCCTTATTTGTGAAGGAAAAGCACTGTACTTTTCAATGAAGATAACTTTAAACTAGTCTTAACTTGAAAGAAATACACTCTATACATTGCTAATGTGGTAAATGACTATTCTAGCTGCAAATGTCTGCTTTTTGGTGCAATATCTACATAGGTGTATAGAGGCCCATTTCCAGCAACTATCACTCCAGTGTTCTAATGGTACAATGTGTTTGCTCATTGGCTCAGAAGGCTAATTGATGATTAGAAAACCCTTGTGCAATCATGTTCACACATCTGAAAACACTTTAGCTCGTTACAGAAGCTACAAAACTGACCTTCCTTTGAGCAGATTGAGTTTCTGGAGCATCACATTAGTGGGGTCAATTAAACGCTCAAAATGGCCAGAAAAAGAGAACTTTCATCTGAAACTCGACAGTCTATTCTTGTTCTTAGAAATGAAGGCTATTCCACTAAATTGTTTGGGTGACCCCAAACTTTTGAACGGTAGTGTATGTTTTTGGTAACACTTTAGTATGGGGAACATATTCTAAGTAACAAAGACTTAAATTAGAGTTTTTTGGACACTAGGGGAACATATTCTAAGTAACAACGACTTAAATTAGAGTTTTTTGGACACTAGGGGAACATATTCTAAGTAACAACGACTTAAATTAGAGGTTTTTGGACACTAGGGGAACATGTTCTAAGTAACAACGACTTAAATTAGAGTTTTTTGGACACTAGGGGAACATATTCTAAGTAACAAAGACCTAAATTAGAGTTTTTTGGACACTAGGAGAACATATTCTAAGTAACAACGACTTAAATTAGAGGTTTTTGGACACTAGGGGAACATATTCTAAGTAACAACGACTTAAATTAGAGTTTTTTGGACACTAGGGGAACATATTCTAAGTAACAACGACTTAAATTAGAGGTTTTTGGACACTAGGGGAACATATTCTAAGTAACAAAGACTTAAATTAGAGTTTTTTGGACACTAGGGGAACATATTCTAAGTAACAACGACTTAAATTAGAGTTTTTTGGACACTAGGGGAACATATTCTAAGTAACAAAGACTTAAATTAGAGTTTTTTGGACACTAGGGGAACATATTCTAAGTAACAACGACTTAAATTAGAGTTTTTTGGACACTAGGGGAACATATTCTAAGTAACAATGACTTAAATTAAAGGTTTTTGGACACTAGGGGAACATATTCTAAGTAACAAAGACCTAAATTAGAGTTTTTTGGACACTAGGGGAACATATTCTAAGTAACAAAGACTTAAATTAGAGTTTTTTGGACACTAGGGGAACATATTCTAAGTAACAACGACTTAAATTAGAGTTTTTTGGACACTAGGGGAACATATTCTAAGTAACAAAGACCTAAATTACAGTTTTTTGGACACTAGGGGAACATATTCTAAGTAACAAAGACTTAAATTAGAGTTTTTTGGACACTAGGGGAACATATTCTAAGTAACAAAGACTTAAATTTGAGTTTTTTGGACACTAGGGGAACATATTCTAAGTAACAAAGACTTAAATTAGAGTTTTTTGGACACTAGGGGAACATATTCTAAGTAACAAAGACCTAAATTAGAGTTTTTTGGACACTAGGGGAACATATTCTAAGTAACAAAGACCTAAATTAGAGTTTTTTGGACACTAGGGGAACATATTCTAAGTAACAAAGACTTAAATTAGAGTTTTTTTGGACACTAGGGGAACATATTCTAAGTAACAACGACTTAAATTAGAGTTTTTTGGACACTAGGGGAACATATTCTAAGTAACAAAGACCTAAATTAGAGTTTTTTGGACACTAGGGGAACATATTCTAAGTAACAAAGTCTTAATTTAGAGTTATTTGGTCAAGGTTAGCGTTAGGGCCAGGGTTAGAGGGTTAGGGTTATAATAAGGCCATGCCGATTAAGGCATTAATAAGTACTTAATAATGACTAGTTAAGAGCCAATATGTTACTAATTTGCATGTTAATAAGCAACTAATTAATGGTGAATATGTTCCCCATACTAAAGTGTTACCATGTTTTATTACTGGTGCACAAAATGAAGCGTGCATGAACATCACCTTGTTCAAACTACAAAACCAACACAGTGCATAAACTCACAACAAATTACACACCTGCAAACCAGTCTGACTTCTGCTGTTGCCGTATCCGTAATACGCCGATAGGGAGAAGTTTGTATTGACACGATGAGTCGGGTGTGTTTTGACCTCCGCCGAACCCCTGAGGCCGACTCACCGAGCCCCTAGGGTTCCATCGAACCCAGGTTAAGAACCACTGGTCTAGTCTCTTACGTGAATGAGCTAAATAATATTTGATATTTTACGGTAATGTGTTAATAATTTCACACACAAGTCGCTCCTGAGTATAAGTCGCACCCCCGGCCAAACTATGAAAAAAAAACTGCGACTTATAGTCCGAAAAATACGGTACTTTTATGTGGCAAACAAGCACCAAACCCCCGGTTGCTGTTGTGTGTTTGTGCATGCTGTCTGTGTATGATTCATGCAATTGCGCCCCAGTCAGAATTAAAAACCCTGATCCGTCCCCAGGGCCCATGTCTTTGTCTTGGCCTTTAAATGGAGGTTGAGCCTATGCAAGCACAGGCCGGGGAACTCAATGAGCTTAAATGAAACCATTAGGGAGCTGAGCCCTGAGGAGGCGCTCGCTGTATACCTCCTACAGAGATACGCCTGAAGACATGGCGCCAAACCACTGGATTAGTGCTCTGTACTCTTTCCTCGGTGTTGGCCGCCTTCAACGTAGGCATACATTTAGTTGTTAGGAACTTTTGAACAACTTTAATGACACATTTAACAGCTGGGGTATGCCCGGTGAGGTACATTGTGGCTGTTTACAACCATGCTTTTATTTTTTTTAAATTTGAGTCCTTGGTATGAATGTGTTCATCCTGATTTTCAGACTGAGAGCTGTGTAATGTTTTGACCACATTATGTACTGTAGCCCTAAATGGGATAAACAAAATATTAAAACACCTCGCAGGACAAAAAAATACACTACTATTATCCTCCTCCTATTATTATTATTATTATTAAAAATCATTATCACTGAATTATTAATAAAATGAAATAATAATGATATGAATAACAATTATTTTTATGACTGAATTGTTACTAAAATAGCATTATTATTATTATATTTTATTTTATTAATAAGTCAGTGATGATGATTTTTAATAATAAAAAAATACACTACTACTATTATCTATTAATATTATCCTCCTCTATTATTATTATTTTTATTATTATTATTAAAAATCATTATCACTGACTTATTAATAAAATGAAATATAATAATAATAGAGGATAATATTAATAGATAATAGTGGTAGTGTATTTTTGTATTATTATTAAAAATCATTATCACTGACTTATTAATAAAATGAAATATAATAATAATAATAATACTATTTTATTAACAATTCAGTAATTAAAATATTTTTCATTCCTATCATTATTATATAATTCCTTTATCATTGCAATTATTATACTATACAATAGTATTGATTACTGAATTATCACCATTTAGTAATACTGTAGTATTACTTCACTAATCATAATATTATTAGACTTAGACTTCCTTTTTATTGTCATTCAAATTTGAACTTTACAGCACAGATAAGAACGAAATTTCGTTACATAAGCTCATGGTAGAGAAGGATAAAAAAAGCAATAAGGTGCATATATAAATAAATAATATATATATAATATATATATAAAATAAATAAATAAATAAATAAATAGATTACTGTACAGATAAATATATTGCACTTTTTCACATGCGTCCACGTTTATGGATGCATGTTATATTGTCTTTTTTATTCCAGCGAGTTAATCCATTTTGGGGGGAGTTGAGGAGATAATTTAATTATGATGCATTCAAGTGTATATATTATATATATTATATATAATTTTGTAAACATCGTTATTAATTGTAGTATTATAATGTAATAAATATTATTATCCATGATCATTTTTAATATAATCATCCATTTTTATTATTATTGCATTATCACTAAAATGAATTAATATCGTTAATTAATTTGGTAAAATTGCAATAATAATAATAACATTTCATAATGCTATAATATTATTATTATTGATAATGTTTTAAATTACATATTAAAAATAATACAAATCATAATGATGATAACACTAACAATAATGATAATTAAAATGATCATTGTACATGTATACTGTGTATATTTGAGTTTTGTCATTATTATTAGATTTGTTTGTGAGAGAATAAAGAAAGTTGCTATTGTTAAGTGTATGTCATCATCAGAATTTAATGTGTTCTATTTTTTTTTTTTTTTTACAGGTGTATCAGATGTTGCCAGGAAATGGAACAGATGCAGCATGTGGAACCCACACTGTGATGAACACGGACACATTTGCAGGTACAATTACAATTTAAACATTAGACATTTAAACAATTAACATTATATTTTCATAATGACAGGCTTAACTTATTTTTACACTCATCACTAGATTTTAGTAGTTAACCTCAAAGGGGAACTGCAGTTTTTTATTTTTTTATTTTGCCCATCATTCACAATCATTATGAGAGTGACAAGAAGACAAAAGTTTTTGGTTTTTTTGCATTCTAATATGTAAAAACTGTCTCCTTCTAGGTTGCTAGCAATGCAGCTAATGGAAGTAATCTAGTCTATCTCTAAATCACTTTAAAAATGCATTCACAACATTGTCACCAATACTTCATTTATGTTCTATAACCTGTGTAATAACCAAGCTGTAGCGACATTGTTATTGTAAAATTGAACACAGAGGAACTATTTTTCTCCCGTAGTAACACAGCCACGTGCTACGGTATCAGCGGTAAAAGCTAACTATGGCAAGAGACAAGCTAGCTTCTAGTGTTGGGACTAACAAAGTAACGCGTTACTGTAACGCCGTTATTTTCGGCGGTAACTAGTAGTTTAACTTATTATTTTTTATATTCAGTAACTCAGTTACCGTTACTACATGATGCGTTACTGCGTTATTTTACCTTATTTTTTATGTAGTATCGGCTAGAAACAGAAGATCTGAGTCTGTTTTATTGGAGCGCTACAGTGTCGTCCTTCTGAATCTTCCTGCGTCACAAAGGGGAGAAGAGGCGCGCTGTGTGTGGGTGGGGCGGGGGCGCGTTTCTGTGTTTACTAACAAGACATCATGGCGGAGCTGAAGTCGAGTTTCTTAAGATGGAGATATTCTCACTACTTTTCTTTTGTCGAGCACAAAGAAAAGAACATTTTAGTTAAATGTAAGTTGTGTCTTGGATCAAAGATCCTATCTACTGCCCAAAACAGCAATTCAAATCTGCTGAAACAGATACAAAAGCAACATGCTTCGACAAAGCTAGTAAAGAGAGACCCAGACTCCGATGCCACTTCACCTCCACCTCCACCTAAGGATTTTAACGGAGGCACTGCTAGCCAGGACAACATTGATAGAGCCATTGCAGCGTATGTGCTAGAAGACATGCAGGCTATTTCTACAGTGGAGTCACCCGCTTTCAGGCAGCTAATTAGCATGATACCGGCGTCAAACAGCAAATGGCACGGAAAACATTTTCCAAGTACCTGGACACAGTGGACAGTGAGTACATAAACATGGAAAGCGAGCTAAAGAAAACACTCCAAACTCTGCCTCTGCTCATCATTCAGCACTGAAGGTACACACTCTGTCAATTCTCTTATATACTCTTTCATTCTAGACTTCTAGAGTGTTTGATTATAGACTATAAAGTTCACAAACATAAAGAGGGATCCTAGTGGGCCAGGCCAATCTTTCCTTTTCTCTAAACTAAAACTGGGGAAATGCGTAGAGTGTTCTGGGCTTCAGTACAGTGTTGATCTCATGAAGACATGATTTTATTTCACAATTCCTTGAGAGAAAAAAAATGCCTGGTTAGACTTTGTGTATGTAGTGTGTGCCTTCCTTGGGTGAAGCCAGGTTTACAGCTATGTTGTTATTATGCTGTTTGTTACTTACGTATGTTATCTTGCAGCTATTTAAAAAGAGTTTTGTCAATTTGTTCTGGCCTGAAATAAATTGGCCCTTTGCAAATGCATGTGAAGTTGATGAACAGATTGTAATACACTTTTTAACCTCTTCGTGCATCTTGGGTATAGTTTTGTCTACAATGTAGTGGCGGCTAGGAATAATGTAGCGAGGTTGGAGGTGCTCCATTAAGAGTTTAAACCCGACATTACTCACCACCGACAGGGGCTGGTCATCAACAACAATAAACTGGGCTATCTTTTCTGTTATGGCCGTTGCTTTTTTGCTGTCCCGTGGTAGTTTGTCACGTCTTGCAAAGCTTTCGGCCAGCGCGGGTTGCTGAAGCGAGCCAGAGGTTTGTTGCTTCGCCTTGCTGCTCTCGCCAAAATCCTCATGTTCTTTTTTGTGGTGTTTTTTCAATTGTGCGATGAGGTTGCTTGTATTGAACCTTCCCGGTTCTGTCCCTCCGCGGGACACTTGCGCCTGTCAAATGTTGCATTTAGCGGCAAGGTCTTTGTCCGAGTTTCGGTTAAAATACTTCCACACAACCGACATTTGCTGCAAGCACACGCGTTGTCGTTGTTGTGATCACGTGGGCTGTGCATGCTGGATCAGAGACGCTCTTCTTCCGCGGCCGGCACCAACGTTAATTAAGGGGCATTGCCGCCACCTACTGTGTTGGAGTGTGATCAAACCAGAGTCACCTATTATAGAAGTGCTGCAGCGGTAAATGGACATCTTATATCGGAGCGCTTATATCGGAATTTTTAGCTTCAGTCCGATAAAATCCGATATTCACTTTTTTGGCTAATATCGGACTGATTTCCGATATCAATATTGGATCGGGACATCCCTACTTGTAAGTACTCTGTGATTGTGCGCTGCCGAACATGCTCGTCTGCTTGTAAAACCAGCAATGTCATGACTTGGCGACACGGCGTCATGCCCGTTAAAAAAAGGGGGTGGACCGGTACTTTTTAGAGGCGGTATAGTACCGATTATGATTCATTACTATCACAGTACTATACTAGTACCGGTATACCGTACAACCCTACTGTAAAGTATTAGCCCACATGTAATGTTTTTGTTTGTACACAGTGTATGTACTG
This sequence comes from Entelurus aequoreus, assembly GCF_033978785.1. Classification (NCBI taxonomy): domain Eukaryota; kingdom Metazoa; phylum Chordata; class Actinopteri; order Syngnathiformes; family Syngnathidae; genus Entelurus; species Entelurus aequoreus. Next base: position 5,532,281 of record NC_084753.1, read on the forward strand.
TAACTGTGATAACACGCATGATGTGCTGCGTGTACCATGATCAATATAAAGTGTGACTCACTCCATGGACAGTTGTCTCTTTGGGGTAAGCACGCCATTTATGTCGAAGTAGCTTGTCTCCAAATTACACATTTGCATTTTCGTGTCCTACCAACTAGAGATGTCCGATAATATCGGGCTGCCGATATTATCGGCCGATAAATGCTTTAAAATGTAATATCGGAAATTATCGGTTTCAAAATTATCGGTATCGGTTTCGAAAAATAAAATGTATGACTTTTTAAAACGCCGCTGTGTACACAGATGTAGGGAGAAGTACAGAGCGCCAATACACCTCAAAGGCACTGCCTTTGCGTGCCGGCCCAGTCACATAATATCTACGGCTTTTCACACACACAAGTGAATGCAAGGCATACTTGGTCAACAGCCATACAGGTCACACTGAGGGTGACGGAATAAACAACTTTAACACTGTTACAAATATGCGCCACACTGTGAACCCACACCAAACAAGAATGACAAACACATTTCGGGAGAACATCCGCACCGTAACACAACATAAACACAACAGAACAAATACCCAGAACCCCTTGCAGCACTAACTCTTCCGGGACGCTACAATATACAGCTACACCTCAACCTCCTCATGCTCTCTCAGGGAGAGCATGTCCCAAATTCCAAGCTGCTGTTTTGAGGCATGTTAAAAAAAATAATGCACTTTGTGACTTCAATAATAAATATGGCAGTGCCATGTTGGCACTTTTTTTCCCATAACTTGAGTTGATTTATTTTGGAAAACCTTGTTACATTGTTTAATGCATCCAGCGGGGCATCACAACAAAATTAGGCATAATAATGTGTTCATTCCACGACTGTATATATCGGAATCGGTAATTAAGAGTTGGGAATATCGGATATCGGCAGAAAAGCCATTATTGGACATCTCTAGTGAACATGTGTTCCCCATACCAAAGTGTTACCAAGGTGTGTTCTTGTCTCTCATAATGATTGTGAACGATAGACCAAAAAAAAAAAAAATTGCAGTTCCCTTTTAAGGTTCACTACTAAAATCTAGTGATGAGTGTAAAAATAAGTTAAGCCTGTCATTATGGAAATGTAACGTTAACTGCTTAAATGTCCTTGAATATGAAAAAAAACTTTCCTCTCCACCACTGTGGTTTCCAGTCGCCTTAATTGATTCCACACGCGACATCTTGCAGATTTTCTGTTATTATATTGTAAGCGATTGTTCCTCGACGGGCGGTGTAACAAAGACGGCGGCCTCTGCGGCGTTCGCTGTTCTTGCTTTGATAAGCCCTATCGGCTCCCTCTCCTAGAGGATGACGGGGTATTAGTGCTTTCTGAAGGGTCCGCGGTCCACTTCCTGCTCTTGCCTTTTGTCCACGAGAGGCGGGCTTATCACAAGACTTCCCCTCCGTGCGCCATGTTCAAAGATTAGGAAACTGGCTTAATTTGAGGGGGGGGGCTTTGGAAACAACAAGAAGGGGCTTGCATCCCCTGTGTTTGGTTTTAGGAAGTGGATCTGGATGTCCTTCATTGTAAGCATGCTGCTGTGTGTGTGTGTGAGGGGTGCAGAGAAAGAAATGGGACATATTCTAGTGCTTAGGAATTAAACAACAAAAAAGATAAAAGCGGCTTAGACTGCTGAGACAAGTGCATCTAAGAGAACGCACAAAAGGAGGGGTGTAAACGGCGGATTCTTGCCCGGCTAAAAACTTATCAAGCGCAGGCTTTGTGCTCAATCCATTTAAGTGAGTCCCTAACACGCCCCTATTGTGTGCCTTTTAATGGCGCAAAAGTGACTTGTGCAAGGGGGCTATCGCCTCTTCATGGGGATTACGGCTAAGTGCTTAAGTTGTGGCGAAACCCGGATTTACTGGTGGCAAAGAGAAAAAAAAGGGGCAGAGAGGGAGGGAGGGCAGGGAAAGGACCCTTAGCAAGGATTTATGTCAGGATGGCAGCGTTTCCTCGTGTGTGTGCGTGTGTGTGTTTTTTTTGAGCCAAGGCACATTTTTTGCGTTGAAAAAATGCGGAGGCACACCACCGGCAGAAATCATTAAAAAACGAAACTCAGTCGACAGTAAAAAGTCGTTGGATATGACTTTAAAGCTGGGGTGGGCAATTAATTTTTACCGGGGGCCGCATGAGCAACCCGAGCACTGCTGGAGGGCCACATCGACAATATTTCAATTAAATTTTGCTCAATATTATTTTTGATATATACCGTAAGATAAATAATAATAATAATGATAATTAAAGCTGCAAGCAGCGTTGGTCGGGTCCGCCTTCTGGCAGGTGCTAGTCCTAGGTGTCCCAATACTTTTGCCCAGTGGTAGTCCTGAGTGAGACCTACATAGAGGTTTTTGTTTCGTGTCTCTACGATATTCGTACTGGGAGTTAGAGGAAGTTGTGTCTGAGTTCACATTGTCATTATAGGGTATTTGTGTGTATTGAGGACAAAGAAGGAGTAATCGCAATTTCGTTGTCATTTTTGGCACCGGAGCAGCATCAGTGCTGCGGGTCTTTGAAGGCTCGTAAAATCAAAACGGTAGCACTAATCACAACTCTTTCGTCAACTTTTAATCAGAAGGGTTCAATCTCTCTCCTGTAGCAGTTTGAAGCCGAAACGACAAACGCGCTCAGAGGAGATAACGTTTGATGTTTGGTGACCGTTTGTAACAAAAATTTTGTTTTGAAGGAGGAATAGCAAACTTCCTGTTGATTTTTGCTGAAGGATGTCAACCTATGAAATGTAGGTCTAGGCGAGACCTACATAGAGGTATTTGTTTCATGTCTCTAAGACGTTCCTACCGGAAGTTACAAGCAGTTTTGTCAGAGTTTTCCTCTGAGGAGCAGTTTTTTCTCTTTTTTTTGCAAAAATTATGTAGAGCACAATTTTGAGTTTTGGGGTTCTGTTTTTTTTTAGATCGCAATTTCCACCAGTCCCGATGTGTGTGAGAAGTTTGGTGAGTTTTGAAGTATTTTAAAGGGGTCAAATTACAGCTCAAAAATCAAAAATGAGTGTTTTTAGTCATTTTTTGTCTTGAAGGGGAAATTGCCAAGTTCCTGTTGGTTTTCGCCCGAAGAAGTGAAATTATGAATTGTAGGTCTAAGTGAAACCTACATACAGGTTTTTGTTTCATGTCTCTACGACCTTCCTAGTGGGAGTTAGAGGCAGTTTTCTTCCTAGGGGGCGCTAGAGCGCAATGTGGATTTTTTGGGTTTGGTTTTTGAATAACTTGATCTGGCACACTTTTTGAGTGTGTGTAAAAAATTTGGTGAGTTTTGAAGCATGTTAAGGGGGTCAAAGTAGTGCGCAACGGAGCGGAAAAAAAATTAAAAAAATTTGGTGAGTTTTGAAGCATGTTAAGGGGGTCAAAGTAGTGCGCAACGGAGCGGAAAAAAAATAAAAATAATAATAAACATTACAAATTCAATAGGTTCCTTTGTAACCAGTACAAAGGACTCCCTGGGGGAGTCCTTTGTACAGGGTACAGGGCGCACCCTAATAATTAATAATAATAGTAATACTTCAACATAGTGTGTGTAACAGCATTCCATGACTAATATAAATAAATTAACATTAACAATAAATGACAGTAAAATAAGCACACCTATGACTGAGGAGTCATAGTGTAACTTTGTGCGATGTTTGAGTTGTCCGACTTTTTGTGTGGCCATAAACGCACCAGTGGTTTAGTGCTATGCGTGTTGGTGACAGATGACAAGTTGGTTTTGGCCGGGTTTGTACGGCAGAAAATGACTAGTTTTTCGAGATAGAATTGTTTTACTCATGTTTTTGGTGTGGTTATGTCCGAATGTAAACAGTTTTGCTCAATAAAGTGATCGATATAATTCCTGGCCTGGAAGCATCTCGATGGACGTTACAATAATTGAACGGTGTTCAATTGAAGGGTGTTGACGAACACCGTTAGGGCCGCTTGTTGTCACTGTCACTCAGAGTTGCATTGCAAAATTACACAGAATAAATGTGTTTATTTTGTTTAGAATTCAGATGGGATTTGATTTGGTGCGCGGCATATATTTGCTGTGCGCAGCGGACGCTTGAGCAGTGCGCAATTGCGCAGGCGCGCACCTTAGAGGGAACGTTGCTTGGCAGTCCATGTCTTGTTGAAAACACGCCATTCTTCATCAACTTTTCTCTTTTTAGCGTCTCGGGTGTAAACCGTGCATCACTTGTCGCTGCCTGTGCACCTTCACTCGCAGGTTACACACGGAAAGCAGCACCGTTGTATTGCACACTCGACATAGATACTTTTTAAAATGTATTTTGTAATTTATAATTGGCCTCACGCGGGCCGGACAGGGACGCACAAAGGGCCGGATGCGGCCCGCGGGCCGCAGAATGCCCAGGTCTGCTTTAAAGCATAACCAAGCATGCATCACTATAGCTCTTGTCTCAAAGTAGGTGTACTGTCACCACCTGTCACATCACACCCTGACTTATTTGGAGTTTTTTGCTGTTTTCCTGTGTCTAGTGTTTTACTTCTTGTCTTGCGCTCCTATTTTGGTGGCTTTTTCTCTTTTTTTGGTATTTCCCTGTAGCAGTTTCATGTCTTCCTTTGAGCGATATTTCCCGCATCTACTTTGTTTTAGCAATCAAGAATATTTCAGTTGTTTTTATCCTTCTTTGTGGGGACATTGTTGATTGTCATGTCATGTTCGGATGTACATTGTGGACGCCGTCTTTGCTCCACAGTAAGTCTTTGCTGTCCTCCAGCATTCTGTTTTTGTTTACTTTGTAGCCAGTTCAGTTTTAGTTTCGTTCTGCATAGCCTTCCCTAAGCTTCAATGCCTTTTCTTAGCGGCACTCACCTTTTGTTTATTTTTGGTGTAAGCATTAGATACGACAACAAACCCTCGTCATCTCACAAGACCGATAAATTCTTTAAAATGTAATATCGGAAATTATCGGTATCGTTTTTTTTAATCGTTTTTATTTTTTTAAATTTTTTTTATTTTTATTAAATCAACATAAAAAACACAAGATACACTTACAATTAGTGCACCAACCCAAAAAACCTCCCTCCCCCATTTACACTCATTCACACTCATTCACACAAAAGGGCTGTTTCTTTCTGTTATTAATATTGTGGTTCCTACATTATATATCAATATATATCAATACAGTCTGCAAGGGATACAGTCCGTAAGCACACATGATTGTGCGTGCTGCTGGTCCACTAATAGTACTAACCTTTAACAGTTAATTTTACTCATTTTCATTCATTACTTGTTTCTATGTAACTGTTTTTATATTGTTTTACTTTCTTTTTCATTCAAGAAAATGTTTTTAATTTAATTTTTATTTTATGTTATAATTAAAAAAAAAAAAAGGACCTTATCTTCACCATACCTGGTTGTCCAAATTAGGCATAATAAAGTGTTAATTCCACAACTGTATATATCAGTATCGGTTGATATCGATATCGGTTGATATCGGTATTGGTAATTAAAGAGTTGGACAATATCAGAATATCGGATATCGGCAAAAAGCCATTATCGGTCATCCCTAATATTTAATCTTACTTAGATTTCAGTTTTTGCAGTGTATAATATAGAATGGCTTTTATTGTCACTATACACAGGTACAATGAGAATAAAAGCAACCCTAGTATCAGTGCGACAGTCTACAAATATGCAAAACATAGGAAGGAAAGAAATAAAAATAGTGCAAAATGAGGTAAGGTGCACAGTCGGGTCCTGAGAACGAATGTTCTGAAAGTGTTTAAATATTAAATATTATACTATATACATATGTACAGAAGCATTCAGACTGTGGGTGGAAAGTAAAAATTGCACACAGAGAGGTGCTAAACTGTAAAATCAGTGCCCTTGGCTTCAGGGAAAAAACTGTTCTTGAGTCGGTCTGTCTTAGACCTGATGACCCTGTAGCGCCTTCCTGAGGGCAGCAGGTGGAACGGGTCAAAGCCAGGGTGGGAGCTGTCCTTGATGATGTTGGTAGCTGTCAGGGAGGGGAGAAGGCAGCCGATGACCCGCTGTGCTGCCTTTACCACTCTCTGGAGCCTCTCCCTGTCTGCAGCGGTGCAGCTGCCGTACCATGCTGTGATGCAGTATGGCAGCAGGCTCTCCATGGATGAGCGGTAGAAGGTCAGCAGCAGGTTGGAGTCCAGGTTGTACTTCTCGAGGACTCTCAGGAAGTGCAGCCGCTGCTGAGCCTTCTTGTAGTGTTAGTGATGGCAGTAGTGTATGAAGCCAAGCTGTTGTAACACGTGGCTTGGCATTGTCCTGCTGAAATAAGCAGGGGCGCCCATGGTAACGTTGCTTGGATGGCAACATATGTTGCTCCAAAACCTGTATGTACTTTTCAGCATTAATGGTGCGTTCACAGATGTGTAAGTTACCCATGTCTTGGGCACTAATACACCCCCATACCATCACACATGCTGGCTTTTACACTTTGCGCCTATAAAAATCCGGATGGTTCTTTTCCTCTTTGGTCCGGAGGACACAACGTCCACAGTTTCCAAATGTGGACTCGTCAGACCACAGAACACTTTTCCACTTTGCATCAGTCCATCTTAGATGAGCTCGGGCCCAGCGATGCTGGCTGCGTTTCTGGGTGTTGTTGATAAATGGCTTTCGCTTTGCATAGTAGAGTTTTAACTTTCACTTACAGATGTAGCGACAAACTGTAGTTACTGACAGTGGGTTTCTGAAGTTTTCCTGAGCCCATGCGGTGATATCCTTTACACACTGATGTCGCTTTTTGATGCGGTGCCGCCTGAGGGATCGAAGGTCCGTAATATCATCGCTTACGTGCGTTGATTTCTCCAGATTCTCTGAACTTTTTGATATTACGGAGCGTAGATGGTGAAATCCCTAAATTCCTTGCAATAGCTGGTTGAGAAATGTTGTTCTTGAACTGATTGCTCAGGCATTTGTTGACAAAGTGGTGACCCTCGCCCCATCCTTGTTTGTGAATGACTGAGCATTTCATGGAATCTACTTTTCTACCCAATCATGGCACCCACCTGTTCCCAATTAGCCTGTTCACCTGTGGGATGTTCCAAATAAGTGTTTGATGAGCCTTCCTCGACTTTCTCAGTCTTTTTTGCCACTTGTGCCAGCTTTCTTGAAACATGTTGCAGGCATCAAATTCCAAATGAGCTAATATTTGCAAAAAATAAAGTTAGAACGTTAAATATCTTGTCTTTGCAGTCTATTCAATTGAATATAAGTTGAAAAGGATTTGCATTCTGTTTTTATTGACCATTTACACAACGTGACAACGTCACCGGTTCGGGGTTTGGTACTTTAGGCCTGTTATAAAACATTCAAACTTGTATTCATAGTAAGTGGAGGATTTAACAAGACTTATTTGAAACTGGTCACAGGTAAATGTTACAGCGTTGGTCTCACTCCCAGTCAGTGGAGGGCAGGAATGAAGTCTTGCTCCTCTTTATTGGACACGTTCAGCGATGGTGTGGACAATTCTGGTGCAGAAGCTGAGTTGCTTGGATGAGGCCCGAGGACGCGTAGCTAAAACATTTGTGCCCCCGAATAGTTGAATGTAAGTGTGAGTAAAAGAGCGAGTCCTGACACATGATCGGCAGCTGTGGAGGAGGCAGCTTCTCCTTGACCATTGTGTCTCTCTTTGTGTGTCTGGTCCCTGAGCTAACAAAGTAGACCGAGGTAAAGTGCAGAGCACCTGTCCTTTCCTGTCGCACACCTTTCCCTTGAGCACACAACAACACCCAACACTGAGCAAAGATGAAGAAAGGGTCCAACGACCGCTGCAGGCACCTATTCAAATAATTCAAAAAAAGACACGGAACCTTCTGTCTGGTCGGCCCGCCGAAGCCTTGATATGTTGCTCAAAAGCCGGCGAGGCCATTGTGTGCGTCCGCGCCTTTTGTTGCCTCGTATTCAAGCAGCGGCGCATGATTGCGGCGATGATGGTCGTGATGATGATGATGATGGCGACGGCGGCGGCGATAGCTTAAGGAGACGCAGCTGCCGGGAGGTTGACAGACACGCAGACAATCGCCATGTTTGCTCAAGACAAGGTACATTGTGGACCTTCAAAGTGGAGGCTGCTGAATTCTGTGTGTGTGTGCGTGTGTGTGTGTGTGTGTGTATTTCTACCCTTCTTGAAACATCAACAAGGAAAAGTATCTTCCATATGAGGAGGTGTGAACAAGTAAAGACATAAATCATGGTCCCAATACGGAAGCCATTGCATCTCATAGAGAGCTAAATACTAGAGTCTGTGAACATTGCTCCAAAGTCAGCATTTTTTGTTGATTTAATGTGCATTTTGACTTGCGTTGAGTAAAATTATGACTTTTATTATAATACTGCCAACATTCTAAGTTTTTCTTGTGAAATTGTGACCTTTTTCTTGTGAAACTCCAACTCATTTTTCACAACAAGCTTTTTTATATTGGCATAGTATGTATATATTATTAATGTTGTAAATACACATCTTTATATATCTAGAAAGGCTGGTCCGGAAGAGGTAAAAAAAAATTGGAGGTCTCAAGAAGGTAAAGAATACAAGAATGTGTGTGCGTGTGCGTGTGTGTGTGTGTGTGTGTGTGTGTTTCTACCCTTCTTGAGACATCAACAGGTAAAAGTATCTTCCATATGAGGAGGTGTGAACAAGTGATGACATAAATCATGGTCCCAATACAGAAAACCATTGCATCTCATAGAGAGCCAAATACTAGAGTCTGTGAACATTGCTCCAAAGTCAGCATTTTTTGTTGATTTAATGTGCGTTTTGACTTGCGTTGAGTAAAATTATGACTTTTATTATAATACTGCCAACATTCTAAGTTTTTCTTGTGAAATTGTGACCTTTTTCTTGTGAAACTCCAGCTCATTTTTCACAACAAGCTTTTTTATATTGGCATAGTATGTATATATTATTAATGTTGTAAATACACATCTTTATATAGCTAGAAAGGGTGGTCCTAAAGAGGTAATAAAAAATTGGAGGTCTCAAGAAGGTAAAGAATACAAGAATGCGTGTGTGCGTGTGCGTGTGCGTGTATTTCTACCCTTCTTGAGACATCAACAGGTAAAAGTAGCTTCCATATGAGGAGGTGTGAACAAGTTAGGACATAAATCATGGTCCCAATACGGAAGCCATTGCATCTAATAGAGAGCCAAATACTAGAGTCTGTGAACATTGCTCCAAAGTCAGCATTTTTTGTTGATTTAATGTGCATTTTGACTTGCGTTGAGTAAAATTATGACTTTTTTATAACACTGCCAAAATTCAAAGTTTTCCTTGTGAAATTGTGACCTTTTTCTTGTGAAACTCCAACTCATTTTTCACAACAAGATTTTTTATATTGGCATAGTATGTATATATTATTAATGTTGTAAATACACATCTTTATATAGCTAGAAAGGGTGGTCCTAAAGAGGTAAAAAAAAATGGAGGTCTCAAGAAGGTAAGAAATACAAGAACGTGTATGTGTGTGTGTGTGTGTGTGTGTGTGTGTGTGTGTGTGTGTGTGTGTGTGTGTGTGTGTGTGTGTGTGTGTGCGTGTGTGTTTTTCTACCCTTCTTGAGACATCAACAGGTAAAAGTAGCTTCCATATGAGGAGGTGTGAACAAGTGATGACATAAATCATGGTCCCAATACAGAAAACCATTGCATCTAATAGAGAGCCAAATACTAGAGTCTGTGAACATTGCTCCAAAGTCAGCATTTTTTGTTGATTTAATGTGCGTTTTGACTTGCGTTGAGTAAAATTATGACTTTTATTATAATACTGCCAACATTCTAAGTTTTTCTTGTGAAATTGTGACCTTTTTCTTGTGAAACTCCAACTAATTTTTCACAACAAGATTTTTTTATATTTGCATAGTTTGTATATATTATTAATGTTGTAAATACACATCTTTATATATCTAGAAAGGGTGGTCCTGAAGAGGTAAAAAAAAATTGGAGGTCTCAAGAAGGTAAAGAATACAAGAATGTGTGTGTGTGTGTGCGTGTGTGTTTTTCTACCCTTCTTGAGACATCAACAGGTAAAAGTATCTTCCATATGAGGAGGTGTGAACAAGTGATGACATAAATCATGGTCCCAATACAGAAAACCATTGCATCTCATAGAGAGCCAAATACTAGAGTCTGTGAACATTGCTCCAAAGTCAGCATTTTTTGTTGATTTAATGTGCGTTTTGACTTGCGTTGAGTAGAATTATGACTTTTATTATAATACTGCCAACATTCTAAGTTTTTCTTGTGAAATTGTGACCTTTTTCTTGTGAAACTCCAACTCATTTTTCACAACAAGCTTTTTTATATTGGCAATGTTGTAAATACACATCTTTATATATCTAGAAAGGGTGGTCCTTTGGTGCACATGCAGCGACAAGTGATGCACGGTTTACACCCGAGACGCTAAAAAGAGAAAAGTTGATGAAGAATGGCGTGTTTTCAACAAGACATGGTCTGCCAAGCAACGTTCCCTCTAAGGTGCGTGCCTGCGCAATTGCGCACTGCTCAAGCGTCCTCTGCGCACAGCAAGTATATGCCGCGCACCAAATCAAATCCCATCTGAATTCTAAACAAAATAAACATATTTATTCTGTGTAATTTTGCAATGCAACTTTGAGTGACAGTGACAACAAGCGGCCCTAAGTGTGTTCGTCAACACCCTTCAGTTGAACACCGTTCAATTATTGTAACGTCTATCGAGATGCTTCGAGGACAGGAATTATATCGATCACTTTATTGAGCAAAACTGTTTACATTCGGACATAACCACACCAAAAACATAAGTAAAAAACTTCTATCTGGAAAAACTAGTCATTTTCTGCCGTACAAACCAGGCCAAAACCAACTTGTCATCTGTCACCAACACGCATACCACTAAACCACTGGTGCGTTTATGGCCACACAAAAAGTCGGACAACTCAAACACCACACAAAGTTACACTATGACTCCTCAGTCATACGTGTGCTTATTTTACTGTCATTTATTATTAATGTTAATTTATTTATATTAGTCATGGAATGCTGTTACACACACTATGTTGAAGTATTACTATTATTATTTATTATTATTATTATTATTATTATTTATCTTACGGTATATATCAAAAATAATATTGAGCAAAATTTAATTGAAATATTGTCGATGTGGCCCTCCAGCAGTGCTCGGGTTGCTCGTGCGGCCCCCGGTAAAAATTAATTGCCCACCCCTGCCTTAGTGACTGCCACCTGCTCCCAGTGTCACCCGCACTAATTTAAATATAGCTTAAAAGATGTAGATAACGGGTTTCACCATGTAAAGTCCTTTTTTTTCCCTCTCTAGATGCCCTCACAAACGATCAGAAATCAGAAAACTCCTTACCTTTAACAATCATATTGCTACAGTAATAGACATTTAAAAAAGTAAAATCCACTCACCAAGATGTAAAGACAAAAAGAGCATGTGTTTCTATAAAAGAGGTACAGTAACTGTGGTGTCTTTTCTTCCTTGTGCTCTGGCATCATTTTTTTTACAAAACTCCTTTCTCTTTGCAATTAAAACTTTCTGTAGTACGGACTCGCTTGTCAATCCCGTTTCCTACTTGCGACCGCCATTAATGTACAGTATTTTTTTTAACTCCGCAGGTATTCTTTCCTTTTCTGTTGGCTTTTTGGGACTCTTGTTGAGTTAGCAAAAATGAACACAACTTTTCAAAAGGGGAAACATCACACAAATGGCACACATACTAAAGCGCTGAGACGTGACTATGAAGTCTCCTGTGTAAAGTTAAAGTACCAATGATTGTCACACACTAGGTGTGGGGAAATTTGTCCTCTGCATTTGACCCATCACCCTTGTTCACCCCCTGGGAGGTGAGGGGAGCAGTGAGCAGCGGCGGTGGCCGCGCCCGGGAATCATTTTGGTGATTTAACCCGCAATTCCAACCCTTGATGCTGAGTGCCAAGCAGGGAGGTAATGGCTCCCATTTTTATAGTCTTTGGTGTGACTCGGCCGGGGTTTGAACTCACGACCTACCCATCTCAGGGTAGGTAGGTTGCAGGTGCAGAAAGTGAGTGAAGGGCCCCGCATCCGCCGCAGTGACGCCCTGCGTTTTGTCTGGCAGGAATGACTGAATGAAGCGTTCGTACACAGATACATGGTTCGCAGGACCATAGGGCGCACCGGATTATAAGGCGCACTGCCGATGAGTGGGCCTATTCAGGTCTACATTTTAATACTTCCATCAATAACGGAGCAGCATCTCCTCATCCGTGGCTCACTAGTGCAACAACAACGCCGGGAATGTGTCCCGTGAAAAAACGTCCGACCGGAACTCTCTAATAACTAAAGTTCCTTGGGTGAATAATGTAAACTCACTACACCGGTATGTTTTAACGCTTCCATAGTGAGTTTACTGACAGGTGTAAGTAAGAACTTTAAACTACTTTATATTAGAAATGGCAACAGAAGATAACAAGAAGATGGCGAAATTATCGACTACGGACTACAAAGGTTGACTCGCGCAAATTTTCAGGACTTATGCAGATCCCAAATACAGTTCGGCAGGTACCAGAAGGTAAGAAAAGTTGGTTTTGCATAACATTGTGAAACAAAACGCCCGATAAAGTGTCTGCTAACATCGCACTAATACTCGTATGTTGACAACAAAGCGAAAGCGGTTTGCCGACATTGTTCAGCAGCGGTGGGGTATGCTTCTGCCAACACGTCAAACATGCTAACCCGTTTGAAGCGTCATCTACCCCCTAGTGAACATCGCTTCAACGACGAGAAAGACGAGCGTGGTGCAAACACCGCATTCAAGCAGCCTCTCCTCGGCGAGTCAGGCAGGGCTAAAGCAATAACTAATGTTTTTATAGCAGCAGATTTAAGACCATATTGCATTAAAAACTAGATTTTGACCCACTTCTTCTTTCTACAGACAATGTGGATAAACTGATTGTTCTGGCAAAAAACATGAAGATTGAGTGAAAGTCACCAGGGTTAAAGGCTGGGGGGGTGGAGAGTTAATCTAAGGCTGAGTTGACTTGAAACTGTTTAATGTTGCACTTTTTATATGTAGAAGAATAGTTTTGTCATTTTATTTAATCTGCGCAACAACTTGAGGCAGTTTAATGTTGATTAACGTGGACCCCGACTTAAACAAGTTGAAAAACGTATTTGGGTGTTACCATTTAGTGGTCAATTGTACGAAATATGTACTGTACTGTGCAATCTACTAAAGAAAGTCTCAATCAATCAATAAAAAAAAGCACTTTATATGTAGAAAGGTTTTGTTAAAGGCCTATTGAAATGAAAAGTTCTTATTTAAACGGGGATAGCAGATCCATTTTATGTGTCATACTTGATCATTTCGCGATATTGCCATATTTTTGCTGAAAGGATTTAGTAGAGAACATCGACGATAAAGTTTGCAACTTTTGGTCGCTGATAAAAAAAAAGCCTTGCCTGTACCGGAAGTAGCGTGACGTCACAGGTTGAAAGGCTCCTCACATTTGCACATTGTTTACACCAGCAGCGAGAGAGATTCGGACCGAGAAAGCGACGATTACCCCAATAATTTGAGCGAGGATGAAAGATTCGTGGATGAGGAAAGTGAGAGTGAAGGATTAGAGTGCAGTGCAGGACGCCAGGGTGTATCTTTTTTCGCTCTGACCGTAACTTAGGTACAAGCTGGCTCATTGGATTCCACACTTTCTCCTTTTTCTATTGTGGATCACGGATTTGTATTTTAAACCACCTCGGATACTATATCCTCTTGAAAATGAGAGTCGAGAACGCGAAATGGACATTCATAGTGACTTTTATCTCCACGACAATACATCGGCGAAGCTCTTTAGCTTCGGAGCTAACGTGATAGCATCAGAAGAAACATGCCCCTGACTGGAAGGATAGACAGAAGATCAACAATACTACTATTACTTCTACTATCAGGAGACACCGAACCAAACCCTGGACCTGTAACCACACGGTTAATGCTGTCCAGCCTGGCGAAGCCTAGCAATGCTGTTGCTAACGACGCCATTGAAGCTAACTTAGCTACCGGACCTCGACAGAGCTATGCTAAAAACATTAGCTCTCCACCTACGCCAGCCCTCATCTGCTCATCAACACCCGTGCTCACCTGCGTTCCAGCGATCGACGGCGCGACGAAGGACTTCACCCGATCATCGGTGCGGTCGGCGGCTAGCGTCGGATAGCGCGTCTGCTATCCGACTCAAAGTCCTCCTGGTTGTGTTGCTGCAGCCAGCCGCTAATACACCGATCCCACCTACAGCTTTCTTCTTTGCAGTCTTCATTGTTCATTAAACAAATTGCAAAAGATTCACCAACACAGATGTCCAGAATACTGTGGAATTTTGACATGAAAACAGACGCTGTTTGTATTGGGATATAATGGTGTCCCAATACTTCCGTTCAGTCCGTGACTTCACGCGCAAACGTCATCATACCGAGACGTTTTCAGCCGGATATTTCCCGGGAAATTTAAAATGTCACTTTATAAGTTAACCCGGCCGTATTGGCATGTGTTGCAATGTTAAGATTTCATCATTGATATATAAACTATCAGACTGCGTGGTCGCTAGTAGTGGCTTTCAGTAGGCCTTTAAACTGAGGCTTAGTTGACTTGAAACTGTTAAATGTTGCTCTTTTTACCGTATTTTTCGGAGTATAAGTGGCACTGGAGTATAAGTTGCATTTTTTGGGGAAATGTATTTGATAAAAGCCAACACCAAGAATAGACATTTGAAAGGCAATTTCAAATAAATAAAGAATAGTGAACAACAGGCTGAATAAGTGTACGTTATATGAGGCATAAATAACCAACTGGTATGTTAACGTAACATATTATGGTAAGAGTCATTCAAATAACTATAACATATAGAACATGCTATACGTTTACCAAACAATCTGTCACTCCTAATCGCTAAATCCCATGAAATCTTATACGTCTAGTCTCTTACGTGAATGAGAGAAATAATATTATTTGATATTTTACAGTAATGTGTTAATAATTTCACACATAAGTCGCTCCTGAGTATAAGTCGCACCCCCGGCCAAACTATGAAAAAAACTGCGACTTATAGTCCGAAAAATACGGTATATGGAGAAGAAAAGTTTTGTCATTTTATTTAATCTGAGCAACAACTTGAGGCAGTTTAATGTTGATGAACGTGGACCCCGACTTAAACAAGTTGAAAAACGTATTGGGGTGTTACCATTTAGTGGTCAATTGTGCGGAATATGTACTGTACTGTGCAATCTACTAATACAAGTCTCAATCAATCAATCAATTTGAAAAAAAGCACTTTATATGTAGAAAGATTTTGTTAAGAAACCATTCTGAGCCTTATCTTATTTAATTTTTATTAAATAAATAACCCAAAAATGTATATTTTGTTGTTTTCCTACTGTACCGAAAATGAACCGAACCGTGACCTCTAAACCGAGATATGTACCATTCCGAAATGTTTGTGTACGTTACACCCTTAGTCAGATCATTTCAAATCAATACATTTCCTGCACGTTGAAATAGAGAAATCCACGCAATCTAAACCCAGAGGGGCCTGCATCCTCCTCGGGGGCCTCTCGCGCTCCTCCATCTTGCATCGTGCTTCTAGGATGCGCTCGTGCCGCTGGTGTCAGTGTTGTTGGGTTTTTTTTCCTCCCGACTTAAGCTCCAGATGCTGAGAGGGCTCCTTGCGCTGGCGCTGCTGCAAGGGGGCCAACGAGGTTAATGCACCCGGGGAGGAAGAGAAGCAACCAGCTGTTGGCCTTCTAATGTTTAAAACCTCCTCTCCTCTATTCTTTACACACGCTCCCGCCCCCCCTTTAAAGAAAGAAATCCCGGCAATAAAATGCGCTCAAATGGCGAAACATCTGCTGGGAGCATTTCAGTGCAGCCAAGAGCGTCTTAACTCCTCCTGAGCAACAATATGAGGCCATTTTCTGGGCTTGAACGACAGGGACTTAGAAAGAGATAAGAGGAGATAATGGCTGGATGGGAGACTTGGGGAGGGGGCCGGCTGCAAATGCACAATCAGGAGGTCGGCACGGAGATGGAGGGGGCGAGGGGGGTAGGGAGGGTTTCTGAGGCCAAAGGAAAGTGGTTTGGTAAACAATGTCACCGCATTAGAATGGTAATCTGAACATGGCTTGGTTCCGATAAAGATGCGCGTCATCCTCAAGGGGGCGGGGCCCTGCGAATGTACGTGTGCAGGTTTCCACGGTGGAACTTTGGAATAAAAACGCGCGACCTCATACCGCCCGTACTTAGAATTTGGCTCTGATAGGCGCCGTGCCCCCAATAAATCACCGGATACAAATAAGCACCACGCAAAAAGAAAAATAGCAGGTGACTGACGTCTTTACTCCACTATGCGGATTAAATGGCATCAAAATAGCGGTTGTAATAGCCTTTTTTTTAAAAATATTAATACAATTATTTAATTATTTTAATTAAATACAAAGTATGTATTATTAATTAAATTTATTTAAGGAAGGAAAAATAAATAAAACATGTATACCATTTTTAAAAAAAATTATTATACTAACTAAGACCTTACCTTTTAAAGGCCTACTGAAAGCCACTACTAGCGACCACGCAGTCTGATAGTTTATATATCAATGATGAAATCTTAACATTGCAACACATGCCAATACGGCCGGGTTAACTTATAAAGTGACATTTTAAATTTCCCGCTAAACTTCCGGTTGAAAACGTCTTTGGATGATGACGTATGCATGTGACGTAGCTAGTGAAACAGAAGTATCGGTACCCCATTGAAAACAATACAAAATAGCTTTGTTTTCATCTCAAAATTCCACAGTATTCTGGACATCTGTGTTGGTGAATCTGTTGCAATTTGTTTAATGAACAATGAAGACTGCAAAGAAGAAAGTTGTAGGTGGGATCGGTGTATTAGCTGTAGCAACACAACCAGGAGGACTTACTTGGATAGCAGACGCTAGCCGCCAACCGCACGGATGATCGGGTGAAGTCCTTCGTCGCTCTGTCGATCGCTGGAACGCAGGTGAGCACGGGTGTTGATGAGCAGATGAGGGCTGGCTGGTGTAGGTGGAGCGCTAATGTTTTTATCATAGCTCTGTGAGGTCCGGTTGCTAAGTTAGCTTCAATGGCGTCGTTAGCAACAGCATTGTTAAGCTTTGCCAGGCTGAGAATTATTAACCATGTAGTTACATGTCCATGGTTTAATAGTATTGTTGATCTTCTGTCTATCCTTCCAGTCAGGGGTTTATTTATTTTGTTTCCATCTGCATTTGAGCCCGATGCTATCACATTAGCTCAGTAGCTAAAGAGCTTCGCCGATGTATTGTCGTGGAGATAAAAGTCACTGTGAATGTCCATTTGGCGTTCTCGACTCTCATTTTCAAGAGGATATAGTATCCCAGGTGGTTTAAAATACAAATCCGTGATCCACAATAGAAAAAGGAGAGAGTGTGGAATCCAATGAGCCAGCTTGTACCTAAGTTACAGTCAGAGCGAAAAAAGATATGTCTTGCACTGCTTGTCCATCACTCTAACATTCCTCATCCACAAATCTTTCATCCTCGCTCAAATTAATGGGGTAATCGTCGCTTTCTCGGTCCGAATCGCTCAAAGTGTTTTACATAGTGAAACACAATATCTAAGTTACATTTAAAGCAGTGTGGGTGGCACTGGGAGCAGGTGGGTAAAGTGTCTTGCCCAAGGACACAACGGCAGTGACTAGGATGGCAGAAGCTGGGATCGAACCTGGAACCCTCAAGTTGCTGGCACGGCCACTCTTACCAACCGAGCTATACCGCTTTGAGTCACTAGAGAGAGAAAAAAGTGCTATATAAATATAATTCACTTCAAGACAAGAAGTAAAACACTACACACAGGAAAACACCAAAAAAGTCCAAATAAGTCAGGGTGTGATGAGTCATGAGAGTACACCTACTTTGAGACAAGAGCTATAGTGATGCATGCTTGGTTATGGTTGGAATTCATATCCAACAATTGCGAGAACGACTTTTTATTGTCAATATCGGCTACTGGGTTTCATTTTTTTAATTTTTTCTGCTGGTGGTGTGCCTCAGAATTTTTTCAATGAAAAAAATGTGCCTCGGCTCAGAAAAGGTTGAAAAACATTGCTCTAGATCACTAAGATCTTCTGAGACCAATCTGTTAGCGGTTCCCAGAGTAAACTCCAATCAAGGGAGAGCATCATTCAGTCACTATGCAACAAATAGCTGGAATAAACTTCCTGAAGATGTCAGACTCTCCCCAACTCTGGCTTCTTTTAAAACTAGACTGAAGACTTTTATGTTCATCTTAGCTTTCAGCTAAATCTTTTAACTTTTAACGTCTGCACTGTTTTTATTTACTGGCGTAGGTGGACAGCTAATGTTTTTAGCATAGCTCTGTTGAGGTCCCGTAGCTAAGTTAGCTTCAATGGCGTCGTTAGCAACAGCATTGCTAGGCTTCGCCAGGCGGTACAGCATTAACCGTGTAGTTACATGTCCAGTGTTTGGTAGTATTGTTGATCTTCTGTCTATCCTTCCAGTCAGGGGTTTATTTCTTTTGTTTCTATCTGCATTTAAGCACGATGCTATCACGTTAGCTCCGTAGCTAAAGTGCTTCACCGATGTATTGTCGTGGAGATAAAAGTCACTGTGAATGTCCATTTTGCGTTCTCGACTCTCATTTTCAAGGGGATATAGTATCCGAGGTGGTTTAAAAAACAAATCCTTGATCCACAATAGAAAAAGGAGAAAGTGTGGAATCGTCGGATACGTCCCGCACTGCACTCTAGTCCTTCACTCTCACGTTCCTCATCCACAAATCTTTCATCCTCGCTCAAATTAATGGGGTAATCGGCGCTTTCTCGGTCCGAATCGCTCTCGCTGCTGGTGTAAACAATGGGGAAATGTGAGGAGCCTTTCAACCTGTGACGTCACGCTACTTTCGCTACAGGCAAGGCTTTTTTTATCAGCGACCAAAAGTTGCGAACATTATCGTCGATGTTCTCTACTAAATCCTTTCAGCAAAAATATGGCAATATCGCAAAATGATCAAGTATGACACAAAGAATGGATCTGCTATCCCCGTTTAAATTAAAAAAATCTCATTCCAGTAGGCCTTCAAACATCTAAAACAATTATTTAGGATTTTCCGGCGGGCCAGTTTGAAAAGCTCCACGGGCCGCATGCTACCCCCGGGCCTTAAAGGCCTACTGAAAGCCACTACTACCGACCACGCAGTCTGATAGTTTATATATCAATGATGAAATCTTAACATTGCAACACATGCCAATACGGCCGGGTTAACTTATAAAGTGCAATTTTAAATTTCCCGCTAAACTTCCGGTTGAAAACTCCTTTGGATGATGACGTATGCACGTGACGTAGCCAGTGAAACAGAGGTATGGCTCCCCCATTAAAGCCAATACAAAATAGCTCTGTTTTCATCTCATTATTCCACAGTATTTTGGACATCTGTGTTGGTGAATCTGTTGCAATTTGTTCATTGCATTATGGAGAAAGAAGCTGAGCAAGCAAAGAAGAAAATTGTCGGTGCGAAGCGGAGTATTTTGCGAGGGAAGTCAGCAACAACAGTACACAGCCGGCGTTTCATTGTTTACATTCCCGAAAGATGCAGTCAAGATCGAAGAACTCGGACAACAGAGACTCTTACCAGGAGGACTTTTGACTTCGATACACAGACGCCTGTAGAGAACTGGGACAACACAGACTCTTACCAGGATTACTTTGATTTGGATACACAGACGCAGACGCGGTACCGTGAGTACGCAGCTGCGCTTCCAAACATTTGATCGCTTGCCCGTACGTGCGTGTCACGTACGTAACGTTGGTTAAATATATAAGCTTTATGAACCTTGGGTTAGGTGAACGGTCCTTTGGGCTGAGTGAGTGTGTGTGTTGTGCAGGTGTTTGAATTGTATTGGCGGGTTATATGGACGGGAGCTAGGAGCTAGCATAACAA
>NC_084753.1:5557290-5582290 GCF_033978785.1 Entelurus aequoreus
ACCATAACCAAGCATGCATCACTATAGCTCTTGTCTCAAAGTAGGTGTACTGTCACCACCTGTCACATCACACCCTGACTTATTTGGACTTTTTTCTTACTGTTTTCCTGTGTGTAGTGTTTTACTTCTCGTCTTACGCTCCTATTTTGTTGTTGATTGTCATGTCATTTACGGATGTACTTTGTGGACGCCGTCTGCTCCACACGCAGTAAGTCTTTGCTGTCGTCCAGCATTCTGTTTTTGTTTACTTTGCAGCCAGTTCAGTTTTAGTTTTGCATAGCCTTCCCTAAGCTTCAATGCCTTTTCTTATGGACTCACCTTTTGTTTATTTTTGGTTTAAGCATTAGACACCATTGTACCTGCAAACCATTGTCGTCGTTCCCGACATCTACAAAGCAATAAGCTACCTGCTGCCACCTACTGATATGGAAGAGTATTACACGGTTACTCTGCCGAGCTCTAGACAGCACCGACACTCAACAACGGCACATTTACGGATTATAATTACTGGTTTGCAAAAAATATTTTTTTACCCAATTAGGTGAAATGACATAATCTCCCACGAAACACCAGACAATATCTCATGGTACACTAGTGTGCCGCGGCACAGTGGTTGAAAAACACTGCACAGGTGTACTGTGAGATATTGTTTTGGTGTGCCATGGGAGATTATGTAATTTCACCTAATTAGGTTAAAAATATTTTTTGCAAAGCAGTAATTATAGTCTGCCAATGATGTGTTGTTGTTGAGTGTTAAGTTAAGTTAAGTTAAAGTACCAATGATTGTCACACACACACTAGGTGTGGTGAAATTTGTCCTCTGCATTTGACCCATCCCCTTGATCACCCCCTGGGAGGTGAGGGGAGCTGTGGCTGTGCTGTCTAGAGCTCGGCAGAGTAACCATGTAATACTCTTCCATATCAGTAGGTGGCAGCAGGTAGCTAATTGCTTTGTAGATGTCGGGAACGACGACAATGGTTTGCAGGTAAAAAGGTGTCTAATGCTTAAGTAGAGATGTCCGATGATGGCTTTTTTGCCGATATCCGATATTCCGATATTGTCCAACTCTTAATTACCGATTCCGATATCAACCGATACCGATATATACAGTGGTGGAATTAACACATTATTATGCCTCATTTTGTTGTGATGCCCCGCTGGATGCATTAAACAATGTAACAAGGTTTTCCAAAATAAATCAACTCAAGTTATGGAAAAAAAATGCCAACATGGCACTGCCATATTTATTATTGAAGTCACAAAGTGCATTATTTTTTTAACATGCCTCAAAACAGCGGCTTGGAATTTGGGACATGCCCTCCCAGAGAGAGCATGAGGAGGTTGAGGTGGGCAGGGTTTTCTAGGAGGTAGCGGGGGGGGGGGCGGGGGGGGGGTTGTATATTGTAGCGTCCCGGAAGAGTTAGTGCTGCAAGGGGTTCTGGGTATTTGTTCTGTTGTGTTTATGTTGTGTTACGGTGTGGATGTTCCCCCGAAATGTGTTTGTCATTCTTGTTTGGTGTGGGTTCACAGTGTGGCGCATATTTGTAACAGTGTTAAAGTTGTTTATGCGGTCACCCTCAGTGTGACCTGTATGGCTGTTGACCAAGTATGCATTGCATTCACTTGTGTGTGTGAAAAGGCGTAGATATTATGTGACTGGGCCGGCACGCAAAGGCAGTGCCTTTAAGGTTTATTGGTGCTCTGTACTTCTCCCTACGTCCGTGTACACAGCGGCCTTTTAAAAAGTCATACATTTTACTTTTTGAAACCGATAACGATAATTTCCGATATTACATTTTAAAGCATTTATCGGCCGATAATATCGGCAGTCCGATGTTATCGGACATCTCTAGTTTTGAGTGTACTTTTGATGTTTCTCTGTCTTTTTCTTCTGTTATGATGTTGGTAAAAAAAATTCCATCTGATGTACAGAAAATATTGTCTGACTACAAGAAAATTTGAAAAGTGTAATTTGAGTAATAACCATTGATTAATCACGAGTAATTCAAATTCAAAAAAGTGTGATTAATCTGATTTTTTTTTTTTAAATACCATTCTTCAGCACTAGTATATAAATGATGGTCAACAGCAAAATGTGTTTGTCATTGTTGTTTAGGGTGGTTTCACCATATGGCACATATTTATGACAGTGTTGGTGTTGTTCATACGGCCACCCTTAGTGTGACCTGTATGGCTGTTGACTAAGTATACGAGTCATTCACATGTGTGCAGTGTGTTCAAAGTTAAAATGATGGTCGTTACAATACTAAAGTGTTACCAAATTCGCGATTACATGGAGATCATGTACTTTTTTTCTGGCAAAATAGATTTAGTAAGAAATGTTACAATACTTTATTGATACATATTATTTCCAGGATTTCGAGGGCCAAATAAAATAAAGTGGCGGGCCACATCTGGCCCCCGGGGCCTTGGGTTTGACACCTGTGCCCTAATGCATGGTAAGGTTTTGACATCTTTGGGGGTTTTTTTTCAGGTTTTTTGGTGTGGGTTCACAGTGTGGCGCATATTTCCCCTTTTTTGATAGTTTTGAGTGTATTTTTGATGTGTTTCTGTCTTTTTCTCTTCTGTTATGATGTTGGTAAAAAAAATTCCATCTGATATACATAAAATATTGAGGTGGGCGGGGTTGGGGGGGGGGCGGGGTTTGGTGGTAGCTGTGGGGTGTATATTGTAGCGTCCCGGAAGAGTTAGTGCTGCAAGGGGTTCTGGGTATTTGTTCTGTTGTGTTTATGTTGTGTTACGGTGCGGATGTTCTCCCGAAATGTGTTTGTCATTCTTGTTTGGTGTGGGTTCACAGTGTGGCGCATATTTGTAACAGTGTTAAAGTTGTTTATACGGACACCCTCAGTGTGACCTGTATGGCTGTTGACCAAGTATGCATGGCATTCACTTGTGTGTGTGTGTGTGTAAAAGTCGTATATATTATGTGACTGGGCCGGCACGCTGTTTGTATGGAGGAAAAGCGGACGTGACGCCAGGTTGTAGAGGACGCTAAAGGCAGTGCCTTTAAAGGCCTACTGAAAGCCACTACTAGCGACCACGCAGTCTGATAGTTTATATATCAATGATGAAATCTTAACATTGCAACACATGCCAATACGGCCGGGTTAACTTATAAAGTGCAATTTTAAATTTCCCGCTAAACTTCCGGTTGAAAACGTCTATGTATGATGACGTATGCGTGTGATGTTAACGGTTGATACGGAAGTATTCGGACACCATTGAATCCAATACAAAAAAGCTCTGTTTTCATTTCATAATTCCATAGTATTCTGGACATCTGTGTTGGTGAATCTTTTGCAATTTGTTTAATGAACAATGGAGACTGCAAAGAAGAAAGTTGTAGGTGGGATCGGTATATTAGCGGCTGGCTGCAGCAACACAACCAGGAGGACAGAGATGGATAGCAGGCGCGTTAGCTGCCGAACTCACCTTAACTTCCTCCGTCTCGCCGACCGCATCTATGATCGGGTGAAGTCCTCCGTCGCGCCGTCGATCGCTGGAACGCAGGTGAGCACGGGTGTTGATGAGCAGATGAGGGCTGGCGTAGGTGGAGCGCTAATGTTTTATCATAGCTCTGTGAGGTCCGGTTGCTAAGTTAGCTTCAGCGTTGTTAGCAACAGCATTGTTAAGCTTTGCCAGGCTGAGAATTATTAACCGTGTATTTACATGTCCATGGTTTAATAGTATTGTTGATCTTCTGTCTATCCTTCCAGTCAGGGATTTATTTATTTAGTTTCTATCTGCATATGAGACAGATGCTATCGCGTTAGCTCCGTAGCTAAAGAGCTTTGCCGATGTATTGTCGCGTGGATAAAAGTCACTGTGAATGTCCATTTCGCGTTCTCGACTCTCATTTTCAAGAGGATATAGTATCCGAGGTGGTTTAAAATACAAATCCGTGATCCACAATAGAAAAAGGAGAGAGTGTGGAATCCAATGAGACAGCTTGTACCTAAGTTACGGTCAGAGCGAAAAAAGATATGTCTTGCACTGCATTCTAGTCCGTCACTCTAACGTTCCTCATCCACGAATCTTTCATCCTCGCTCAAATTAATGGGGTAATCGTCGCTTTCTCGGTCCGAAACTACAGGAAAATATGAGGGAGTGAACAACTGACTACGTCACGCTACTTCCGGTACAGGCAAGGCTTTTTTTTTATCAGCGACCAAAAGTTGCAAACTTTATCGTCGATGTTCTCTACTAAATCCTTTCAGCAAAAATATGGCAATATCACGAAATGATCAAGTATGACACATAGAATGGATCTGCTATCCCCGTTTAAATAAAAAAAATTCATTTCAGTAGGCCTTTAAGGCACGCCCCCAATAATGTTGTCCGGGTGGAAATCGGGAGGAATTCGGGAGAATGGTTGCCCCGGGAGATTTTCGGGAGGGGCAAATCGGGAGGTTGAAAACCGATACCGATAATTTCCGATATTACATTATAAAGCATTTATCTGCCGATAATATCATATCGGCAGGCCGATATTATCGGACATCTCTAGTAATAACCATTGATTAATAACGAGTAATTCAAATTCAAAAGTGTGATTAATCTGATTTAAAAAAAACAAAAAAAACATTCTACAGCACTAGTTTATAAATGATGGTCAACAGCAGGTCTTGAACCTACAACCTTCCGCTCCCAGAGCCGAGTTCTTGGAGACTGATTCCTCATCATTATTTTAGTCCTTATCAGTCCTCACGGGTCACTTTTTTTGTTCGTCAAACATAAAGCTAAAAGCATGTGTGATGGTATCTGCCTTCATTCAGTGCTCCAACACAAAAGTTGTGATTTCATAGGAATTCCCCCACCGAGCGTCCCCCTGAAACACCCCCACCGCTCCCCTCGCTTTTTTTTTTTTTTTTTACTGCCCGACAGGAAGTGGAGTAGCCGGGACGTACTGTACGGTCCCTGGCGTCTGGGCCGGAACCAGGATGTGTTGCTAGGCACAGGGATGATTGTGTCAGCACTTGCTTGGCCGCTGCGTTTCCTTACAGGTGATCTCCTGAATGGACAATGACAGATATACGTTTCCTGCTATTTTCCACTGCTCGCAGGAGGGCATGGCAAAAACACACAGGGGTACGACGCGGGAGGGAGGGGGGGGGGGTCGAGCCTCGGATCGCATTGGCGAGACCTGGCTGTGACCCCCCCCCCCACGGACCTCAGACTGGTGGTCACAATATCCAGGAGGTGGGCGGCTGATGAGGAAATATTGAGGAAGCCACTCTTGATTTCTGACGCGTTTGATGAACTCTGATGGGGGAGAAGGTCGAGGGGCGGCAGTGTGTTGGCGTGTGGCAGGATGGCCCAGGTGGACACTTTGATTTACGTCTGGAAACTGTGATGACATTTGACAACACTTGTTCATTCAGACCCAAAAAAGCTGTGGTTGAAACAAAAACAAGACAAAACGATTCAGCTGGAGAAGACTGATCTACAAACCCCGTTTCCATAAGAGTTGGGAAATTGTGTTAGATGTAAATATAAACGGAATACAATGATTTGCAAATCCTTTTAAACCCATATTCAGTTGAATATGCTACAAAGACAACATATTTGATGTTCAAACTCATTAACTTTATGCAAATAATAATTAACTTAGAATTTCATGGCTGCAACACGTGCCAAAGTAGTTGGGAAAGGGCATGTTCACCACTGTGTTACATGGCCTTTCCTTTTAACAACACTCAGTAAAGGTTTGGGAACTGAGGAGACACATTTTTGAAGCTTCTCAGGTGGAATTCTTTCCCATTCTTGCTTGATGTACAGCTTAAGTTGTTCAACAGTCCGGGGGTCTCCCTTGTGCTATTTTAGGCTTCACACATTTTCAATGGGAGACAGGTCTGGACTACAGGCAGGCCAGTCTAGTACCCGCACTCTTTTACTATGAAGCCACGTTGATGTAACACGGGGCTTGCTGAAATAAGCAGGGGCGTCCATGGTAACGTTGCTTGGATGGCAACATATGTTGCTCCAAAAGCTGTATGTACCTTTCAGCATTAATGGTGCCTTCACAGATGTGTAAGTTACCCATGTCTTGGGCACTAATACACCCCCATACCATCACACATGCTGGCTTTTACACTTTGCGCCTAGAACAATCCGGATGGTTATTTTCCTACTAACTAACTAACTAACTAACCCAGCCCCTCTGTAGGTGTGAACATACAGGTGCATGTCAATAAACGATATAGAGAAGACGCTGCGGTTCATGTATTAACAAGCTAAAACAAAAACAAGATGAACTGTCTTTTTGGTGCCCTCACCATCGATCAGAAATCACAACAACCCTTAACGTTAACAACCATACTGCTACAATAATAAACATTTGAAAAAGTCAACTCCACCGACACTACTTCGACATTTGGGGCGGCATGGCGTAGTGGGTAGAGCGCCCGTGTCAGAAACCTGAGGGTTGCAGGTTCGCACCCCGCCTCTTACCATGCCGTTGTGTCCTTGGGCAGGACACTTCACCCTTGCCCCCGGTGCCGCTGAATGAATGTGAATGAATGTTGAATGAATGATAGGTGGTGGTCGGAGGGGCCGTAGGCGCAAATTGGCAGCCACGCTTCCGTCAGACTACCCCAGGGCAGCTGTGGCTACGAAAGTAGCTTACAACCACCAGGTGTGAATGAATGATGGGTTTTTAACATGTAAAGCGACTTTGGGTACTTAGAAAAGCGCTATATAAATCCCAGGTATTATTATTATTATTTTCCTCTTTGGTCCGGAGGACACGACGTCCACAGTTTCCAAAAACAATTTGAAATGTGGACTCGTCAGACCACAGAACACTTTTCTACTTTGTATCAGTCCATCTTAGATGAGCTCAGGGCCAAATGAAGCCGACGGCGTTTCTGGGTGTTGTTGATAAACGGTTTTAGCCTTGCATAGGAGAGTTTTAACTTGCACTTACAGATGTAGCGACCAACTGTAGTTACTGACAGTGGGTTTCTGAAGTGTTCCTGAGCCCATGTGGTGATATCCTTTACACACTGATGTGGCTTGTTGATGCAGTACAGCCTGAGGGATGGAAGGTCACGGGCTTAGCTGCTTACGTGCAGTGATTTCTCCACATTCTCTGAACCCTTTGATGATATTACGGAGCGTAGATGGTGAAATCCCTAAATTCCTTGCAATAGCTGCTTGAGAAAGGTTTTTCTTAAACTGTTCAACAATTTGCTCAGGCATTTGTTGACAAAGTGGTGACCCTCGCCCCATCCTTGTCTGTGAATGACTGAGCATTTCATGGAATCTACTTTTATACCCAATCATGGCACCCACCTGTTCCCAATTAGCCTGCACACCTGTGGGATGTTCCAAATAAGTGTTTGATGAGCATTCCTCAACTTTATCAGTATTTATTGCCACCTTTCCCAACTTCTTTGTCACGTGTTGCTGGCATCAAATTCTAAAGTTAATGATTATTTGCAAAAAAAAATAAAGTTAATGAGTTTGAACATCAAATATGTTGTCTTTGTAGCATATTCAACTGAATATGGTTTGGAAAGGATTTGCAAATCCTTGTATTCCGTTTATATTTACATCTAACACCATTTCCCAACTCATATGGAAACGGGGTTTGTACAAAATGTGCAGGCAGCATACCCCTTCCCCTTCGAGCTGTCCTGGATGAACATGCATTGCTTCAGTTTTGAAGCAATGCATGATGGGAATCCGGATGTTGTGTGTCAGTGTGTGAACGTGCCGGCTGCAATAAACACCCGCTGAGAAATAGCTCCGTGCCTGCCTACTTTATGGCTTATAGATGAACCTGTGGATACCGGAGACATATATAATAGTCTCCTTTTCAGGTTGTAGAAGACGCTAAAGGCAGTGCCTTTAAGACACGCCCCCAATATTGTTGTCCTGGTGGAAATCAGCAGAAATTCGGGAGAATGGTTGCCCCGGGAGATTTTCGGGAGGGGCACTGCAATTCGGGAGTCTCCCGGGAAAATCGGGAGGGTTGGCAAGTATGGTATTAACTTCACCTTTATGTTTGGTTATTCAAACATGCTCGTCTGCATGACACGACGTGATGACGGGTGGGGGACCAGTACTCTAGAACAGTGTTTGTCAACCTTTTTTGAGCCAAGGCACATTTTTTGTTTTGAAAAAATGCGGAGGCACACCACCAGCACAAATCATTAAAAAACGAAACTCAGTTGATAGTAAAAAGTCGTTGTGGCAATTGTTGGATATGACTTTAAAGCATAACCAAGCATGCACCACTATAGCTCTTGTCTCAAAGTAGGTGTACTGTCACCACCTGTCACATCACACCCTGACTTATTTCAGACTTTTTTGTTGTTTTCCTGTGTGTAGTGTTTTACTTGTTGTCCTATTATGGTGGCTTTTTCTTTTTTTTTTGGTATTTTCCTGTAGCAGTTTCATGTCTTCCTTTGAGCAATACTTCCTGCATCTACTTTGTATTAGCAATCAAGAATATTTCAGTTGTTTTTATCCTTCTTCGTGGGGACATTGTTGATTGTCATGTCATGTTCGGATGTACATTGTGGACGCCGTTTTTGCTCCACAGTAAGTCTTTGCTGTCCTCCAGCATTCTGTTTTTGTTTACTTTGTAGCCAGTTCAGTTTTAGTTTCGTTCTGCATAGCCTTCCTTAAACTTCAATGCCTTTTCTTAGTGGCACTCACCTTTTGTTTATTTTTGGTTTGAGCATTAGACACCTTTTTACCTGCACACTGCCTCCCGCTGTTTCCGACATCTACAAAGCAATTAGCACTAGAAGTCCCAGCATTTTTCTGTCTACCTAGAAGACCCAGAGAGGGGTCATTTGGCCCGACGCTTTTCCCGAATACACTAATCACTCATTTTGTTATGGTAATGAGGCTGTTAGGGGCAGTTTGTCTAGGTAGACAGAAAAATTATACATGTGGGAAATGCCGAAAGGAGCAATGGCAGTGCCAGGATTGTGAGTGACTGCTCAAATGTATGTCAGTCACGTTTACATGGACATGGTTTTTCATTCTTTGTAAATATGCTTTTTTCTTTGTAAATTTTTTTTTTTAAACTATTTTTGGCACACAAAAATAACAATTGCTTCTGCAACAACCCTCCACACCAAAACTGGGAAAACAGTTGCTTTTTCATTCTTTGTAAATATGTTTTGTTTTGTATTTTTTTTAACAATAAATGTCAGAGTGTTGATCCCTTCATTCTGTTGATCCTTGCAAAAACACACACAACCTACCTCAGAACTAAAGCTTGAGCTGTAAGGTCCCCTCCCCCACACAGGCTCAAGTGGCCCCCTGCCGTGTGCCACTAACAGCCACATTTTCATAACAAAAGGAGTGTCCACAGGGGGGACTAGGGGTCAAATGACCCTCTTGTGTGTTTTCTAGGTAAAAATGTCAATTGACCCTTCTCTGGGACTTCGCGTGTTAGCTACCGGCTGCCACCTACTGATATGGAAGAGTATTACACGGTTACTCTGTCGGACTCTAGACAGCACCGACACTCAACAACAACAAATCATTTGCAGACTATAATTACTGCTTTGCAAAAAAATATTTTTAACCCAAATAGGTGAAATTAGATAATCTCCCACGGCACACCAGACTGTATGTCACGGCACACTAGTTGAAAAACACTGCTCTAGAGGCAGTATAGCACCGAATATGATTCATTAGTATCGCGGTACTATACCATACAACCCTACTTTGAACTACTGTACAGGTATTGTTTTATTGATTGAAACTTGTTTTAGTAGATTGTACAGTACAGTACATATACCGTACAATTGACCACTAAATGGTAACACCCATACTTGCCAACCCTCCCGTTTTTAGCGGGAGAATCCCGATATTCAGCGCCTCTTCCGACAACCTCCCGGCAGAGATTTTCTCCCGACAAACTCCCGGTATTCAGCCGGAGCTGGAGGCCACGCCCCCTCCAGCTCAATGCGGACCTGAGACTGAGTGGGGACAGCCTGTTCTCACGTCCGCTTTCCCACAATACAAACAGCTTGCCTGCCCAATGACGTCATAACATCTAGGGCTTTTAGAGAGTAGAGTGCACAACTGCGCACACAACAAGGAGACCACAACAATCAATCAAACGAAGCAGAAGAACGAGGAAATTACAGACATGGCGATGCCGTCGACGAGCAAGATGAAGAAATACGCTTGCAAGTTCCAAAACGAATGGAAACAATAATTTCAGTTCATCCAGGACAGTTTGAAGGGGAAGGTGTATGTTGCCTGTAAATTTTGTAGTACAGACTTCTCCATTGAACACGGTGGCTGAAATGATATACTCATCATGAACGGAGAAGTTAAACAGAACAATGACCGGAACACTGAAATTCAAGTATTTTTTATTTTTTTTCTATGTAAATAAAATAAATATACACTACCGTTCAAAAGTTTGGGGTGACATTGAAATGTCCTTATTTTTGAAGGAAAAGCACTGTACTTTTCAATGAAGATAACTTTAAACTAGTCTTAACTTGAAAGAAATACACTCTATACATTGCTAATGTGGTAAATGACTATTCTAGCTGCAAATGTCTGGTTTTTGGTGCAATATCTACATAGGTGTATAGAGGCCCATTTCCAGCAACTATCACTCCAGTGTTCTAATGGTACAATGTGTTTGCTCATTGGCTCAGAAGGCTAATTGATGAATAGAAAACCCTTGTGCAATCATGTTCACACATCTGAAAACAGTTTAGCTTGTTACAGAAGCTACAAAACTGACCTTCCTTTGAGCAGATTGAGTTTCTGGAGCATCACATTTGTGGGGTCAATTAAACGCTCAAAATGGCCAGAAAGGGAGAACTTTCATCTGAAACTCGACAGTCTATTCTTGTTCTTAGAAATGAAGGCTCAAACACAAAATTGTTTGGGTGACTAACTTTTGAACGGTAGTGTATATATATATATATATATATATATATATATATATATATATATATATATATATATATATATATATATATATATGAAATATATATGAAATACTCGAGTTGGTGAATTCTAGCTGTAAATAACCACGCCTCCAACCACGCCCCCCGCCCCCAAACACCCCCCCTACCCCCCACCTCCCGATATTGGAGGTCTCAAGGTTGGCAAGTATGGGTAACACCCCAATAAGTTTTTCAACTTGTTTAAGTCGGGGTCCAAGTTAATCAATTCATGGTACAAATATATACTATCAGCATAATACA
This sequence comes from Entelurus aequoreus, assembly GCF_033978785.1. Taxonomy (NCBI): domain Eukaryota; kingdom Metazoa; phylum Chordata; class Actinopteri; order Syngnathiformes; family Syngnathidae; genus Entelurus; species Entelurus aequoreus. The sequence goes on from NC_084753.1 coordinate 5,568,511, forward strand.
GTCGCTTGTACAACAAAAACAAGTAGCTTTACTTTGACGTGTATCACATCATCCCAAACAATGTTTTGCTTGAGTTCTGAACTTTTGAGAGGTTTCCTGTTCCTCACGTCCGCCGTATGCTAATCATAACCCCCCCCCCCCCCCCCCCCCCGAGTGCTCATAAATGATGACATGAAGTTGTCATCATGCTGTGAATGGTAGATAGCGATTTTGAATGCAGCGCAACATGTTTTTGTGAAGAAGTCCCGTGGGAACAGGCTTGAAAGAGTTGTGTCGGGACACGAAGGAGGGACGTGGACAGGACGCTTAACGACCTGGTCAACACTCTTTATGACGGGAGTGATTAATGCCAAAGGATATTACCTCTCGGAAAATGGCTGACCCTCCCCCGTCCCCCTCTCGACTGAAGTTGTGTTTTTAAACACGTCTGACAGTCGGGAGCGATTTGGCCTCCTTTTGTTTTGTGACGCCAAACGCCGAGAGGGGTCATCTCTTGTTCACCAGCCAGGAAACATCTTTATGATGGACTTTTAATCATCCGTGCAAAACCTGTCCCGTAATAACCCCCGCGCTTCTGCCTGGACGTTCCTTGAGATTAGCCTTGCGTTATTGCGCAGCTAAATATAAACACCTTTCTATATTTACACGTATATAAAGAGCTTCCTGTCTTTCACACAGCAGCTGGGGCCAGACAGTCAGTCTGTAAACACTTACAATGTCACACATCTAAGCTGGATTTACACCACAACATTCATGTGGCTCCCACGTGGCCTCATGCTAACACGCCATTTTGTGCCTGTCGCTTTAATGCTAATGAGCTGGGTGGCCACCTTTCACATAGACCATGGCACTTCTTTTCACTCGGGGGGCCAAATGTATCTATCGATCAATCAATCAAAGTTTATTTATATAGCCCTTAATCACAAGTGTCTCAAAGGGCTGCACAAGCCACAACCACATCCTCGGCTCAGTGAGAGTCCAGTCCATAGTGGATCTAACATAATAGTGTGAGAGTCCAGTCCATAGTGGATCTAACATAATAGTGTGAGAGTCCAGTCCATAGTGGATCTAACATAATAGTGAGAGTCCAGTCCATAGTGGATCTAACATAATAGTGAGAGTCCAGTCCATAGTGGATCTAACATAATAGTGTGAGAGTCCAGTCCATAGTGGATCTAACATAATAGTGAGAGTCCAGTCCATAGTGGATCTAACATAATAGTGAGAGTCCAGTCCATAGTGGATCTAACATAATAGTGTGAGTCCAGTCCATAGTGGATCTAACATAATAGTGAGAGTCCAGTCCATAGTGGATCTAACATAATAGTGAGATTCCAGTCCATAGTGGATCTAACATAATAGTGAGAGTCCAGTCCATAGTGGATCTAACATAATAGTGAGAGTCCAGTCCATAGTGGATCTAACATAATAGTGAGAGTCCAGTCCATAGTGGATCTAACATAATAGTGTGAGTCCAGTCCATAGTGGATCTAACATAATAGTGAGAGTCCAGTCCATAGTGGATCTAACATAATAGTGAGAGTCCAGTCCATAGTGGATCTAACATAATAGTGTGAGTCCAGTCCATAGTGGATCTAACATAATAGTGAGAGTCCAGTCCATGGTGGATCTAACATAATAGTGAGAGTCCAGTCCATAGTGGATCTAACATAATAGTGTGAGTCCAGTCCATAGTGGATCTAACATAATAGTGAGAGTCCAGTCCATAGTGGATCTAACATAATAGTGAGAGTCCAGTCCATAGTGGATCTAACATAATAGTGTGAGTCCAGTCCATAGTGGATCTAACATAATAGTGAGAGTCCAGTCCATGGTGGATCTAACATAATAGTGAGAGTCCAGTCCATAGTGGATCTAACATAATAGTGTGAGAGTCCAGTCCATAGTGGATCTAACATAATAGTGTGAGAGTCTAGTCCATAGTGGATCTAACATAATAGTGAGAGTCCAGTCCATGGTGGATCTAACATAATAGTGTGAGAGTCCAGTCCATAGTGGATCTAACATAATAGTGTGAGAGTCTAGTCCATAGTGGATCCAACATAATAGTGAGAGTCCAGTCCATAGTGGATCTAACATAATAGTGAGAGTCCAGTCCATAGTGGATCTAACATAATAGTGAGAATCCAGTCCATAGTGGATCTAACATAATAGTGTGAGAGTCCAGTCCATAGTGGATCTAACATAATAGTGAGAGTCCAGTCCATAGTGGATCTAACATAATAGTGAGAGTCCAGTCCATAGTGGATCTAACATAATAGTGAGGGTCCAGTCCATAGTGGATCTAACATAATAGTGAGAGTCCAGTCCATAGTGGATCTAACATAATAGTGTGAGAGTCCAGTCCGTAGTGGATCTAACATAATAGTGAGAGTCCAGTCCATAGTGGATCTAACATAATAGTGAGAGTCCAGTCCATAGTGGATCTAACATAATAGTGTGAGAGTCCAGTCCATAGTGGATCTAACATAATAGTGAGAGTCCAGTCCATAGTGGATCTAACATAATAGTGAGAGTCCAGTCCATAGTGGATCTAACATAATAATGTGAGAGTCCAGTCCATAGTGGATCTAACATAATAGTGAGAGTCCAGTCCATAGTGGATCTAACATAATAGTGAGAGTCCAGTCCATAGTGGATCTAACATAATAGTGAGACTCCAGTCCATAGTGGATCTAACATAATAGTGAGAGTCCAGTCCATAGTGGATCTAACATAATAGTGAGAGTCCAGTCCATAGTGGATCTAACATAATAGTGAGGGTCCAGTCCATAGTGGATCTAACATAATAGTGAGAGTCCAGTCCATAGTGGATCTAACATAATAGTGTGAGAGTCCAGTCCGTAGTGGATCTAACATAATAGTGAGAGTCCAGTCCATAGTGGATCTAACATAATAGTGAGAGTCCAGTCCATAGTGGATCTAACATAATAGTGTGAGAGTCCAGTCCATAGTGGATCTAACATAATAGTGAGAGTCCAGTCCATAGTGGATCTAACATAATAGTGAGAGTCCAGTCCATAGTGGATCTAACATAATAATGTGAGAGTCCAGTCCATAGTGGATCTAACATAATAGTGAGAGTCCAGTCCATAGTGGATCTAACATAATAGTGAGAGTCCAGTCCATAGTGGATCTAACATAATAGTGAGACTCCAGTCCATAGTGGATCTAACATAATAGTGAGAGTCCAGTCCATAGTGGATCTAACATAATAGTGAGAGTCCAGTCCATAGTGGATCTAGTTAAGTGTGAAAGTCCACTGGCGTCACAATGTAAACAAATGCCATGGGTGGATCTACACCTGACACCCACTGTAATGATACCAAGTACAGGAGCGTATCTAGTCGATACAACTATGATTACATTGATATTTGTTAGCATCACAAAATATTTTTTCGTCTTTTAAAATATATATTATGTTTATAAACTCAGGAAAAATGTCCCTGGACACATGAGGACTTTGAATATGACCAATGTATGATCCTGTAACTACTTGGTATCAGATTGATACCTAAATTAGTGGTATCATCCAAAACTAATGTAAAGTATCAAAGAAGAGAAGAATAAGTGATTATTACATTTTAACAGAAGTGTAGATAGAACATGTTAAAAGAGAAAGTAAGCAGATATTAACAGTAAATGAACAAGTAGATTAATAATTCATTTTTACAGCTTGTCCTTAATAATGTGTACAACATAATAGGTGTATAAATGACACAATATGTTACTGCATATGTCAGCAGACTAATTAGGAGTCTTTGTTTGTTTACTTACTACTAAAAGACAAGTTGTCTAGTATGTTCACTATTTTATTTAAGTACAAAATTACAATAATCAACATATGTTTAATGTACCCTAAGATTTTTTGTTAAAATAAAGCCAATAATGGCATTTTTGGTGGTCCCCTTTATTTAGAAAAGTATCAAAGTACCGAAATACATTTTGGTACCAGTACCAAAATGTTGGTATCAGGACAACACTAGATTGAATATAGGAAAATAAAACACTGTACTTGAATGGAGCCCAGGTACCAGTAGAGTCGTGTATAGAGAGTATGGACAACCCGGTTCCAAGAGATCTCCTCATGATTGGTCGAAAGGCACTCAGGTGACGACAGGGCGCCATGTTACATACCAGTTTGAGCGACACTGCACTTCTTCGTTGTGCATGTATGTTCATTAAAGAGTGTTTGCAGTGTAAACATGCCCTGTTGTGCGGCATGGGGATGCACCACTCGCAAGAAAATGTAGAGAGCAATTGCATACGAAAGGAGAAAAATATGGGAAGTGAAGGTTCGCCGGGAAGGCCGGAGAGCCAATGACAACATTGTGCGAGATAAGCGAGCATACAAAGGTGGTATGTCACACTCTCAGCAACAGTGAATTAATACACTTTGCCTGACAAAACTTTGCGTCAAAAATTGCACTTTTCTGCCTGTGTCACCAGTAATCCAAACTAAACTAACACATATTGCAGTAAAAGCACTCTTTTACTACGCAGCCATGCTGTTGTAACACGTGCAGAATGTGGCTTGGCATTGTCTTGCTGAAATAAGCAGGGGCGTCCATGAAAAAGACGTTGCTTGGATGGCAACATATGTTGCTCCAAAAGCTGTATGTACCTTTCAGCATTAATGGTGCCTTCACAGATGTGTAAGTTACCCATGTCTTGGGCACTAATACACCCCCATACCATCACACATGCTGGCTTTTACACTTTGCGCCTATAACAATCCGGATGGTTCTTTTCCTCTTTGTTCCGGAAGACACAACGTCCACAGTTTCCAAAAACAATTTGAAATGTGGACACGTCAGACCACAGAACACTTTTCCACTTTGTATCAGTCCATCTTAGATGAGCTTGGGCCCAGCGAAGCCGGCAGCGTTTCTGGGTGTTGTTGATAAATGGCTTTCACTTTGCATAGTAGAGTTTTAACTTGCACTTACAGGTGTAGCAACAAACTGTAGTTGCTGACAGTGAAGTGTTCCTGAGCCCATGTGGTGATGTCCTTTACACAATGATGTCACTTTCTAATGCAGTACCTTCTGAGGGATCCAAGGTCACGGGCATTCAATGTTGGTTTTCGGCCTTGTCGCTTACGTGCAGTGATTTCTCCAGATTCTCTGAACCTTTTGATGATATTACGGAGCGTAGATGGTGAAATCCCTAAATTCCTTGCGATAGCTGGTTGAGAAATGTTGTTCTTAAACTGTTCAACAATTTGCTCAGGCATTTGTTGACAAAGTGGTGACCCTCGCCCCATCCTTGTTTGTGAATGACTGAGCATTTCATGGAATCTGCTTTTATACCCAATCATGGCACCCACCTGTTCCCAATTAGCCTGTTCACCTGTGGGATGTTCCAAATAAGTGTTTGATGAGCATTCTTCAACTTTGTCAGTCTTTTTTGCCACTTGTGCCAGCTTTTTGGAAACATGTTGCAGGCATCAAATTCCAAATATTTGCAAAAAATAACAAAGTTTTCCAGTTCGAACGTTAAGTATCTTGTCTTTGCAGTTTATTCAATTGAATATAAGTTGAAAAGGATTTGCAAATCATTGTAGTCTGTTTTTATTTACTTGATAAGGCGTACAAATATGCATTAACACTTGTGTAATGTTCATATTGTTGTTACTCAGCCAGCGTTTGAACAGATGTTTATTGGGATAAAGTAAACATCTGTTCAGTATTTTAACATAAAAGTGTTTGATTGTGAGGCATTAAAAGCCACAAAATGCGAGGGGTCCATCAGACCCACAAACACTGGCTGAGTAACAACGACATGAACGTTGCACGGAAAATGTATCTGCCAGTTTCTGCATCCCACAGGGATTCTTCTTTTGTGTTTCTGCACCTGCGCTTCCCACACAAGGTTGCAACATTGTTTGTCAACACAGTCTGCTCTCATTTTCTCGCACATTTGATGTTCTGTGTACCTACACTCTGTCCTCCTCCTGTCTAGGCCTGCTGTGTGTGTGTGTGCGTCGCGTGCGTGCGTGCGTGCGTGCGTGCGTGCGTCGCGTGCATGCGTGCGTCACGTGCGTGGGTCGCGTGCGTGCATGCGTGCGTGCGTGCGTGCGTGGGTTGTGTGTGTGTGTGGGTTGCGTGCGGTACACAGAACATCAATTTCCACACTTCTATTAGCCCCGGGTCCAGTGGACCCGGACATCTTATATGTAATAGAAATGTGTAGGGGGGTGTATGGTGTGTGCTCATTAAATATGTATTCTGATATATGTTCTTCACAGAAAATGAGCCAAAGTCAGTGAGTCTCAGTTAGAAAAATGAATTAATTGTATCATTTTTCTTTTAATAAAAAATGAAAACGGGTCCCACAGACCCAACACATACTTGCCAACCTTGAGACCTCCAAATTCGGGAGATTGGGGGGTGGTTGAGGTGGGCAGGGTCGGCGGGGGCGGGGTTAAGGGGGGATATATATATATATATATATATATAAATAATGATAAATGGGTTATACTTGTATAGCGCTTTTCTACCTTCAAGGTACTCAAAGCGCTTTGACACTATTTCCACATTCACACATTCACACACACATTCACACACTGATGGCGGGAGCTGCCATGCAAGGCGCTAACCAGCACGCATCAGGAGCAAGGGTGAAGTGTCTTGCCCAAGGACACAACGGACGTGACTAGGATGGTAGAAGGTGGGGATTGAATCCCAGTAACCAGCAACCCTCCGATTGCTGGCACAGCCACTCTACCAACTTCGCCACGCCGTCCCTGTATATATATATATATATATATACAGTATATATATACATATATACTGTATATATACATATATATATATTTATATATATATATATATATATATATATATATATATATATATATATATATATATATATATATATATATATATATATATATATATATATATATATTATAGCTAGAATTCACTGAAATTCAAGTATTTCTTATTATATATATATATATATATATATATATATATATACACATAAATATATATATATATACATTTATATATATATTATATATATTAGGACAGTACACAGTAATGAAAACACAGTTGTTCTACTAACTGTACTGTACTTGCTGCTTACTTAAAAAAAATAAATAACACTTACCTTTCACTATTTGAGTAGCCTTTGTTCTGCCATATGAGTACTGGTGAGCGATCTCTGAGTCCGGGAACATATCCTTCACGGGTTTGTTTAAAACATCCGCAAATGACAAGGGGATGTTGCTTACAGCTATCAGCATAGCCATCTTTGTCTCGGGCCATGACTGTCTCTTCTTCCTTCTTCTGCTTCGTCCCTGTTATGTTTTTGGACATTACTACTTGCCGTAGTTTTGAAGCAATGCATGATGGGAATCCGGATGTTGTGTGTCAGTGTGTTAACGTGCCGGCTGCAATAAACACCCGCTGAGAAATAGCTCCGTGCCTGCCTACTTTATGGCTTATAGACGAACCTATGGATAACGGAGACATATATAATAGTCTCCTTTGCAGGTTGTAGAGGACGCTAAAGGCAGTGCCTTTAAAGGCCTACTGAAATGAATTTTTTTTATTTAAACGGGGATAGCAGATCTATTCTATGTGTCATACTTGATCATTTCGCGATATTGCCATATTTTTGCTGAAAGGATTTAGTATAGAACGACGATAAAGATTGCAACTTTTGGTATCTGATAAAAAAAAGGCTTGCCCCTACCGGAAGTAGCGTGACGTAGTCAGTTGAACATATACGCAAAGTTCCCTATTGTTTACAATGATGGCCGCATGAAGTGAGAGAGATTCGGACCGAGAAAGCGACAATTTCCCCATTAATTTGAGCGAGGATGAAAGATTTGTGGATGAGTAAAGTGCAAGTGAAGGACTAGTGGGGAGTTGAAGCTATTCAGATAGGGAAGATGCTGTGAGAGCCGGGGGTGACCTGATATTCAGCTGGGAATGACTACAACAGTAAATAAACACAAGACATATATATACTCTATTAGCCACAACACAACCAGGCTTATATTTAATATGCCACAAATTAATCCTGCATAAAAACACCTGCGTGTTTGTTATGCTAGCTCCTAGCTCCTATGCTAGCTCCTAGCTCCATAGAACATGCCAATACAATTCAAACACCTGATCAACACACACAATCACTCAGCCCAAAAGACCGTTCACCTAACCCAAGGTTCATAAAGCTTATATATTTTAAAAAAGTTACGTACATACGCAAAAAAAAGTTGCGCACATACGGTCAAGCGATCAAATGTTTAGAAGCCAAAGCTGCATACTCACAGTAGCACGTCTGCGTCTTTGTCATCCAAATCAAAGTAATCCTGGTAAGAGTCTGTGTTGTCCCAGTTCTCTACAGGCGTCTGTGTATCGAAGTCAAAAGTCCTCCTGGTTAGAGTCTCTGTTATCCGAGTTCTTCCATCTTGACTGCATCTTTCGGGAATGTAAACAAAGAAGCGCCGGCTGTGTACTGTTGTTGCTGACTACGTTCGAAAAATACGTCCATTTCGTACCGACAACTTTCTTCTTTGCTTGCTCAGCTTCCTTCTCCATAATGCAATGAACATGATTGCAACAGATTCACGAACACAGATGTCCAGAATACTGTGGAATTATGAAATGAAAACAGAGCTTTTTCGTATTGGCTTCAATGTGGAAGGCATACCCGTGTTCCCCGGGCTACGTCACGCGCATACGTCATCCTCAGAGGCGTTTCGAACCGGAAGTTTAGCAGCAAATTTAAAATGTCACTTTATAAGTTAACCCGGCCGTATTGGCATGTGTTATAATGTTAAGATTTCATCATTGATATATAAACTATCAGACTGCGTGGTCGGTAGTAGTGGCTTTCAGTAGGCCTTTAAGCCACGCCCCCAATATTGTTGAGAAAAATCGGGAGAATGGTTGCCCCGGGAGATTTTTGGGAGAGGCGCTGAAATTCGGGAGTCTCCCGGGAAATTCTGGAGGGTTGGCAAGTATGCCCGAACACCACACAAGGGTTAAAACAAGCTGGACAGGACATGTTAAAAAAACAACCCTGTACTAAATAATATATTGTGATATATATCGTTATTGCAAGAGGCTCCAATATATTTCACGGTATAAATGATGGGCCATTATTACCGGAGTTGACCTGTCATGCACACTTTAGCTTTAGTCCTCCACGTGTCCTCCAATTCCAGCATCTATCCCCCCCGCGCGGGAGGCCACGGGAAACACGAAGGTCAGCGATGGTCTGGGACCTCTCCTCACCAGACATCAATCAGGGAAAATAGAGCGGTTCCTGCGCTCTTCAAAGGCCTTTGTTTTACAGCGCGGCCACAGAGGTTATCAGCGGGGCAGCGCCAATAGTTGTGTATGACTTCTTACGCCGCCTGATAAGACGCCTGTTTTTGCAGCTTTTTAAACCGCCGTCTCATCGCCGTGGAAACCGCCACGTCGGATGCGCCCGCCAATGTTTGGCTTCCTGTCTACGGGGCCGTTCAATCACCTTCAGCCGCCAGATATCGACGCGTCGGATTGAAAGACCCTCGGTGTTATGTCCGCCGACCGCCCTCGCCAAGGTGAAGCGGTGTCAAGCGCACCTTCGCCCCCTCGTTAGGCGCCGTTTGTCTCGGCGTCAATCACGCCGCACGCTTTTATGTTTGCTCGTTCTCGTCCTGATGACTCCCACCGACCCCGATCAAATGGTAGGTCACCCTCACGCTTTTTTTTGCCAGGAGCGCCCCGCGGCGTGGAAGCGGAGGGGGTTGGTGTCGACTATCCCTAATCACTAACACGACGGCTAACGGTGGCCGGATTTGGCGCCTGGGCCAAAAAAAGCTGGCACAAGTGGCAAAAAAGACTGAGAAAAGTTGAGGAATGCGCATCAAGCACTTATTTGGAACATCCCACAGGTGAACAGGCTAATTGGGAACAGGTGGGTGCCAAGTTAAAACTCTACTGTGCAAAGCGAATGCCATTTATCAACAACACCCAGAAACGCCGCCGGCTTTGCTGGGCCCGAGCTCATCTAAGATGGACTGATGCAAAGTGGAAAAGTGTTCTGCAGTCTGACGAGTCCACATTTCATAATTGTTTTTGGAAACTGGAACAAAGAGGAAAAGAACCATCCGAACTGTTCTAGGCGCAAAGTGTAAAAGGCAGCATGTGTGATGGTATGGGGGTGTATTAGTGCCCAAGACATGGGTAACTTACACATCTGTGAAGGCACCATTAATGCTGAAAGGTACATACAGGTTTTGGGGCAACATATGTTGCCATCCAAGCAACATTACCATGGACGCCCCTGCTTATTTCAGCAAGACAATGCCAACAACGTGGCTTCATAGTAAGAGAGTGCGGGTACTAGACTGGCCTGCCTGTAGTCCAGACCTTTCTCCCATTGAAAATGTGTGGCGCAATTTGCTCGTTCTCGTCCCGATGACTCCCCCCGTGCCTGCAACACGTTGCAAAAAAAGCTGGCACAAGTGGCAAAAAAGACTGAGAAAGTTGAGGAATGCATCAAGCACTTATTTGGAACATCCCACAGGTGAACAGGCTAATTTGGAACAGGTGGGTGCCAAGTTAAAACTCTACTGTGCAAAGCGAACGCCATTTGTCAACAACACCCAGAAACGCCGCCGGCTTCGCTGGGCCCGAGCTCATCTAAGATGGACTGATGCAAAGTGGAAAAGTGTTCTGTGGTCTGACGAGTCCACATTTCAAATAGTTTTTGGAAACTGGAACAAAGAGGAAAAGAACCATCCGGATTGTTCTAGGCGCAAAGTGTAAAAGGCAGCATGTGTGATGGTATGGGGGTGTATTAGTGCCCAAGACATGGGTAACTTACACATCTGTGAAGGCACCATTAATGCTGAAAGGTACATACAGCTTTTGGAGCAACATATGTTGCCATCCAAGCAACGTTACCATGGACGCCCCTGCTTATTTCAGCAAGACAGTGCCAACAACGTGGCTTCATATTAAAAGAGTGCGGGTACTAGACTGGCCTGCCTGTAGTCCAGACCTGTCTCCCATTGAAAATGTGTGGCGCAATTTGCTCTTTCTCGTCCTGATGACTCCCCCCGTGCCTGCAACATGTTGCTAAAAAAGCTGGCACAAGTGGCAAAAAAGACTGAGAAAGTTGAGGAATGCGCATCAAACACTTATTTGGAACATCCCACAGGTGAACAGGCTAATTGGGAACAGGTGGGTGCCAAGTTAAAACTCTACTGTGCAAAGCGAACGCCATTTGTCAACAACACCCAGAAACGCGGCCGGCTTTGCTGGGCCCGAGCTCATCTAAGATGGACTGATGCAAAGTGGAAAAGTGTTCTGTGGTCTGACGAGTCCACATTTCATAATTGTTTTTGGAAACTGGAACAAAGAGGAAAAGAACCATCCGGATTGTTCTAGGCGCAAAGTGTAAAAGGCAGCATGTGTGATGGTATGAGGGTGTATTAGTGCCCAAGACATGGGTAACTTACACATCTGTGAAGGCACCATTAATGCTGAAAGGTACATACAGCTTTTGGAGCAACACATGTTGCCATCCAAGCAACGTTACCATGGACGCCCCTGCTTATTTCAGCAAGACAATGCCAACAACGTGGCTTCATAGTAAGAGAGTGCGGGTACTAGACTGGCCTGCCTGTAGTCCAGACCTGTCTCCCATTGAAAATGTGTGGCGCAATTTGCTCGTTCTCGTCCTGATGACTCCCCCCGTGCCTGCAACATGTTGCTAAAAAAGCTGGCACAAGTGGCAAAAAAGACTGAGAAAGTTGAGGAATGCGCATCAAACACTTATTTGGAACATCCCACAGGTGGACAGGCTAATTGGGAACAGGTGGGTGCCAAGTTAAAACTCTACTGTGCAAAGCGAATGCCATTTATCAACAACACCCAGAAACGCCGCCGGCTTTGCTGGGCCCGAGCTCATCTAAGATGGACTGATGCAAAGTGGAAAAGTGTTCTGCGGTCTGACGAGTCCACATTTCAAATAGTTTTTGGAAACTGGAACAAAGAGGAAAAGAACCATCCGGATTGTTCTAGGCGCAAAGTGTAAAAGGCAGCATGTGTGATGGTATGGGGGTGTATTAGTGCCCAAGACATGGGTAACTTACACATCTGTGAAGGCACCATTAATGCTGAAAGGTACATACAGCTTTTGGAGCAACATATGTTGCCAATCAAGCAACGTTACCATGGACGCCCCTGCTTATTTCAGCAAGACAATGCCAACAACGTGGCTTCATAGTAAGAGAGTGTGGGTACTAGACTGGCCTGCCTGTAGTCCAGACCTGTCTCCCATTGAAAATGTGTGGCGCAATTTGCTCTTTCTCGTCCTGATGACTCCCCCCGTGCCTGCAACATGTTGCAAAAAAAGCTGGCACAAGTGGCAAAAAAGACTGAGAAAGTTGAGGAATGCGCATCAAACACTTATTTGGAACATCCCACAGGTGAACAGGCTAATTGGGAACAGGTGGGTGCCAAGTTAAAACTCTACTGTGCAAAGCGAACGCCATTTGTCAACAACACCCAGAAACGCGGCCGGCTTTGCTGGGCCCGAGCTCATCTAAGATGGACTGATGCAAAGTGGAAAAGTGTTTTGCGGTCTGACGAGTCCACATTTCAAATAGTTTTTGGAAACTGGAACAAAGAGGAAAAGAACCATCCGAACTGTTCTAGGCGCAAAGTTCCAAAGCCAGCATGTGTGATGGTATGGGGGTGTATTACTGCCCAAGACATGGGTAACTTACACATCTGTGAAGGCGCCATTAATGCTGAAAGGTACATACAGCTTTTGGAGCAACATATGTTGCCATCCAAGCAACGTTACCATGGACGCCCCTGCTTATTTCAGCAAGACAATGCCAACAACGTGGCTTCATAGTAAGAGAGTGCGGGTACTAGACTGGCCTGCCTGTAGTCCAGACCTGTCTCCCATTGAAAATGTGTGGCGCAATTTGCTCGTTCTCGTCCCGATGACTCCCTCCCCGCCCCCCCGTCCCCACCACCACCCCCCGACCCCGATCAAATGGTAGGTCACCCTCATGCTTTTTTGCGTGCGCTCAAGCAAGGAGCGCCCCGCGGCGTGGAAGCGGAGGGGGTTGGTGTTGTGTTAGGGAGGCGTCGGCTATCGCTAATCACTAACACGACGGCTAACGGTGGCCTAGCAGCCGTGTGATCTCCAGCTAACCTTGCCCACGGGCCTCTTTTGTCTGGCTCCGTCCTCTCCCTTATTGAGCGGGGGGGGGGGGCAATCAATGGCAAAATCGCTGGCACTGTTCTCAGGACAGTGACCCAAGCCCCCCCCCCCCCCCCTTCCTCTCCTCCAAACCCCTCCCATCTGATTGACACTTGAAAGGTGGCCGAGGACGAGGCCGGAGGCGATGTTCCACGCTCTGGAAGCCTCCGTGCGGGGGAACAGCTGGTGACATCTGCAGAGGGGGCCCACAAACCCCCCCCCGTACCCCCTTTTTCCTTGCCATGTCTCTTTTGTGCAAAGCACCACGCTTCTCTTGGAAAAGGCACACCTCTGCTTCCTTGTTTCATCGCCTTCCATTGATGCTGACATCCACGTGCCAGTTAAAAGCGGCCCTTTTAAGAGCGCTGCCACCCCCGCCCCCCCGCTGCCGCCTCCACGCTCAATGGTATGGCGCTGAGTGCTCGGGAAGCGGAAGGGTAGGGTATCGACTCCCGTTAAGAGAACCCGAGCGCGTTTGTTAACGAGACACGCATCGCCTGCAGGAATGTCAAAACTTCCGACTCTCCCC
>NC_084753.1:5584790-5607290 GCF_033978785.1 Entelurus aequoreus
AATTATTCCCAGGCACGGCGCCGCTGCTGCCCACTGCTCGCCTCACCTCCCAGGGGGTGAACAAGGGATGGGTCAAATGCAGAGGACACATTTCACCACACCTAGTGTGTGTGTGACAATCATTGGTACTTTAACTTTACACTTACAAACTGTAGCACACAAAAAAGCACATTTAATAAAAAAAAACGTTATTATGGTCTTACCTTTACTTATAAGTGCGGGAGCAGTGGTGTTCATGTTGGAAGAGTTGTGAATGAATGAAATATGAAATCGGCGCTGCCGTCTGCAGGTGTACCTAATGTTGTGTCCCTGTTCACGGCTCCTCCGGCGCGCCGCGCGAGCATTGTTGTTTTTGCACTTTTTGGCTTCTTGTTAAGTGACTTTTTTGGGGTGGATTCGGTCTTGCACATGGAGGGTTTGGGTGTGGGCTTTGGTTGGTGTGGCGCTCCCGTCGGGAGGTGCATTCTGCGGCGGAGGTGCTTGGCACCAGGAGGCGGGGTTATGAGACGAGCCTCCAGTTTTATGATCGCTCAGCACAAGAAATAGGTTACACACATACAGTTGTTGACAAGATACACTGTACATTATATACCTCAGCTAACTCAACTATGGAAATGTATAATATAATTCATATAGCAATACAGTCTCACTGCACAGCAGGCCAGCAGTTAGCCGAGTCATTGTGCACAATCCATGTTGAGGCACAAATCAGTGACGTGCCTCAACTGCAAATACCGTCTCTTCTCAGTATTTGAACGGCAAATGTGAAAATAAAAATAAAAATAATCTAAAACTGGTGAAGTTAAATGGAAAATTTTTAGTATAATCACTGGATACATATAACAATTTAATTAATTTTTTTTCTTTTTGCTTTTTTTTTTCTTTCCATGATGGCAGGTGAGGCCGTGCCTCCCCTGCCTCTAGTGACGGCACGCCACTGATATATATATATATATATATATATATATATATATATATATATGTATATATATATATGTGTGTGTGTGTGTGTGTGTGTGTATATATAAATATATATATATACTGTATATATATTTTTATTTTTTTAATTTTTTTTTATATGGTAACACTTTAGTATGGGGAACATATTCACCATTAATTAGTTGCTTATTAACATGCAAATTAGTAACATATTGGCTCTTAATTAGTCATTATTAAGTACTTATTAATGCCTTATTCTGCATGGCCTAATTATACAACAACCCTAACCCTAACCAAATAACCTTAACCAAATAACTCTAAATTAAGTCTTTTTTACTTACAATATCTTCCCCTAGTGTCCAAATAACTCTTAATTATGTCTTTGTTACTTAGAATATGTTATGTATATATATATATATATATATATATATATATATATATATATATATATATATATATATATATATATATATATATATATATATATATATATATATATTCACATACCATGGTTTATATGGCACAGAGCGGGTGGGTACAGGGCAGGCGTGGGGGCGTGGTGATTGACTCATGTGTTACTAGGAGGTGTTTCCTTCTGTGACGGCATGCTGATACAATTTCGCTGCGCTTGTTGAGGGATGACAAGTCTGGACGGTATATAATAAACAGTTTCTCTTTGAAGCATAGGTTGCATCTTTTATTACCACTGTTGTAAGGTGTGCTGGATGCAAGAATTTGCCATTTATTGAATATTCAACATTATTGTCTTTGAGATTCCAAATGTGTTTGCTGAGTTCTGTAGTGTTCCGCAGGCTTTTGCACCTGAAAGAAGTCTTGTGATTGTTCCATCTGGTTTTGAATTCTCCCTCAGTTAATCCTATATATGTGTCGGATGTGTTAATGTCCTTGCGTGTTACCTTTGCTTGGTAAACAACTGATGATTGTAAGCACCCCCCCCGTTGAGAGGGCAATCAGGTTTCTTGCGGCAGTTACAGCCTTTGTCGGTTTTGGAGTCGTTCTGCCTGGTGGTGGGCGGCTCCTTTTCAATTGCTTTATTGTGGTTTGAAATGATTTGTCGCATGTTGTCCATGCAGCTGTAGCTCAATTTAATGTTGTTCTTGTTGAATACTTTTCTTAGGGTGTTGCCTTTGGGGAAGTGTTTGTCGATCAGCACACCTTACAACAGTGGTAATAAAAGATGCAACCTATGCTTCAAAGAGAAACTGTTTATCATATACCGTCCAGACTTGTCATCCCTCAACAAGCGCAGCGAAATTGTATCAGCATGCCGTCACAGAAGGAAACACCTCCTAGGTAACACATGAGTCAATCACCACGCCCCCACGCCTGCCTGTACCCACCCGCTCTGTGCCCTATATAAACCATGGTATGTGAATGCTCCCATTAAAATGTCCTGAGGATTGAGGAAACCCCTCATGAAACAGGCCTGTAGAGATGAAATAGTCTTGTGATTTTTTCCCCGCACATACATATTACGCTCTACCACGGTATCGAGC
Organism: Entelurus aequoreus; assembly: GCF_033978785.1. Classification (NCBI taxonomy): domain Eukaryota; kingdom Metazoa; phylum Chordata; class Actinopteri; order Syngnathiformes; family Syngnathidae; genus Entelurus; species Entelurus aequoreus. Next base: position 5,587,247 of record NC_084753.1, read on the forward strand.
ACTATTTTATTTTATTTTTTGGATAATCTAATTAAGACATATATATACACTACCGTTCAAAAGTTTGGGGTCACCCAAACAATTTAGTGGAATAGCCTTCATTTCTAAGAACAAGAATAGACTGTCGAGTTTCAGATGAAAGTTCTCTTTTTCTGGCCATTTTGAGCGTTTAATTGACCCCACAAATGTGATGCTCCAGAAACTCAATCTGCTCAAACGAAGGTCAGTTTTGTAGCTTCTGTAACAAGCTAAAATGTTTTCAGATGTGTGAACATGATCGCACAAGGGTTTTCTAATCATCAATTAGCCTTCTGAGCCAATGAGCAACACATTGTACCATTAGAACACTGGAAAGATAGTTGCTGGAAATAGGCCTCTATAGATCTATGTAGATATTGCACCAAAAACTAGACATTTGCAGCTAGAATAGTCATTTACCACATTAGCAATGTATAGAGTGTATTTCTTTAAAGTTAAGACTAGTTTAAAGTTATCTTCATTGAAATTAAGGACATTTCAATGTGACCCCAAACTTTTGAACGGTAGTGTATATATATATATATTATATATATATATATATATATATATATATATATATATATATATATATATATATATATATAAAGACATGGATGACATGAATTTGACTGGCCTGCACAGAGTCCTGACCTGAACCCGATAGAACACCTTTGGGATGAATTAGAATGGAGACTGAGAGCCATGCCTTCTCCACCAACATCAGTGTGTGACCTCACCGATGCGCTTTTGAAGAATGCTGGGAAAAATTCCTATAAACACACCCTGCAACCTTGTGGACAGCCTTCCCAGAAGAGTTGAAGCTGTAATAGCTGCAAAAGGTCATATTGAACCCTATGGGTTAGGAACTTCAAGTCAGGTGGCCAAATACTTTTTGGCAATTGTAGTGTTAACTGTCTGGCGCAGTAAGTTGAACGAGGCGAACACGTTTGTTACTGGATGCTGCAGTAGCATCTCTCCAATCTTCTGTAGTTGTCACCTCTAAAAAAAAAACTCAGCTACGTTTTCAGTGAGTTAAAACCGGGGTCAAAAGGTCTCCAGACTCCGCGCAGGTTTTGGTCTCCGGCATCAATATTTCACAATCCTCCTTTTGAGGCTGACTGAAGCATCTCCAGTACGGAGAACCTGGCTGACGGACGAGCACAAAGCGCCCGTCAAGCGGCACGGTTCGCACTGTCCGCCTTATACAGGTGTGTGTGTGTGTGTGTGTGTGTGAGAGGATCAGGCAGCTCCCCCCGCGGTCTCCTTTGTTGGGGGGCAGCGTTGTGTGTGAATGGAGCAGACCTGTGAGTGACAGAGGAAAGTGTAGCTGCTGGTAAAGTGAGATAGTGACCTCTTCGTGGCCACGCAGGATTAAGCGCTCCGATGCACCTTTTTGCGCATCACTTTAAGAATCAAAACATGTCTTTCTGTTTGGATGATTCCTCCATTTATCTATCAGACCAAGTAACATGAAACAGACCCCCCCCCCCCCCCCCCCCCCCCCCCCCCCCCTGGCCCTCCATGATAATATTTGGTTTCAGGCCCTCCAAGACAAAGAGGGAAGGAGCCTAGTGGGGGGAACAGTAGCTTCTTGTTGTTATGACATGCGGTAACATGAACTTCTTGGAAGACTTCTCCTGTCATTCCGGCCTCAGGTCTCCCTTTATGCCCCTGAGGTGGGGTGGGGGTGGGGGGGGGGTCACAACCTCCTGGACAGATTACATGGGAACATGCTGTTCCAAACCTGCCTTTTAGTAGCTTTTTAAAGGCCTACTGAAATGACATTTTCTTATTTAAACGGGGATAGCAGGTCCATTCTATGTGTCATACTTGATCATTTCGCGATATTGCCATATTTTTGCTGAAAGGATTTGGTAGAGAACATCGACGATAAAGTTTTGGTCGCTGATAAAAAAAAAAGCCTTGCCTGTACCGGAAGTAGCGTGACGTCACAGGTTGAAAGGCTCCTCCCATTTCCCCATTGTTTACACCAGCAGCGAGAGAGATTCCGACCGAGAAAGCGACGATTACCCCATTAATTTGAGCCAGGATGAAAGATTCGTGGATGAGGAACGTGAGAGTGAAGGACTAGAGTGCAGTGCAGGACGTATCTTTTTTCGCTCTGACCGTAACTTAGGTACAAGCTGGCTCATTGGATTCCACACTCTCTCCTTTTTCTATTGTGGATCACGGATTTGTATTTTAAACCACCTCGGATACTATATCCTCTTGAAAATGAGAGTCGAGATCGCGAAATGGACATTCACAGTGACTTTTATCTCCACGACAATACATCGGTGAAGCACTTTAGCTACAGAGCTAAGGTGATAGCATCGTGCTTAAATGCAGATAGAAACAAAATAAATAAGCCCCTGACTGGAAGGATAGACAGAAGATCAACAATACTATTAAACCATGGACATGTAACTACACGGTTAATGCTGTACCGCCTGGCGAAGCCTAGCAATGCTGTTGCTAACAACGCCATTGAAGCTAACTTAGCTACGGGACCTCGACAGAGCTATGCTAAAAACATTAGCTCTCCACCTACGCCAGCCCTCATCTGCTCATCAACACCCGTGCTCACCTGCGTTCCAGCGATCGACGGAGCGACGAAGGACTTCACCCGATCATCGATGCGGCTAGCGTCGGATAGCGCGTCTGCTATCCAAGTCAAAGTCCACCTGGTTGTGTTGCTGCAGCCAGCCGCTAATACACCGATCCCACCTACAGCTTTCTTCTTTGCAGTCTCCATTGTTCATTAAACAAATTGCAAAAGATTCACCAACACAGATGTCCAGAATACTGTGGAATTATGCGATGAAAACAGAGCTTTTTGTATTGGATACAATGTGTCCGAATACTTCCGTTTCAACCATTGACGTCACGCGCATATGTCATCATACATAGTCGTTTTCAACCGGAAGTTTAGCAGGAAATTTAAAATGTCACTTTATAAGTTAACCCGGCCGTATTGGCATGTGTTGCAATGTTAAGACTTCATCATTGATATATAAACTATCAGACTGCGTGGTCGCTAGTAGTGGCTTTCAGTAGGCCTTTAACCGCTGGACACGTGCAATACTAAAGACCTGCTGCGTATACCCTAATGCTGCACCCCTAACACGGGGGTCAGCAACCACGTGGCTCTTTAGTGGCTCCCTGGAGCATTTTTAAAAAAGGATTGAAAATGGAAAAAGATGGGGGGAATAATACAAAGAGACGCAACAGTATGTTTACATGTAAAATAAGGGTGTAACGGTACACACAAAGTTTCGGTTCGGTACGTACCTCGGTTTAGAGGTCACGGTTCGGTTCATTTTCGGTACAGTAAGAAAACAACAAAATATAAATTTTTTGGTTATTTATTTACCACATTTGTAAACAATGGCTTTATCCTTTCAACATTGGGAACACTATAATAATTCTGCCCACGTTAATCAACATTAAACTGCCTCAAGTTGTTGCTCAGATTAAATAAAATGACAAAACTTTTCTTCTACATATAAAAAGTGCAACATTAAACAGTTTCAAGTCAACTCATCATGCTTCATTTATTACAGCATTTGGGAAGCCTGTAGTTGATTTTTATTATGTAAATGTTATATTTTTATCCACATGTGATAGCAGGGACCCTGCCATTCAAAACTAGGCTGCTGCATTACTAATGATTTATTTAATAACTATAGCTGAAAAAATTGTACAATAGCAATAGGAGGGACTATTCATCCCTGAACACCATGGAGTTCATGTAGGCTTAATGATGCACTTAAATTATTATATCAACTATCAGAGACAGAAACTCTTCATTTAACATAATGTCCTTTTGTTGCTGCTTCAACACAGCTCAATCAACACAGAAAAAGGTCAAAGGAAATAACAGACAGACAGGGCTTTGCTGTCCGTAACACACACACTGCAAAATGAGCTAACGTTACGCTAAAAGCGAATTAGCCTTCACCTCAAGCCAGGACTGCAAGCGAACTGAAGCTGCCTTTTATATTTCTAGAAGGTCAACGGGCTCATAGTGATGTTACTAGTAGTTGACTGGGAGGTGTTTATTATCATTTGGGGAGAGTCCGCAGCCTGATGATTACCTGCTAAACGCTAAGCACTGACTACATGCGCTCTGAATACGCACTGCTGATTGGCTGTTACCGCTTTGTATGTAACCAATCAGATGGTTGTGTGGGTGGGACAATGCTGGGTGCTGTGTAGAGTCCTGACAGAGACAGAAGGAAGCGGAGCAGCTTGTTAAGACTTTAGCTTAGGCGGCTACTTAATATGTCCGTGTGGAAACTCGTTCGGTACACCTCCGAACCGAACCGAAACCCCCGTACCAAAACGGTTCAATACAAATACACGTACCGTTACACCCCTAATGTAAAATCTTCCTACCCTTCTTTGTCTCACTTTGTCCACCAAAAGTTTTGTGCTGTGCGTAATTGCACAAAGGTGCACTGTGTTGATTTTATCGACTTGTTGGAGCGCTAATCGGGCATATTTGGTCTTGATTGATTGAAACTTTTATTAGTAGATTGCACAGTACAGTACATATTCCGTACAATTGACCACTAAATGGTAACACCCCAATAAGTTTCTCAACTTGTTTAAGTCGGGGTCCACGTTAATCAATTCATGGTCAGTGCTAATCAAGGCTAACATGCTATTTAGGCTAGCTGTATGAGCATATTGCATCATTATACCTCATTTGTGTCAAACCGTGGACTGCGGGATGTTTGTTTTCCCGAGATGCAAGTAAAGTTGGAGTGGACATGGCGTGAAGGTAGATACATATTTATTTTAACACTAACAAACTACAAAAAGGGGTACAAACAAAGGCGGAGATAAACTTGGCTAAAAAAACAAGACTTGCAGAAACTATGAACATGAAGCAAAACTCGCTAACTGTCTTATGAAAAGACAAAACTTACGTGGCATGGCATGAAGCATAACTATGAACAGGCATGAGTATCAGAAGTAAACCGAGTTAGCATGGGTGTCAGAAGTAATGTCGCCAGGCTGACTTCCTGGCAACAATAGGCTTAAATAATACAGACATGATTTGTGACAGGTGCGCGAGTGCAAAACGTGAGACAGGTGAAACTAATGAGTAGTCATGGTGACAAGGCAAGGGAGTGAAAGCAGGAACTAAAAAGTGTCCAATAACCAAGCAGAACATAACTAAACAAAAACATGATCAACAGACATGACAATTTGTAGCTATATTTGAGCTCATTTAAAGGCCTACTGAAAGCCACTACTAGCGACCACGCAGTCTGATGGTTTATATATCAATGATGAAATCTTAACATTGCAACACATGCCAATACGGCCGGGTTAACTTATAAAGTGACATTTTAAACTTCCCAGGAAACTTCCGCTTGAAAACGTCGCGGTATGATGACGTATGCACGTGACGTCACGAGGGCAAGGGAAGTGTTTGGACCCAATTCAAATACCTCTGTTTTCTTCGACAAAATTCCACAGTATTCTGGACATCTGTGTTGGTGAATCTTTTGCAATTTGTTTAATGGACAATGGAGACTGCAAAGAAAAAAGCTGTAGGTGCGATCGGTGGAGCGGCGGACTACAGCAACACCAACACCAGGAGGTTGTGTTGTGTTTTCAGCAGGATAGCAGACACACTACAGTGAGTAAGCCCGCCGCCGCATCTACGTTAGCTTCTGTTTTTTTAGCTTCGCAAAGCTGAATATTATTAATCGTGTATTTACATGTTCATGGTTTAATACTATTTTTTTATCTTCTGTCTATCCATCCAGTCAGGGTTTTTTTTAATTTATTTTCTATCTGCATTTGAGACAGATGCTATCACGTTGGCTACGCAGCTAGGTTAGCTTCTATTTTTTTAGCTTCGCAAAGCTGAATATTATTAATCGTGTATTTACATGTTCATGGTTTAATAGTATTTTTGATCTTCTGTCTATCCATCCAGTCAGGGTTTTTTAAAATTTAGTTTCTATCTGCATCTGAGACAGATGCTATCACGTTAGCTACGTAGCTAGGTTAGCTTCTATTTTTTTTAGCTTCGCAAAGCTAAATATTATTAATCGTGTATTTACATGTTCATGGTTTAATAGTATTTTTTATCTTCTGTCTATCCATCCAGTCAGGGTTTTTTTTAATTTAGTTTCTATCTGCATTTGAGACAGATGCTATCACGTTGGCTACGTAGCTAGGTTAGCTTCTATTTTTTTTAGCTTCGCAAAGCTAAATATTATTAATCGTGTATTTACATGTTCATGGTTTAATAGTATTTTTTATCTTCTGTCTATCCATCCAGTCAGTGTTTTTTTTAATTTAGTTTCTATCTGCATTTGAGACAGATGCTATCACGTTGGCTACGTAGCTAGGTTAGCTTCTATTTTTTTAGCTTCGCAAAGCTGAATATTATTAATCGTGTATTTACATGTTCAGTCACTGTGAATGTCCATTTCGCGTTCTCGACTCTCATTTTCAAGAGGATATAGTATCTGAGATGGTTTAAAATACAAATCCGTGATCCACAATAGAAAAAGGAGAGAGTGTGGAATCCAATGAGCCAGCTTGTACCTAAGTTACGGTCGGAGTGAAAAAAGATACGTCCATCACTGCCTCTCAAGTCTTTCACTGTAACGTTCCTCATCTACGAATCTTTCATCCTCGCTCAAATTAATGGGGTAATCGTCACTTTCTCGGTCCGAATCTCTCTCGCTCCATTGTAAACAACGGGGAATTGTGAGGAATACTAGCTCCTGTGACGTCACGCTACTTCCGCTACAGGCAAGGCTTTTTTTTAATCAGCGAGCAAAAGTTGCTAACTTTATCGTCGATTTTCTCTACTAAATCCTTTCAGCAAAAATATGGCAATATCGCGAAATGATCAAGTATGACACATAGAATGGATCTGCTATCCCCGTTTAAATAAAAAAAATTCATTTCAGTAGGCCTTTAATATCCTTTACTTTTATCCTCTTTGTATATAATTTATATTTGCATGTCTCATGACACATTATCTGTATGTGTACTAACCTTTAACAGTTAATTTTACTCATTTTCATGAATTACTAGTTTCTAGGTAACTGTTTTTATATTTTTTTACTTTCTTTTTTTATTCAAGAAAATGTTTTTAATATATTTATCTTATTTGATTAATTTTAAAAAAAAGGACCTTATCTTCACCATACCTGGTTGTCCAAATTAGGCATAATAATGTGTTAATTCCACGACTGTATATATCGGTATCGGTTGATATCGGTATCGGTAATTAAAGAGTTGGACAATATCGGAATATCGGATATCGGCAAAAAGCCATTATCGGACATCCCTAGTAGGGATATAAACAAAAAAAAATATTTTGACATTTAGGCAAGACAATAGATATATGATGTAATGGATAGGAATGTCTGATGCTGGATGTCAATAAAAATAAAATGAAATAAAAAGAAAAAAGATAAAAAATAGAACATTCATCGGCAGTGTGCCTTATAATCCGGTGCGCCCTATGGTCCGGAAAATATGTTTTTTTTAGCATGTTTAATTAACTGAAAGAGAGTAAAAAGTTATGATATCCTTTAATTATCTGGAAAAAACCAACAGGTGCGCTTGTTTTGTTGTTTGTCTGACAGAAGGTGCCAGTCGGCCTCTGACTCCACCTTGCATCTTTTGCGTTTGTCACCCGCTGCTCTGCAGGGCGGGACGGCGCACGCCAACAAAGTGACAGCCACGCGGCCTCGCTAAGGAAATAAATAAATGCGCTGTGAAAAGCCAATAAGCGGCGGGCAGGAAGCGCAGCCAAGTATTGCTGCGTCAAAAGCGAGCGCTCCCGCCATTAATCTCCCTCAAACAAGCGCCCCCTCCTCTTCCTCGCCCTCCCCTCCTCTGAGAGAATTACAGCCATAGATGTATAATTCACGCCGCTTTGGCTTTGGAAGGTTTTTGTCGGGGAAAAAACCCGCTGACAGCCAAGTTAGCGCGGGCTCTCATTCCTCTCCGCCACCTGTTCACCGGGGAAGTCAGTCAGAGAGGGACGCTTGATTTATATTTCATCATAACTTTGTTGCCCGCTCTCATGTCGTAAAGAGACGTCAACTTAAAGGAGGCCCAAAGTCCTGACGGGACCGGGCGCAGACACTTTGGCTTGTAGGCGGGATTGCTCGCGTCAACTTCAACTTGTCAGCGTTCGATTCCCCGTGGAGCGGCTCGTCATTTCGCATCCATCCAGGCTGCCGCCGTCAAGTTTGAGGCAAAGGACTCTGCGCTCTATGTTGCCATTTTCTAATTCACCGCAAACACAGTCGTGCTCATAAGTTGACATACCCTGGGAGAATGGATGATTTCTTGGCCATTCTTCAGAGAATATGACTGATAAAACAAACACTTTTCTTCCACTCATGCTTAATGGCCGTGTGACGCTATTTATTGGCAAACAACTGTTTACTCTTTTTAAATCAAAATGACAAAAGAAAGTACCCAAATGACCCTGATCAAAAGTTTACATACCCCAGTGACTTTGACAGGGTTTCCCACACATTCATTTATTTGTGGCGGCCCGCCACGAAAGAATTACGTCCGGCACAAATAAAATAAAAATTAATAAATAAAAAAATAATTATTTTTATTTATTTTTTGTCCTCTCCAGCTTCTCAGGCAAATCATATAGTTGATGTAGATGCCCATATAGGCTGTTCAGATTTACTTTACAAAAGAGAAGTGTAGGATACTTCTCTTGTTGCCTTATTTGCATTTGACTTTATTAAATGTATTTATATTACAAACACAACATGTGTATACAACAAAGGGTGCAAAGTCTGCAGGCAGTAGGAAACACATGGTTAAGTGCAGGGAGTAAAACTGATGGCAGTCTCAAGTTCAAGTTTTTTGGAGCTCTTTGTTCAGTGGATCAGATGTTTGATGAAGCTTTGTGTCTATCTACCACCACTACTGTTTCCTGTTTATTTGTATTTAAAATTGTGAATATCATAGATATCATTGCACCTGTTACAGTTAAAACGATTTCTGGCAAGCAAAAGGCACCCTGGAGAAAATCTGCTGCTGTAACAGCCCAGAGAAGAGAGTGCAGGAAGGCTGAACGAATCTGGCGGAATACAAAACTTCATATTCACCATGACATCTATAAAGAGAGCCTCCAGGCCTACAATTTAGTCTTAAAAAGTGCTAGAGAAACATTCTTCTCCAATATCATAAACAGCAACACAAATAAGGCCAAAACCCTATTCACAATCGTTGACAGACTGACTAAACCCCCAACACAAATACCAGCCGAACTCCATTCCACGCAGAAATGCAATGACTTTGCATTCTTTTATACTGATAAAATTGAAGGCATCAGACGCACCATCAATATCTCAAGTAAAAAAGTTGGATCACCACCCCATTTAGGCAAAAGTAACACAGCAATGATGGCAAGCTTTAATGCCATAGACTCTAAAACTCTAGTGGAAACGGTGACAGCTCTAAAGTCATCCACCTGCTGCCTTGATGTTTTACCTACCAACTTCTTTAAGAATGTTTTTGACTGCCTATCAACAGACATCTTGCAAATAGTTAATAATTCTATTAAATCGGGCAATTTCCCGAAGGCTTTCAAAACTGCAGTCATTAAACCTCTTCTAAAAAAGCAGAGCCTAGATGCCTCTGTTATCAACAACTACAGACCAATTTCAAATCTACCATTCATAAGTAAAATAATTGAGAAAGTTGTCCTCCAACAACTAAATCACTTCTTGGCTTCTACTGGCTGCCACAACAACTTCCAGTCAGGATTTCGACCTCTTCATAGCACAGAGACGGCCCTTCTTAAAGTTATAAATGACATCCGTCTAAACACAGACTCTGGCAAAACTTCAGTATTAATGCTTTTGGACCTCAGTGCTGCATTTGACACTGTCCACCACTCAATACTTTTGGACAGGTTGGAAAACTGGGTGGGGATCTCAGGCACAGTTTTAAGCTGGTTCAAGTCATATCTACAAGATAGGAACTATTTTGTTTCCATTGGTGACTTTGTATCAGAACCAACCAACGTAACGTGTGGAGTCCCCCAAGGTTCAATCTTGGGGCCGACTTTATTTAACATCTATATGCTCCCACTAGGACAAATCATGCAAAATAATAACATTGACCATCATTGCTATGCCGATGACACCCAAATCTATGTAGCGCTATCACCAAATGACTATCGCCCCATAGATCTTCTGTGCCAGTGCATTGAGCAAGTCAAACACTGGATGTGCCAAAATTTCCTACAACTAAATGAAGATAAAACTGAGATAATTGTTTTTGGTGCTAAAAAAGAAAGGTTTAAAGTCATCCAACACCTTCAATCACTGTCCCTGAAAACCTCAAATAAAGCCAGAAATCTTGGGGTTATTTTAGATTCTGATTTACATTTCGACAGTCACATCAAATCAGTAACAAAATCGGCCTACTATCACCTCAAATATGTAAAAAGACTTAGAGGGCTCATGTCAGCTCAAGACTTAGAAAAACTTGTACATGCCTTTATTACCAGTAGGCTAGACTATTGTAATGGTCTCCTTGCAGGTCTTCCCAAAAAAACTGTCAGGCAGCTACAGCTTGTTCAGAACGCTGCTGCTAGAGTTCTAACAAAGACCAAAAAATGTGAGCACATTACACCAATTCTTAAATCCTTACATTGGCTCCCTGTACATCAGAGAATTGATTTCAAAATCCTCCTGCTCACATATAAATCACTACATGGTCTAGGGCCCAAGTATATCACTGATATGCTCCCACTATATACGCCCTCTAGATCACTAAGATCTTCTGAGACCAATCTGTTAGCGGTTCCAAGAGTAAACTCAAATCAAGGGAGATCATCATTCAGTCACTATGCAACACATAGCTGGAATAAACTTCCTGAAGATGTCAGACTCTCCCCAACTCTCACTACTTTTAAAACTAGACTGAAGACTTTTATGTTCACCTTAGCTTTCAGCTAAATCTTTTAATCTTTTAACTTTTAACGTCTGCACTGTTTTTATTTTTATTGTCTGCATTTTAATTTTGCTTTTATTTTCTTTCATTTCACTTTGTTGTCTGTGAAGCACTTTGAGTCTGCCTTGTGTATGAAAAGCGCTATACAAATAAAGTTGCCTTGCCTTGCCTTGCCTACTGACTGTGGCAGGACACCTCTGCCTCTGTTTCACTTTATGTTGCTGGTAAATAATATGGTTGTAGTAGGCTAAAGTTAAATGATTTAGTATGCACTAATTAAAGGGGCAGAGCTTTGAGACATTTTAGCTTTTATATTTTATAAGATATATTTTTTGTAAGAACCACAATTAATAAATATATTTCAGTGAATAACTTATTGTTCAAATCTGTATATAAATATGTACATAAAGTGTTGTAATTATATTGTAAAATGGATGGATGGATGGACGTTTAAAACAAAACTGTTATTATTAATTAGTAAGTATACATTTTTTGAGCCTTTTTAGAGAAAATCAAATCATTGTAGTAAATTATGCAAATTACTCGATGATGTCACGTGACCACGCCCATAGCCACGCCCCCACCGCCACAGGTATCTTGGCAGTTTATGGGAAACACTGTTTGATCTGATAACACATGCACAAAAGTTGACACAAACAGGTTTGAATGGCTAATCAAAGTTCCAATCCTCACCTGTGACCTGTTTGTTTGTAATTAATGTGTGTGTATAAAAGGTCAGTGAGTTTCTGGGCTTCTGACAGACCATTGCATCTTTCATCCAGTGCTGCACACATGTTTCTGGATTCTGAGTCATGGGGAAGGCAAAATAATTGTCAAAGGATCCGCGAGAAAAGTTAATTGAACTGCATAAAACAGGAAAGGGGTATAAAAAGATATCCAAGGAATTGAGAATGCCAATCAGCAGTGTTCAAATGCTGATTAAGAAGTGGAAAATTAAGGATTCAGGTAGACCAGCAAAGATTTCAGCCACAACTGCCAGGAAAATTTGTTCGAGATGCAAAGAAAAATCCACAAATAACTTCGGCTGAAATACAGGACTCTCTGAAAAATTGTGGTGTGGCTGTTTCAAGATGCACAATAAGGAGGCACTTGAAGAAAAATGGGCTGCATGGTCGAGTCGCCAGAAGAAAGCCATTTCTGCGCAAATGTCACAAAGTATCCCCCTTACATTACGCCAAACAGCACAGAGACAAGCCTCAAAACTTTTGGAACAAAGTAATTTGGAGTGATGGCTTTTTCCTGGCGACTCGACCATGCAGCCCATTTTTCTTCAAGTGCCTCCTTATTGTGCATCTTGAAACAGCCACGCCACAATTTTTCAGAGAGTCCTGTAATTCAGCCAAAGTTATTTGTGGATTTTTCTTTGCATCTCAAACAATTTTCCTGGCAGTTGTGGCTGAAATCTTTGCTGGTCGACCTTGTGTTATCATTCCTATTCTCTGAAGAATGGCCAAAAATCATACATTCTCCCAGGGTATGTCAACTTATGAGCACGACTGTATGTCCTCAGTGTTGTTGCTCAGTGGCCTTGTGGTTAGAGTGTCCGCCCTGAGATGGGTAGGTCGTGAGTTCAAACCCCGGCCGAGTCATACCAAAGCCTATAAAAATGGGAGCCATTACCTCCCTGCTTGGCACTCAGCATCAAGGGTTGGAATTGGGGGTTAAATCAACAAAAATTGTTGCCGGGCACGGCCACCGCTGCTGCTCACTGCTCCCCTCACCTCCCATGGGGTGAACAAGGGAACGGGTCAAATGCAGAGGATAATCTCCCCACACCTAGTGTGTGTGTGTGACTATCATTGGTACTTTAACTTTAACTTAACCAACAAAGTTGTTGTAGTTATTAGGTCTTTCCAAACCTACAAAACCCAAAACCAGTAAATAAAAACAGAATACAATGATTTGCAAATCCTTTTCAACTTATATTCAGTTGAATGCACTACAAAGACAACATATTTGATGTTCAAACTCATAAACTTTTTTTTTTTTTTGCAAATAATAATTAACTTATAATTTCATGGCTGCAACACGTGCCAAAGTAGTTTGGAAAGGGCATGTTCACCACTGTGTTACATGGCCTTTCCTTTTAACAACACTCAATAAACGATCGGGAACTGAGCAAACTAAGCTTTGAAAGTGGAATTCTTTCCCATTCTTGTTTTATGTACAGCTTAAGTTGTTCAACAGTCCGGGGGTCTCCATTGTGGTATTTTACGCTTCATAATGCACCACACATTTTCAACGGGAGACAGGTCTGGACTGCAGGCGGGCCAGGAAAGTACCCGCACTCTTTGTTTACGAAGCCACGCTGTTGTAACACGTGCTGAATGTGGCTTGGCATTGTCTTGCTAAAATAAGCAGGGGCGTCCATGAAAAAGATGGTGCTTAGATGGCAACATATGTTGCTCCAAAAGCTGTATGTACCTTTCAGCATTAATGGTGCCTTCACAGATGTGTAAGTTACCCATGTCTTGGGCACTAATACACCCCCATACCATCACACATGCTGCCTTTTACACTTTGCGCCTCTAACAATCCGGATGGTTCTTTTCCTCTTTGGTCCGGATGACACAATGTCAAATATTTCCAAAAACAATTTCAAATGTGGACTCGTCAGACCACAGAACACTTTTCCACTTTGTATCAGTCCATCTTAGATGAGCTCAGGGCCAGCAAAACCGGTGGCGTTTCTGGGTGTTGTTGATAAACGGCTTTCGCCTTGCATAGTAGAGTTTTAACTTGCACTTACAGATGTAGCGACCAACTGTAGTTACTGACAGTGGGTTTCTGAAGTGTTCCTGAGCCCATGTGGTGATATCCTTTAGAGATTGATGTCGGTTTTTGATCGAAGGTCACGGTCATTCAATGTTGGTTTCCGGCCATGCCGCTTACGTGCAGTGATTTCTCCAGATTCTCTGAACCCTTTGATGATATTACGGAGCGTAGATGGTGAAATCCCTAAATTCCTTGCAATAGCTGCTTGAGAAAGGTTTTTCTTAAACTGTTCAACAATTTGCTCACGCATTTGTTGACAAAGTGGTGACCCTCGCCCCATCCTTGTTTGTGAATGACTGAGCATTTCATGGAATCTACTTTTATACCCAATCATGGCACCCACCTGTTCCCAATTAGCCTGTTCACCTGTGAGATGTTCCAAATAAGTGTTTGATGAGCATTCCTCAACTTTATCAGTATTTATTGCCACCTTTCCCAACTTCTTTGTCACGTGTTGCTGCCATCAAATTCTAAAGTTAATGATTATTTGCACAAAAAAAAAAAAATGTTTATGAGTTTGAACATCAAATATGTTGTCTTTGTAGCATATTCAACTGAATATGGGTTGAAAATGATTTGCAAATCATTGTGTTGCGTTTATATTTACATCTAACACAATTTCCCAACTCATATGGAAACGGGGTTTGTACAACCCGTTTATAATGCGCCACACAATTTCAATGGGAGACAGCGAAGTCGGCGGCGTTTCTGGGTGTTGTTGATAAATGGCTCTCGCTTTGCATAGTAGAGTTTTAACTTGCACTTACAGATGTAGCGGCCAACTGTAGTTACTGACAGTGGTTTTCTGGCGTGTTCCTAAACCCATATGGTGATATCCTTTACACACTGAAGTCGCTTTTTGATGCAATGCCGCCTGAGGGATCCAAGGTCCGTAATATCATCGCTTACGTGCAGTGATTTCATAAAAGAAGCCAACTTCATGAATGTTTTTTGTGACCAACAAGTATGTGCTCCAATCACTACATCACAAAAAAATAAGAGTTGTTGAAATGATTGGAAACTCAAGACAGCCATGACAGGATGTTCTTTACAAGTGTATGTACACTTTTGACCAGGACTGTACATGTACATAACTGTTACATGACTTCATTAAAATTACTGCAGTTGTTTGTACTACATTCTATTATACAAACCCCGTTTCCATATGAGTTGGGAAATTGTGTTAGATGTAAATATAAACGGAATACAAGGATTTGCAAATCCTTTTCAACCCATATTCAGTTGAATATGCTACAAAGACAACATATTTGATGTTCAAACTCATGAACTTTTTTTTTTTTTGCAAATAATCATTAACTTTAGAATTTGATGGCAGCAACACGTGACAAAGAAGTTGGGAAAGGTGGCAATAAATACTGATAAAGTTGAGGAATGCTCATCAAACACTTATTTGGAACATCCCACAGGTGTGCAGGTTAATTGGGAACAGGTGGGTGCCATGATTGGGTATAAAAGTAGATTCCATGAAATGCTCAGTCATTCACAAACAAGGATGGGGCGAGGGTCACCACTTTGTCAACAAATGCCTGAGCAAATTGTTGAACAGTTTAAGAAAAACCTTTCTCAAGCAGATATTGCAAGGAATTTAGGGATTTCACCATCTACGCTCCGTAATATCATCAAAGGGTTCAGAGAATCTGGAGAAATCACTGCACGTAAGCAGCTAAGCCCGTGACCTTCCATCCTTCAGGCTGTACTGCATCAACAAGCGACATCAGTGTGTAAAGGATATCACCACATGGGCTCAGGAACACTTCAGAAACCCACTGTCAGTAACTACAGTTAGTCGCTACATCTGTAAGTGCAAGTTAAAACTCTCCTATGCAAGGCGAAAACCGTTTATCAACAACACCCAGACATGCCGTCGGCTTCGCTGGGCCTGAGCTCATCTAAGATGGACTGATGCAAAGTGGAAAAGTGTTCTGTGGTCTGGCGAGTCCACATTTCAAATTGTTTTTGGAAACTGTGGACGTCGAGGAAAAGAACCATCCGGATTGTTCTAGGCGCAAAGTGTAAAAGGCAGCATGTGTGATGGTATGGGGGTGTATTAGTGCCCAAGACATGGGTAACTTACACATCTGTGAAGGCACCATTAATGCTGAAAGGTACATACAGCTTTTGGAGCAACATATGTTGCCATCCAAGCAACGTTACCATGGACGCCCCTGCTTATTTCAGCAAGACAATGCCAAGCCACGTGTTACATCAACGTGGCTTCCTAGTAAAAGAGTGCGGGTACTAGACTGGCCTGCCTGTAGTCCAGACCTGTCTCCCATTGAAAATGTGTGAAGCCTAAAATAGCACAAGACTGTTGAACAACTTAAGCTGTACATCAAGCAAGAATGGGAAAGAATTCCACCTGAGAAGCTTCAAAAATGTGTCTCCTCAGTTCCCAAACCTTTACTGAGTGTTGTTAAAAGGAAAGGCCATGTAACACAGTGGTGAACATGCCCTTTCACAACTACTTTGGCACGTGTTGCAGCCATGAAATTCTAAGTTAATTATTATTTGCCAAAAAAAAAAAAAGTTTATCAGTTTGAACATCAAATATGTTGTCTTTGTAGCATATTCAACTGAATATGGCTTGAAAAGGATTTGCAAATCATTGTATTCTGTTTATATTTACATCTAACACCATTTCCCAACTCATATGGAAACGGGGTTTGTATTTGGGCGTAAAGGTTGCAAACTGTCCTCTGCGTGCATTCTCCTCTTTAAAGCCAAGACGCGGCGATGTCTCCTGTTCCTCCTCGTGTCGGCGTCATCCACCAGCCTCGATTTTCGAGGCGCACCAACAAGTTATCGCTTTGGCAGCGGCGCCGGCTCGCCCATCTGCGCCGCCCCCGTGTCGGTCCCGGGCTTCCTCGCCGATGATGAGGGCTGTCAGGGGCTTTTTAACCTCCTAACTGCTGCTCCCCACCAGCCCTAATCGCACATTAATGACATCAGGAGGACCCCGGGGGCTGGCAGCGTGGCCGCCTGCGCGGGCAGAGTACTGATGAAGAGGGCAATTACCCGCCAGCAAATCGCATAACCTCCGCCGCTCTGCTCGGGGGTTATCGGCTATTAGCGGACAGGTTAAGATACGGCGAAGGCTCCAGGAAAGGGTCTGGTGCTAAAAGAGAGAATTGTGACGTTGCCTTTCATCGAAACTTTATCTACACGTAAAAAAAAGCTTTACATTGTGGTGAGGATCCGGTTTGAAGAAACAAAAACGTTTATTCATTTAGAGTCGATATGCAAATTCCTAGTTAATTAATTATTCATTTATAATGATACAGTCCTCTGTTGATGTGTATTCCTGATTGTACTTATACTCCTGCTTCCATGTAGTGCGGTCCTCTCCAAGGTTTCTCATAGTCATTCATATTGACATCCCACTGGGTTGGGAGTTTTTCCTTGCCCTGATGTGGGCTCTGAGCCGAGGATGTGGCTGTGGCTTGTGCAGCCCTTTGAGACACTTGTGATTCAGGGCTATATAAATAAACATTGATCATTGATTGATACTCGCTTAGCCGCTGTTGGCGTGGGGAACCGAAAGGGGGCGGCTTGAAGGGGCGGTCAAAGGTTTGTGGGGCGCAAAACTTAAAAAAAAAAAAAAATTACTCAAATTTTAACTGGTAGTAGGGGTCATATTTTAAGAACTATAAAATATTACAAAATATAACCCTACTGTAATTTTCAAAAGAAACATCATTAGGGTATCTGTTTTAAAAACATATACAAAACCCAAAACCAGTGAAGTTGGCACGTTGTGTAAATGGTCAATAAAAACAGAACTGCAAAGACAAGAAATTTAAATACAATATTTAATGTTTCCTGAAGTGTTCCTGAGCCCATGTGGTGATATCCTTTACACACTGATGTCGCTTTTTGATGCAGTACCGCCTGAGGGATCCAAGGTTATGTTTACGTTTTGAGCGTCAGTTTCTTTGTCTGTATGCTCGCGGCCCCGCCAACAGCAACAAGTGGATGACTGACAAGAGGGTTCACTCCGTTTCTTTCATTCCGCTACGGCGAACCTGAAAAGTCACGGACGGATTTTCATCGAACTTTCAGGGAATGTCCGAAATGCCAAGTGATTACATCGTAGGTTTGATTTCCACCGTCACATTATGTTTACGTTTTGAGCTTCAATTTCTTTGTCTGTATGCTTGCGGCCCCGCCAACAGCAACAAGTGGATGACTGACAAGAGGGTTCACTCCGTTTCTTTCATTCCGCTACGGCGAGCTTGAAAAGTCACGGACGAAATTTCATCGAACGTTCAGGATATGTCCGAACATTGTAGAACATTGTATGCTTGCGGCCCCGCCAACAGCAACAAGTGGATGACTGACAAGAGGGTTCACTCCGTTTCTTTCATTCCGCTATGGCAAACTTGAAAAGTCACAGATGGATTTTCATTAAACTTTCAGGATATGTCTGAACATTGTATGCTTGCGGCCCCGCCAACAGCAACAAGTGGATGACTGACAAGAGGGTTCACTCCGTTTCTTTCATTCCACTACGGCGAACTTGAAAAGTCACGGACGGATTTTCGTCGAACTTTCAGGGAATGTCCGAAATGCCAAGTGATTACATCAAAGGTTTGATTTCCACAGTTACCTTATGTTTACATTTTGAGCTTCAATTTCTTTGTCTGTATGCTTGCGGCCCCGCCAACAGCAACAAGTGGATGACTGACAAGAGGGTTCACTCCGTTTCTTTCATTCCGCTATGGCAAACTTGAAAAGTCACAGATGGATTTTCATTAAACTTTCAGGATATGTCCGAACATTGTATAACATTGTATGCTTGCGGCCCCGCCAACAGCAACAAGTGGATGACTGACAAGGGGGTTCACTCCGTTTCTTTCATTCCGCTATGGCAAACTTGAAAAGTCACAGATGGATTTTCATTAAACTTTCAGGATATGTCTGAACATTGTATGCTTGCGGCCCCGCCAACAGCAACAAGTGGATGACTGACAAGAGGGTTCACTCTGTTTCTTTCATTCCTCTATGGGCGAACCTGAAAAGTCACGGACGGATTTTCATAGAACTTTCAGGGAATGTCTGAAATGCCAAGTGATTACATCGTAGGTTAGATTTCCACCGTTACCTTATGTTTACGTGTTGAGCTTCAATTTCTTTTTGTGTAGGCTTGCGGCTCCGCCAACAGCAACAAGTGGATGACTGACAAGAGGGTTCACTCCGTTTCTTTCATTCCACTAAGGCGAACCTGAAAAGTCACGGACGGATTTTCTTCGAACTTTCAGGGAATGTCCGAAATGCCAAGTGATTACATCGTAGGTTTGATTTCCACTGTTACATTATGTTTACGTGTTGAGCTTCAATTTCTTTGTCTGTATGCTTGCGGCCCCGCCAACAGCAAAAAGTGGATGACTGACAAGAGGGTTCACTCCGTTTCTTTCATTCCGCTACGGCGAGCTTGAAAAGTCACGGACGGATTTTCATCAAACTTTCAGGATATGTCCGAACATTGTATAACATTGTATGCTTGCGGCCCCGCCAACAGCAACAAGTGGATGACTGACAAAAGGGTTCACTCCGTTTCTTTCATTCCGCTATGGCAAACTTGAAAAGTCACAGATGGATTTTCATTAAACTTTCAGGATATGTCTGAACATTGTATGCTTGCGGCCCCGCCAACAGCAACAAGTGGATGACTGACAAAAGGGTTCACTCCGTTTCTTTCATTCCGCTATGGCAAACTTGAAAAGTCACAGATGGATTTTCATTAAACTTTCAGGATATGTCTGAACATTGTATGCTTGCGGCCCCGCCAACAGCAACAAGTGGATGACTGACAAGAGGGTTCACTCCGTTTCTTTCATTCCTCTATGGGCGAACCTGAAAAGTCACGGACGGATTTTCATCGAACTTTCAGGGAATGTCTGAAATGCCAAGTGATTACATCGTAGGTTAGATTTCCACCGTTACCTTATGTTTACGTGTTGAGCTCCAATTTCTTTTTGTGTAGGCTTGCGGCCCCGCCAACAGCAACAAGTGGATGACTGACAAGAGGGTTCACTCCGTTTCTTTCATTCCGCTATAAAAGTTACGGACACCTTTTGTTTAAACGTTCTGTAAATGTCCGAAATAGAATAAGGAACAGGTGATTACATTTTGGGGCTGATCCGGATGATCTGGATTCAGGACTCCCCCCCCCCCCCCCCCCCCCTCACTATTGGGAGGTAGGGCGGGGGGGCGTTGGTCTAATCCTTGC
>NC_084753.1:5612290-5749790 GCF_033978785.1 Entelurus aequoreus
CGACAGGGCGCCATCTTTTGCTAACGGACGCTGCAAAGTACATGAAGGATTCACATGAGATGGCACCAACATTTTGTACCCAGTGAGTACCTCAAATACATCATGTAATCAGGTTATAAATAGAGTAGCGTCTTCTATTGTGAATAGAACAGATTATGATCATGTAGTCCAGGGGTGTCCACACTTTTTCCACTGAGGGCCGCACACGGAAAAATTAAAGCATGCGGGGGCCATTTTCATTCTTTTCATTTTCAAACCATAACAAAATATATGGATTTTGTTTGTTTTTTACCTTTAGGGCTCCTGGGGACCATAAAGGGTCTAAGTCAGGGGTCACCAACGCGGTGCCCGCGGGCACCAGGTAGCCCGTAAGGACCAGGGGCCGTACTTATCAAGCTTCTTAGAGTGCCATTTTACACTTAAGTCCTGAGAATTTGCGAAATTTAGTCCTACTCTCAAACTTGAGAATAAAAGCTTTTTATCAACGTTCTTAAGTCTAAGAATCACTCCTACTCTCCACGATATTTAAGAGACCTTCAGAGGTGTCTTAAGTGGTTAGGAGTTGCCAGCAGGGGATGGCACTGAGGCGAGAGAGACGTGCGCGAACGTTCAGGGAACGGAACAATGTTTTGTTTTGTTTTTGATGACGAGCAGCTGATCAAACGGTATCGTTTAGACAGAGCGGATATTATTTTTGTCACAGATTTAATACTTTTCGATTCCTTGTTGATTTCTGCATGTGTCTGCAGTGGGCTAGTATATATAGAGCCACCCACACCAGTTTCAAATTAGTTGCCTAATTAATGAATTGGAAAGAAAATGTTATGAGAGTAGCATATGTGTGTGGCCGTGAGGTGAGTGACGTCAGTGAGTGTGTGGGCGAGATAAGAGAGGGAGCGGTAGCGTGAGTGCCGGCGGGGACTAGTTTGTTTTGTATTATTTTGTAGTTTATTGTCAAAATATACACTCCCATTGTCCACTTAAATATTTCCAAGATATTTCTTTATTCTTAGACAACGGATTCCCTTCCGTGATTGGTCATTTCTATGGACACAGAAATGACGTCACCTAAAATTCCGTTTACGGCACATAGTAATGTCGTAATTCAGCTCTGAGTGTGACACTTAAGATTCAGTCCTACACTTTGCTGAAAGTGTGAGTAAGACGCTTGGTAACTAACTTTTAAGTGCAGCTTTCAGCGAAGAATTTATTTACTCTTAAGTCAACTCTTAGCAGACTTCTTAGGAGTAATTCTGAGAAGCTCGATAAGTATGGCCCCAGATGAGTCGCCCGCCGGCCTATTCTAAAAATAGCTCAAATCGCAGCACTTACCAGTGAGCTGCCTCTATTTTTTACATTTTATTTATTTACTAGCAAGCTGGTCTCGCTTTGCCCGACATTTTTAATTCTAAGAGAGACAAAACTCAAATAGAATTTGAAAATCCAAGAAAATATTTTAAAGACTTGGTCTTCACTTGTTTAAATAAATTCATAATTTTTTTTACTTTGCTTCTTATAACTTTCAGAAAGACAATTTTAGAGAAAAAATACAACCTTAAAAATGATTTTAGGATTTTTAAACACATACCGTATTTCCTTGAATTGGCGCAGGGAATATAGTATTCGCACGTCTAGAATTACTGCCGGGTCAAACTCGTTTCTCAAAATAATTAACGCATGCTTGGCCTTATCGCCGGTTTATTATTGAAGCTGGATCAAATTCATTTCGCAAAATATTAATTTTATTATCGCATGTCTGTAATTTTCGCCGGGTCAAACTCGTTTCGCAAAATATTTAGCATATGGCTAGAACTTCCACCGGGTCAAATTCGTTACGTCACGAGTGACGCATCTGTCCTCATTTTCAAAATGGAGGAAACTGCTTTCAGTAGTTTACAATCGCACAAAGGAAAAAAGATAAAGAGCTTTTCAGTAGGATTTAAGGTCCAAGCTATTGAATACCTGTACAGTATGCTAAAGAGAACAGTAAGCAGCTATGTTTTATTAATATACCGTAGCTGCGTGTGTGAAATACTGTATAAGTCATTAAATGACTCCCGCCTCCTGGTGGTAGAGGGCGCTGCCGCGCTAGTGATCCTTCTTGCGACTTCCGGTACTGCAGAAGAAGTGAACACACGCAGCAAGAGATTTTTTTTTCTGTCCTCTGCCTGAACTTTTAAAATGGAGGATTACATACCGGTATCTAAAATAAAACAGTTTTCTAAACTGGACTTTCAATCGAAGCAGGAGGTAATAATTAAAGGAATATCTCCATCGAAACAGAGACTTTTAAAACTGAAGAAAGAAAATAAGGAAGACTTCTATAAACAAGTTATCGATGCTTTTGGTCAGAAGGAGCTGCAAATGGACTCCATTTATAAGTACAGGTAAGACCATAATAACGTTTTTTTTAATTAAATGTGCTTTTCATGATGGTATGCTTACATCACACTCAAAGCGCACGCCTAAATTTTATGGATTCCTTTTGGTAAACGCCGGAGTGAGAAGAGGTTTTAAAATAATTACCGCATGCACGGCCATCCCGCCGGTTTCCGGTAAACGCAGGTGTGACAGGAGGTTTTAAATTAATTAACGCCCCTGCGGCTATTCAAGGAAATACGGTATACCTTTTTACCTTTTAAATTCCTTCCTCTTCTTTCCTGACAATTTAAATCAATGTTCAAGTACATTTATTTTTTTATTGTAAAGAATAATAAATACATTTTAATTTAATTCTTCATTTTAGCTTCTGTTTTTTCGACGAAGAATATTTGTGAAATATTTCTTCAAACTTATTATGATTAAAATTCAAAAAAATTATTCTGGCAAATCTAGAAAATCTGTAGAATCAAATGTAAATCTTATTTCAAAGTCTTTTGAATTTATTTTTAAATTTTTGTTCTGGAAAATCTAGAAGAAATAATGATTTGTCTTTGTTAGAAATATAGCTTGGTCCAATTTGTTATATATTCTAACAAAGTGTAGATTGGATTTTAACCTATTTAAAACATGTCATCAAAATTCTATAATTAATCTTAATCAGGAAAAATTACTAATGATGTTCCATAAATTCTTTTTTTAAGTTTTTCTCTTCTTTTTTTTGGTTGAATTTTCAATTTTAAAGAGTCGAAATTGAAGATAAACTATGTTTCAAAATTTAATTGTCATTTTTTTCGTGTTTTCTCCTCTTTTAAACCGTTCAATTAAGTGTAAATATCATTAATTATTAATAATAACATAGAGTTAAAGGTAAATTGAGCAAATTGGCTATTTCTGGCAATTTATTTAAGTGTGTATCAAACTGGTAGCTCTTCACATTAATCAGTACCCAAGAAGTAGCTCTTGCTTTCAAAAAGGTTGGTGACCCCTGCTCTAAGTCATTAAAATGTAAAAAAAACAAGTCGAATTATTATATATATATATATATATATTTTTTTTTTAAACGCTTACAGTAAATCTCTACAGTATATCAACTTCAGGTTGAAATAAAGTTAAAAAAAAAAGGTTTTATGCCTTTTCTGTCAAAGTTTTTTTATAATAAAACTGAAGTATGCAGTATTTCCCCCACTGCCCAAAACATTCAAAAAGCAATGTTTGATGTGAAGTAATTAGAGCCTTAAAAACATCAATAATGCAGGACACCATTCATTATTATTTTTGAGTAATCACAGGGAAAATTATTATTATTATTTTTTAAATTTATTTTTGTACATTTTGATTTCTATTTACTGTTTTAATTGGTTTTTCCCTTTAAAATCGTTTTTATTCATATTTATTTTTATATTGTTTTTAAAATTGGTTCTATATTTATTTATTTTTTGTTTTTATTCAGTCATTGGTGGAGCTAAGGATAATATTTGATTATTGTTTTTAATATTGTTTTTAATATTGTTGTGCAGCACTTTGGAAACATGTTTGTTGTTTAAATGTGCTATATAAAAAAAGTGGATTGGATTGAAAAGACAAATAAAATCCCATTAAATATATTTGGGACCCAAAAGGTGTCCCATTCATAAAGTGATACATTTTTATTAGGTTTTTTTTTACTTTCATCACTTAAGTTACGATATCAACTTCAAATATATCTGTCCATTTTACGTTTGAACTAATATTTTGTTTGTTTTATGCTCTTTTGTCAAAGAAAACTTTGATGTTTTTGTATGGCAGCCACACAATATATTCCACATGAAACATTTTAAAGTGAAATATTTGAAATAATTGGAGCCTTGAATAGGTCAATAATTCATTATAACATTGAGTTCTTTTTTTCTTTTTTTTTGTTAAGAAATGGCAAAAAAAGAAAAAAAACAGCCTGCAAGGCAGCTTTGCAACTTTTTCTAGTCAGATTTCATCTCATTCCACTTTTTTTAATGTTTTTTTTGGCGTGTGGCGGGCCGGTAAACTATTAGCTGTGGGCCGCAAATGGCCCCCGGGCCGCACTTTGGACACCCCTCATGTAGTCCAAATAAAGCCCACTTTGACACAGTTTGGCCTTAAATACAATAACACTAAAGCACCTTAGAAGTGACAAATAATGGATTTGATTTGTGTCTTAAAGGACATTTTGTGTGCGACTACACAGCTTGCAATAGCTTCACACACAATACATACACAATAATACTTGACTACCACAACAACAATAAGCAGTTTGGCACGGGAACTCGTTAAATGTGTTACCGTATTTCCTTGAATTGGCGCAGGGAATATAGTATTCGCACGTCTAGAATTAATGCCGGGTCAAACTCGTTTCTCAAAATAATTAACGCATGCTTGGCCTTATCGCCGGTTCGTTATTAACGCCGGATCAAATTTGTTTTGCAAAATATTAATTTTATTATCGCATGTCTAGAACTTCCGCCGGGTCAAATTCGTTACGTCATGAGTGACGATTTACCTGTCCTCATTTTCAAAATGGAGGAAGCTGATTTCAGTAGTTTGCAATCGCACAAAGGAAAAAAGATAAAGAGCTATTCAGTAGGATTTAAGGTCCAAGCTATTGAATACCGGTACAGTATGCTAAAAAGAACAGTAAGCAGCTATGTTTTATTAATACACCGTAGCTGCGTGTGTCAAATACGGTATGAGTCATTAAATGACTCCCGCCTCCTGGTGGTAGAGGGCGCTAGTGATCCTTCTTGCGACTTCCGGTACTACAGAAGAAGTGACAACACGCAGCAACAGATTTTTTTTTTTTTCCTCTCGCCTGAACTTTTAACATGGAGGATTACATACCGGTATCTAAAATAAAACAGTTTTCTAAACTGGACTTTCAATGGAAGCAGGAGGTAATAATTAAAGGAATATCTCCATCGAGACAGAGAGACTTTTAAAACTGAAGAAAGAAAATAAGGAAGACTTCTATAAACAAGTTATCGATGCTTTTGGTCAGAAGGAGCTGCAAATGGACTCCATTTATAAGTACAGGTAAGACCATAATAACGTTTTTTTTTTATTAAATGTGCTTTTCATGATGGTATGCTTACATCGCACTCAAAGCGCACGCCTAAATTTACCGCATTCCTTTTGGTAAACGCCGGAGTGAGAAGAGGTTTTAAAATAATTAGCGCGTGCACGGCCATCCCGCAGGCTTCCGGTAAACGCCGGAGTGACAGGAGGTTTTAAATTAATTAGCGCCCCTGCGGCTATTCAAGGAAATACGGTATTCATATTATAATGTATATTAAATCGGGATGTGCATCTTACAACAAATCACGGTTTGATTCCGATCCTCAGGGTGATGATTTGATTCTGAATCGATTCTTGCAACATTTGGTATTTGTTAGAGATGTCCGATAATGGCTTTTTTGCCGAAATCCGATATTCCGATATTGTCCAACTCTCAATTACAGATACCGATATCAACCGATACTGATATATACAGTGGTGGAATTAACACATTATTATGCCTAATTTTGTTGTGATGCCCCGCTGGATGCATTAAACAATGTAACAAGGTTTTCCAAAATAAATCAACTCAAGTTATGGAAAAAAAATGCCAATATTTATTATTGAAGTCACAAAGTGCATTATTATTTTTAACATGCCTCAAAACAGCAGCTTGGAATTTGGGACATGCTCTCAGGAGGTTGAGGTGGGCGGGGTTGGGGGCGGCGGGGTTAGGGGTAGGGGGTTTTAGGGGGTGTATATGGTAGCGTCCCGTAAGAGTTAGTGCTGCAAGGGATTCTGGGTATTTGTTCTGTTGTGTTTATGTTGTGTTACGGTGCGGATGTTCTCCCGAAATGTGTTTGTCATTCTTGTTTGGTGTGGGTTCACAGTGTGGCGCATATTTGTAACAGTGTTAAAGTTGTTTATACGGTCACCCTCAGTGTGACTTGTATGGCTGTTGACCAAGTATGCCTTGCATTCACTTGTGTGTGTGAAAAGCCGTAGATATTATGTGACTGGGCCGGCACGCAAAGGCAGTGCCTTTAAGGTTTATTGTCGCTCTGTACTTCTCCCTACGTCCGTGTACACAGCGGCCTTTTAAAAAGTCATACATTTTACTTTTTGAACCCGATACGGATCATTTTGAAACCGATACGGATCATTTCCCATATTACATTTTAAAGCATTTATCGGTTGATAATATCGGACTGCCGATATTATCGGACACCTCTAGTATTTGTTGTGTAAATGATGATAAAAGCTTTTCAAAACAGGTTGCAGGTTACAAAAGTGCAAAGATGGCCTAAAAAAATGTGATTAAATGTTTTTATTTATTTATTTAAATGCGAAAATATGAATGAATTTACAATCAGAATAAATCACCCGGCATTGCTTATATTAAATGTTTCTCTTAATACAGTTTAAACATGAGTTACTCAAGATTAATTTACCAACAAATGAAAATTGTATTTGTAAGGCTTGTTTTAAATTAAATTATTTGTATTATTTATTCTCTTAAAATGTGTATAATTGTTGCACGGTTATTGTTATTTTACTTTCATTATTACCACGTCATACATTTTCATGTTATTTTCAAACTGTACGATTACTACTTTTATTATATTTAAGAAGTTGTTTTTATTGTTATAACGTGTCATATTATATTAAGTAGTTACCAAGAGGAAAAAATCCATAAATTCTAAATGTATTTTATCCCCAATAAAGCCTACAGTAGTACATTGCAAGACTTATGATATTCATAAACATTCACACATGCTTTTCTACACATAAATTCATTTATTTATTCAACTTATTATTATTCTTGTTCTCCAGATTTTGGCCAGTCTACCTTCCACATTTTTCACCTGATTTAAACCGTTCCAACTTCAAACTGTTCAGCCTATTCAGGCATCGCGGGCTTTCCCTTGACAATTTCCCAGAACTCCAGGTTTCCCGGGGGAATTTTCCCTTTCAAAATGAATGGGCCATTTTTCAAACTACCACCATTTACACATTTTTCAACCGATTCAAACCATTCCACCTTCAACACATTCCAGCATTCTGGAAATTTAAACAACATTTTTTCCAAGTTCAAAAAAATTCCTGGATTTTCCAGAATTCCTGGTTTTCCAAAGCCCAAATTCCACCCTTTTTTGTGTCGACGACTCCTTCCACATTTTTCAACACACTTCAACCGTTCCACCGTCAAAACATTTTTCTTAATCAGGACAAAAAACAAAGTTGTTTTTTGAACTGGAAAAATTCCCGGTTTTCCCGAAATTCCAGGAATTCCCTAATACCATTTCTCAATTCAACAAATTACTACTTCAACATTTCTTGGCCGATTTGAAAAATTCCAACACCAACCATTTCAACTCATTCAGACCATTTTCCAAAAAAAATCCGCTTTTCCCGATATTCCCAAAATTTGGGGAAATTCCCATTGAAATGAATGGGACATTCTTCAAAGTTCCACAACTCCCACATTTTTCATCTTCTTCAAAGTGTTCCAATTCCAAAATATTCAGCCTGTTTGGAAATTGTGTGCTCTACTTCAACAATTCTAAAAAAAAAATCTAAGATTTTAGTTCAACTTCAGCATTGGAGCATTCAATTCCTTCAGGATTTGCCTCATCTAGTTGTGTGAATGCTTTGGAGCATTCACACTTATGGTATTGTACACCAAAATGTATCTATTTATTATTATTATCCAACTTATTATTATTTTTGTTCTCCAGATTTTGTCACGCTCTACCTTCCACATTTTTCACCCAATTCAAAGCGTTCCAACTTCAAACTGTTCAACCTATTCAGGAATCACAGGCTTTCCATTGACAAATCCTGAAAATTCCCAGATTTCCCAGAATTCCAGGTTTTCCGGTGCAATTTTCCCCATTCAAAATGAATTGGCCATTTTTCAAACTTCCACCATTTCCACATTTTTCAACCGATTCAAACCATTCCACCTTCAACACATTCCACCATCCTGGAAATTTAAAGTACCTTTTTTCCAAGTTAAAAAAAAATCCAGGATTTTCCAGAATTCCTGGTTTTCCAAGGGCCAAATTCCACCCTCTTTTCTGTCGACTACTCCTTCCACATTTTTCAACACATTTGAACTGTTCCACCGTCAAAACATTCCTCTTAATCAGGACAAAAAAACTAAGTTGTTTTTTGAACTGGAAAAATTCCCGGTTTCCCCGAAATTCCAGGAATTCCGTAATACCATTTCTCCATTCAACATGTTACTACTTCAACATTTTTCGATCGATTTGAAAATTCCAACACCAACCATTTCAACTAACTCACACCATTCATATTCAAAAAACATTCCAGCTTTTCACAAAATTCCCCAAATTTTGGACATTTTGGACCTTCTTCAAAGTTCCACAACTCCCACATTTTTCATCTTCTTCAAAGTGTTCCAACTTCAAAATATTCAGCCTGTTTGGGAATTGTGTGCTCCACTTCAACCATTCTAAAAAAAAAAATCCAGGATTTTAGTTCAACTTCAGCATTGGAGCATTCACACGCAATTCCTTCAGGAATTGCCTCCTCTAGTTTTGTGAATGCTCCAAAGCATGGTTTTCTACACCAAAATGTATCTATTTATTATTATTATTATCCAACTTATTATTATTTTTGTTCTCCAGATTTTGGCGCGCTCTACCTTCCACATTTTTCACCCAATTCAAAGCGTTCCAACTTCAAACTGTTCAACCTATTCAGGAATCACAGGCTTTCCATTGACAAATTCAGAAAATTCCCAGATTTCCCAGAATTCCAGGTTTTCCGGTGCAATTTTCCCCATTCAAAATGAATTGGCCATTTTTCAAACTTCCACCATTTCCACATTTTTCAACCGATTCAAACCATTCCACCTTCAACACATTCCACCATCCTGGAAATTTAAAGTACCTTTTTTCCAAGTTAAAAAAAAATCCAGGATTTTCCAGAATTCCTGGTTTTCCAAAGGCCAAATTCCACCCTCTTTTCTGTCGACTACTCCTTCCACATTTTTCAACACATTTGAACTGTTCCACCGTCAAAACATTCCTCTTAATCAGGACAAAAAAACTAAGCCGTTTTTTGAACTGGAAAAATTCCCGGTTTTCCCGAAATTCCAGGAATTCCGTAATACCATTTCTCCATTCAACATGTTACTACTTCAACATTTTTCGACCGATTTTAAAAATTCCAACACCAACCATTTCAACTCATTCAGACCATTCATATTCAGAAAAATTCCAGCTTTTCCCAAAATTCCCCAAATTTTTGACATTTTGGACCTTCTTCAAAGTTCCACAACTCCCACATTTTTCATCTTCTTCAAAGTGTTCCAACTTCAAAATATTCAGCCTGTTTGGGAATTGTGTGCTCCACTTCAACAATTCTAAAAAAAAATCCATGATTTTAGTTCAACTTCAGCATTGGAGCATTCACACGCAATTCCTTCAGGATTTGCCTCCTCTAGTCGTCTGAATGCTCCAAAGCATGGTTTTCTACACCAAAATGTATCTATTTATTATTATTATTATTCAACTTATTATTATTTTTGTTCTCCAGATTTTGGCGCGCTCTACTTTCCACATTTTTCACCCAATTCAAAGCGTTCCAACTTCAAACTGTTCAACCTATTCAGGAATCACAGGCTTTCCATTGACAAATCCTGAAAATTCCCAGATTTCCCAGAATTCCAGGTTTTCCGGTGCAATTTTCCCCATTCAAAATGAATTGGCCATTTTTCAAACTTCCACCATTTCCACATTTTTCAACCGATTCAAACCATTCCACCTTCAACACATTCCAGCATTCTGGAAATTTAAACTACCTTTTTTCCAAGTTCAAAAAAATTCCAGGATTTTCCAGAATTCCTGGTTTTCCAAAGCCCAAATTCCACCCTCTTTTCTGTCGACTACTCCTTCCACATTTTTCAAAACATTTGAACTGTTCCACCGTCAAAACATTCCTCTTAATCAGGACAAAAAAACTAAGCAATTTTTTGAACTGGAAAAATTCCCGGTTTTCCCGAAATTCCAGGAGTTCCATAATACAATTTCTCCATTCAACATGTTACTACTTCAACATTTTTCGACCGATTTGAAAAATTCCAACACCAACCATTTCAACTCATTCAGACCATTCATATTCCAAAAAATTCCAGCTTTTCCCAAAATTCCCCAAATTTTGGACATTTTGGACCTTCTTCCAAGTTCCACAACTCCCACATTTTTCATCTTCTTCAAACTGTTCCGACTTCAAAATATTCAGCCTGTTTGGGAATTGTGTGCTCCACTTCAACCATTCTAAAAAAAAAAAAAATTCCAGGATTTTAGTTCAACTTCAGCATTGGAGCATTCACACGCAATTCCTTCAGGATTTGCCTCCTCTAGTCGTCTGAATGCTCCAAAGCATGGTTTTCTACACCAAAATGTATCTATTTATTATTATTATTATCCAACTTATTATTATTCTTGTTCTCCAGATTTTGGCGCGCTCTACTTTCCACATTTTTCACCCAATTCAAAGCGTTCCAACTTCAAACTGTTCAACCTATTCAGGAATCACAGGCTTTCCATTGACAAATCCTGAAAATTCCCAGATTTCCCAGAATTCCAGGTTTTCCGGTGCAATTTTCCCCATTCAAAGTGAATTGGCCATTTTTCAAACTTCCACCATTTCCACATTTTTCAACCGATTCAAACCATTCCACCTTCAACACATTCCACCATCCTGGAAATTGAAACTACCTTTTTTCCAAGTTAAAAAAAAATCCAGGATTTTCCAGAATTCCTGGTTTTCCAAGGGCCAAATTCCACCCTCTTTTCTGTCGACTACTCCTTCCACATTTTTCAACACATTTGAACTGTTCCACCGTCAAAACATTCCTCTTAATCAGGACAAAAAAAAAAAGTTGTTTTTTGAACTGGTATTCCCGAAATTCCAGGAGTTCCATAATACCATTTCTCCATTCAACATGTTACTACTTCAACATTTTTCGACCAATTTGGAAAATTCCAACACCAACCATTTCAACTCATTCAGACTATTCAAGTCAAGATAATTCCCGCTTTTCCCCAAATTCCCCACATTTTGGACATTTTGGACCTTCCTCAAAGTTCCACAACTCCCACATTTTTCATCTTCTTCAAAGTGTTCCAACTTCAAAATATTCAGCCTGTTTGGGAATTGTGTGCTCCACTTCAACAATTCTAAAAAAAAAAATTCCAGGATTTTAGTTCAACTTCAGCATTGGAGCATTCACACGCAATTCCTTCAGGATTTGCCTCCTCTAGTCGTCTGAATGCTCCAAAGCATGGTTTTTTTACACCAAAATGTATCTATTTATTATTATTATTATTCAACTTATTATTATTCTTGTTCTCCAGATTTTGTCACGCTCTACTTTCCACATTTTTCACCCAATTCAAAGCGTTCCAACTTCAAACTGTTCAACCTATTCAGGAATCACAGGCTTTCCATTGACAAATCCTGAAAATTCCCAGAATTCCAGGTTTTCCGGGGGGCAATTTTCCCTTTCAAAATGAATTGGCCATTTTTCAAACTTCCACCATTTCCACATTTTTCAACCGATTCAAACCATTCCACCTTCAACACATTCCAGCATTCTGGAGATTTAAAGTACTTTTTTTCCAAGTTAAAAAAAAATCCAGGATTTTCCAGAATTCCTGGTTTTCCAAGGGCCAAATTCCACCCTCTTTTCTGTCGACTACTCCTCCCACATTTTTCAACACATTTGAACTGTTCCACCGTCAAAACATTCCTCTTAATCAGGACAAAAAAACTAACCCGTTTTTTGAACTGGAAAAATTCCCGGTTTTCCCGAAATTCCAGGAATTCCGTAATACCATTTCTCCATTCAACATGTTACTACTTCAACATTTTTCGACCAATTTGAAAAATTCCAACACCAACCATTTCAACTCATTCAGACCATTCATATTAAAAAAAAATCCAGCTTTTCCCAAAATTCCCCAAATTTTGGACATTTTGGACCTTCTTCAAAGTTCCACAACTCCCACATTTTTCATCTTCTTCAAACTGTTCCAACTTCAAAATATTCAGCCTGTTTGGGAATTGTGTGCTCCACTTCAACCATTCTAAAAAAAAAAAAATTCCAGGATTTTAGTTCAACTTCAGCATTGGAGCATTCACACGCAATTCCTTCAGGAATTGCCTCATCTAGTTAATAATTAATCTTTTATTTTTATTTTTTTTAACAAACATTTTGAATTAGGCTTTAAAAAAACCTCCATGGTGTTTTTATATTGTAAATGTTTGTGTGTATGAGAGAGAGAGACCACCATACGGCATGTAATAGACAAATAAGGCAGATTGCGGCGTTAACGTCATTATTTCCTCCCATCGTGAAATATAAAGCGTCGTTTCCTGTGCCGCCGTCGTGACGGGAATAAAATAATCCCAGATTAAAAAGAACCGGCCCGCCGACACACAATGAGCCTTTTGTGCGCTTTTGTGCGTCAATGCATTGTTGTCGCCTGTACACTTTCAAACACCTGCAGCGGGGCGGAGGTTGTTCTCATGCACGCGCTCCTTTTTTGCAACAACACCAACAAAAAAACAACAACATTAGAGTCCAAAAGGCAGGGCAGCTTTAATTGAACATCCTCTTTGCTCTGATGCCTAAACTGGATGCATCTGGGGTCTCCTCGGCCCTGACGCAGGGGCTAAGAACCCTCATAGTTCTTGGTCAGTCATGCAAGAGAATCGCGGGTCACGAAGCCGCCTGGAAAAAAACAACAACAAAAAATACAGGCAACTCACAAGTTGCTGACTGACAGATGTCCTCTGGAAGATGTCTCCATTTTTAACTCCCCCCTTACCCACCTCTGTGGACCACCCGGCTCACCCACTGCTTCTAAGCTGGGTGAGAGCAGCGCGAGGTGCTTAACCTACTTCCCAAGACCTTCCTCCATACAATCAATGCATGTGTGCGTGCGTGTTTATAGTAATGCACGAGGATAAGGATCAGTAACCTTTTATTGTTCGGCGAAGGAAAGAAAAATATGTCTCCAAAGGCTAAATAAGGGCTGAACAGCATCCTTTTTTTTTATTAACCAGCGAGGCAGATATGCTAAAGATAGACACACGATTAAGCCAATAATATTATCAGGCATAAAAATGTATGCAATAATAACAATAATATTTGTGTTGCTGTTATTTGTCAGTATTGTACACACATATGGTTTCCCCTTGTAACTAAACATGGCGCACCAACAAAGCAAAATCATAGCCACCACAGCTTAAAAATAAGTTTTTTTTTTAATGTGAAAACAAATTAAAGTAATATATTAAATCGTACCCTTTAGAAAAAGTCACACAACGTCCGATGCTATTTTTTTTAACTTTTATTGCCAATTTTTTGGATAGCCGGCCCAATACCGACAGGTTTTTACCTCCCATGCAAACACTTTCATCTATGTGCTTCCGCAGACACACAACAACACTTCCTCATTCTGCGCCAATCCGCTTTCAGGCGCGGACGGTGTGTTTGAGATCGTGGGAAAAATAAACTTCAAATCAAAATGCACGAGGATAAGGATAAGTAACCTTTTGTTGTTCGGCGAAGGAAAATGTGTCTCTAAGGGCTAAATTCGGGCTGAACAGCATCCTTTTTTTAATAATGAGGCAGATATGCTAAAGAGACACACAATTAAGCGAATAATATTATTATGCACAAAAATGTATCCAATAACAATATTTGTGTTGCTGTTATTTGTCAGTATTGTACACACTTGTAACTAAACATGGCGCACAACCACGGCAAAATCATAGCCACCACAGCTTAAAAATAAGTTGTTTTTTTACGTGAAAACAAATTAAAGTAATGTATTGTATTGTACCCTTTAGAAAAAGTCACACAACGTCCGATGGTATTTTTAACTTTTATTGCCAATTTTTTGAAAACTGGCCCAATTCCAATACGCTTTCAGGCACGGACGGTGTGTTTGAGATCGTGGGAAAAATAAACTTCAAATCAAAATGCACGAGGATAAGGATAAGTAACCTTTTATTGTTTGGCGAAGGAAAATGTGTCTCGGAAGGCTAAATTCAGGCTGAACAGCATCCTTTTTTTATAATGAGGCAGATATGCTAAAGGTAGACACACAATTAAGCGAATAATATTATTAGGCATAAAAATGTATGCAATAATAACAATAATATTTGTGGTGCTGTTATTTGTCAGTATTGTACACACTTGTAACTAAACATGCCGCACAACCACGGCAAAATCATAGCCACCCCAGTTTAAAAATAAGTTGTTTTTTTACGTGAAAACAAATTAAAGTAATGTATTGTATTGTACCCTTTAGAAAAAGTCACACAACGTCCGATGCTATTTTTAACTTTTATTGCCAATTTTTTGATAACTGGCCCAATTCCAATACGCTTTCAGGCACGGACGGTGTGTTTGGGATCATGGGAAAAATTAACTTCAAATCAAAACTACACAAACATAAAACATTACCACCAGCAGGTCGTTACAGTAATACCGTATATCCCAGATATACCTGCGCTCAGGAATCTACAAAGTGTGCAAATATTAAGAGGACAGTGGCGCGTTTTCAGAAGAAAAAAGTCAGAATGGAGCAGCAGCGCAAAGGTGGAGCTGGCTTTTCATCGGGCACATCGGGGGACATCTCTAAACAATTATAATAAAGAAAGAAATAGTAATAATTGATTATAATTACAGAAAGAAGGCTCCCTTAGTCATCAATTTTTGTTCCAACACATTTATTTCCGCATGCTAACAGCATTTGTGAACTGAGCGATCTTTAGCCATGATTTGTGTTGGTAAGTAAGAGACAGTGAGAGAGTATCATCACACTTCAACATCTCTAACATGTAAAAGTTGCCTCTTTGCTCGCCCAGCATCGCAATTGAAAATATGTTCTACTTGCCTCACACGGCATAAATAAAGGTTAAATAAAAATATTCATACATGTAAACTAAGAAGGGAAGACGCTGGTGTATCGCTCGATGTTTATATGCTACATTACCCAGAAGGCTTAGCGGCGTAGACAGGAACCCAAAGTAGGTCTGAGTTTTTTGTGCCGTTTGATCAATAGAGAGTTGATAAATGGTTACATGTAGCTGCTCCTGCTTTGTCCACACAAGAAACCAACAAACTCAGGGGAAAATTAGATCGGGAGAATTGCGAGGCCGTGCATAATTTGTGGCTAATGGTTGAATTGGCGGACATTTTGCGTGATGGCGACGTCACAAATTCCTGGAGGGACTGACTATAAGAAGTAATTGCTGAGGGGTGATGTTCCGTCATCAACATGTGGTGTGACGTTGATGTCTGTTAGTTGGAACATGAACAGAAACTGTTGTTTTTTACGAGATAGTTAAAAAGCTGCTCGGTGGCAAGGCCCCGGGGGTGGATGAGATCCGCCCGGAGTTCCTTAAGGCTCTGGATGCTGTGGGGCTGTCTTGGTTGACAAGACTCTGCAACCTCACGTGGACATCGGGGGCGGTACCTCTGGATTGGCAGACCAGGGTGGTGGTTCCTCTCTTTAAGAAGGGGAACCGGAGGGTGTTTTCCAACTATCGGGGGATCACACTCCTCAGCCTTCCCGGTAAGGTCTATTCAGGTGTACTGGAGAGGAGGCTACGCCGGATAGTCGAACCTCGGATCCAGGAGGAACAGTGTGGTTTTCGTCCTGGTCGTGGAACTGTGGACCAGCTCTATACTCTCGGCAGGGTCCTTGAGGGTGCATGGGAGTTTGCCCAACCAGTCTACATGTGCTTTGTGGACTTGGAGAAGGCATTCGACCGTGTCCTGTGGGGAGTGCTCAGAGAGTATGGGGTATCGGACTGTCTGATTGTGGCGGTC
Organism: Entelurus aequoreus; assembly: GCF_033978785.1. Taxonomy (NCBI): domain Eukaryota; kingdom Metazoa; phylum Chordata; class Actinopteri; order Syngnathiformes; family Syngnathidae; genus Entelurus; species Entelurus aequoreus. The sequence goes on from NC_084753.1 coordinate 5,628,558, forward strand.
CGCTCCCTGTATGATCAGTGTCAGAGCTTGGTCCGCATTGCCGGCAGTAAGTCGGACACGTTTCCAGTGAGGGTTGGACTTCGCCAAGGCTGCCCTTTGTCACCCATTCTGTTCAGAACTTTTATGGACAGAATTTCTAGGCGCAGTCAAGGGCGTTGAGGAGATCCGGTTTGGTGGCTGCAGGATTAGGTCTCTGCTTTTTGCAGATGATGTGGTCCTGATGGCTTCATCTGGCCAGGATCTTCAGCTCTCACTGGATCGATTCGCAGCTGAGTGTGAAGCGACTGGGATGAGAATCAGCACCTCCAAGTCCGAGTCCATGGTTCTCGCCCGGGAAAGGGTGGAGTGCCATCTCCAAGTTGGGGAGGAGACCCTGCCCCAAGTGGAGGAGTTCAAGTACCTCGGAGTCTTGCTCACGAGTGGGGGAAGAGTGGATCGTGAGATCGACAGGCGGATCGGTGCGGCGTCTTTGGTAATGCGGATGCTGTATCGATCCGTTGTGGTGAAGAAGGAGCTGAGCCGCAAGGCAAAACTCTCAATTTACCGGTCGATCTACGTTCCCATCCTCACCTATGGTCATGAGCTTTGGCTTATGACCGAAAGGACAAGACCACGGGTACAGGCGGCCCAAATGAGTTTCCTCTGCCGGGTGGCGGGGCTCTCCTTTAGAGATAGGGTGAGAAGCTCTGCCATCCGGGGGGAGCTCAGAGTAAAGCCGCTGCTCCTCCACATGGAGAGGAGCCAGATGAGGTGGTTCGGGCATCTGGTCAGGATGCAACCCGAACGCTTAGGGCACGTCCGACCAGTAGTAGGCCACGGGGAAGACCCAGGACACGTTGGGAAGACTATGTCTCCCGGCTGGCCTGGGAACACCTCGGGGTCCCCCGGGAAGAGGTGGACGAAGTGGCTGGGGAGAGGGAAGTCTGGGCTTCTCTACTTAGGCTGCTGCCCCCGCGACCCGACCTCGGATAAGCGGAAGAAGATGGATGAATGGATGTTTTTTTTACGGCAACGTAAGCATGAGTGGCTGATCATTCAAAGTTTGCAGTGGCAATGACTGGGTTGGATTCTCTCTATTACAGTACAAACTAGGGATGGAACCGTTTCCGCACCGTTCAGTTTACGTTACACAGTTTGGTTGCTCAGATCATGTTTTTTATTTGTTACTGAACAGTTTGGAGCAGGTGTGTGTAGCGTTAACAGCGCGGATTGAATCACGGAATTGGCCAATAAAAACGAAATCCACTGTTACAAGCGGAATATCCCTAATAGTGAAATAATTGTGACTGAAATGCTGTCATAGTGAGGAGGAGGAGGAACGTTTGTCTTGGGAAAATCATGTTTTTGCATTCAATTAATCAATATTTGTGTTTTGATTGAAACAAAGAAAACTAGTGCTGATAAAGTTTGTGTCACTTTGATATTAAAGTAGCAGTAGAGTGGAAAACAAGTTGCCTCTTTAATGGAGCTGTTATCATATATATATATATATATATGTATGACACCAAAAGACTTCCACAGTAAATAGATATGATCAAAATAGTATCAATCTCACGGAGATTCCCGAGCCATTTTGAGAGTGAATGAGCCACAGATCCCTTCCCCATCAACAACAATGCTAATCAAGCAGGCTTTGGAAGTGCCAACGACGATTATTTTTGGGAAAAATTGTGATCCAGGACTTTATGTTTTTGAGCCTGAACACAAAGAGGACGAGCAATAAGAGCTCCCCCGTCGTCGTCACGTCGTGTCATTGCTGGTTTTACGGGCAGAGGAGCATGTTCGGCAGCGCACAATCACGGAGTACTTACAAGCAGACGCGGTGTGTAGACAGAAAAGGGAGAATGGACGCATTTTGGTGTAAAAAGTAAAGATAAAGGTGAAGTTATAACACTGAAACGCCCTCAGGAAGAGGTGCTTTAAGACATGGCTAGATAGCTAGCGGCTAACGTCTTAATAAGTTTTAGCGACTTCTAAATCACTAATCCTGGTCTCCATTGCGACAAATAAATTAAGTTTCTTACAAGTACCATTATCACTGCAGGACGAGGAATATCTAAACATGCTTCACTAAACACCGTAGCTCACCGCCGTCACAATGTAAACAAACACCATTGGTGGATCTACACCTGACATCCACTGTAATGATACCAAGTACAGGAGCGTATGTAGTCGATACTACTATGATTACGTCGATTTTTTTGGCAGCACAACATCTTCTTACGTTTTTAAAAAAAATGTATATAATGTTTATAAACTCAGGAAATACATCCCTGTACACAAGAGGACTTTGAATATGAGCAATGTATGATCCTGTTACTACAAACCCCGTTTCCATATGAGTTGGGAAATTGTGTTAGATGTAAATATAAACAGAATACAATGATTTGCAAATCCTTTTCAACCCATATTCAATTGAATATGCTACAAAGACAACATATTTGATGTTCAAACTCATAAACTTTTTTTTTTTTGCAAATAATAATTAACTTAGAATTTCACGGCTGCAACACGTGCCAAAGTAGTTGGGAAAGGGCATGTTCACCACTGTGTTACATGGCCTTTCCTTTTAACAACACTCAGTAAAGGTTTGGGAACTGAGGAGACACATTTTTGAAGCTTCTCAGGTGGAATTCTTTCCCATTCTTGCTTGATGTACAGCTTAAGTTGTTCAACACTCCGGGGGTCTCCCTTGTGCTATTTTAGGCTTCACACATTTTCAATGGGAGACAGGTCTGGACTACAGGCAGGCCAGTCTAGTACCCGCACTCTTTTACTATGAAGCCACGTTGATGTAACACGTGGCTTGCTGAAATAAGCAGGGGCGTCCATGGTAACGTTGCTTGGATGGCAACATATGTTGCTCCAAAAGCTGTATGTACCTTTCAGCATTAATGGCACCTTCACAGATGTGTAAGTTACCCATGTCTTGGGCACTAATACACCCCCATACCATCACACATGCTGGCTTTTACACTTTGCGCCTAGAACAATCCGGATGGTTCTTTTCCTCTTTGGTCCGGAGGACACGACGTCCACAGTTTCCAAAAACAATTTGAAACGTGGACTCGTCAGACCACAGAACACTTTTCCACTTTGTATCAGTCCATCTTAGATGAGCTCAGGCCCAGCGAAGCCGACGGCGTTTCTGGGTGTTGTTGATAAACGGTTTTCGCCTTGCATAGGAGAGTTTTAACTTGCACTTACAGGTGTAGCAACCAACTGTAGTTACTGGCAGTGGGTTTCTGAAGTGTTCCTGAGCCCATGTGGTGATATCCTTTACACACTGATGTGGCTTGTTGATGCAGTACAGCCTGAGGGACCGAAGGTCACGGACTTAGCTGCTTACGTGCAGTGATTTCTCCAGATTCTCTGAACCCTTTGATGATATTACGGAGCGTAGATGGTGAAATCCCTAAATTCCTTGCAATAGCTGCTTGAGAAAGGTTTTTCTTAAACTGTTCAACAATTTGCTCACGCATTTGTTGACAAAGTGGTGACCCTCGCCCCATCCTTGTTTGTGAATGACTGAGCATTTCATGGAATCTACTTTTATACCCAATCATGGCACCCACCTGTTCCCAATTTGCCTGTTCACCTGTGGGATGTTCCAAATAAGTGTTTGATGAGCATTCCTCAACTTTATCAGTCTTTTTTGCCACCTTTCCCAACTTCTTTGTCACGTGTTGCTGCCATCAAATTCTAAAGTTAATGATTATGTTTGAACATCAAATATGTTGTCTTTGTAGTGCATTCAACTGAATATGGGTTGAAAATGATTTGCAAATAATTATATTCTGTTTATATTTACATCTAACACAATTTCCCAACTCATATGGAAACGGGGTTTGTACTTGGTATCGGATTGATACCATAATTTGTGGTATCATCCAAAACTAATGTAAAGCATCCAAACAACAGAAGAATAAATGATTATTACATTTTAACAGAAGTGTAGATAGAACATGTTAAAAGAGAAAGTAAGCAGATATTAACAGTAAATGAACAAGTAGATTACTAATTAATTTTCTACCACTTGTCCTTAATAATGTGTACAACATAATAGGTGTATAAATGACACAATATGTTACTGCATATGTCAGCAGACTAAATTAGGAGTCTTTGTTTGTTTACTTACTAATAAAAGACAAGTTGTCTTGTATGTTCACTATTTTATTTAAGGACTAACTTGCAATAATAAACATATGTTTAATGTACTCTAAGATTTTTTTGTTAAAATAAAGCCAATAATGCCATTTTTTTGTGGTCCCCTTTATTTAGAAAAGTACCGAAAAGTATCAAAATATTGGTATCGGAACAACACTACATTGTACTTTAATTTGATTTAATTAGGACTTTTCTAACATTCCACAGTACAAAATGATGTACTATGATTTGTGCCGATAATGCATTGGTTAATATCGGTATCGGCTGATACTCGAGCTCCAATATTGTAAGTGACAAAGTTGTATCAGGTCACCTCTAGCTGATGTTAAAGATAAGTACACTTACAGGTTTTTTTTGCAGGACGCATGTTTATACATACTGTACATATTTTGTAAGAACCACAGTTGATGAATAAGATTATTGGGATATACTGCTGTTAAAAAGAATGTCCACCGCTCCAATATCGTAAAAACCAATGCAATTAATGGTGAAACCGTTTTATTCCAGTCAAAATGACTTTTGATTGCGGCGCACTAACGAACCCTTGCATGCAATCAGTCGGATTACCCTAAATTACCCTAAAGGAAGGAGGGGGGGGGTCTCTTAAATAAAGAGAAATGAAACAGATGAAGTGTCTTTAAATACTGCCCTCATCCTTTAATGTAATGAACAGAGCCGGGATGAAAAAGGGGACGCCAGGTTTGTTTTATTCTTCTAGTTCTGAGCACCAAAAGCCTTATCCTAATGTAGATTGGATGTTAAATCTGACGCCGGCTAAAAAGGGCCCGGCTTTGGCGTCGCTGGCCTCGGGGGGAAGAAGAACCAGTCCGTAAAGTCAATTTGGATAACTTCTAAATAAAAGTAGCTGTGGAAACACACACACACACACACACACGCACACACTTTTTAAGAGTATCACAATGTTCTCTTATCCCTGATTTTGAGGATAAATACACTTTGTTGGTCAAGCAGGTCATTAGTGAGTGGCAGAGAAGAAAAAAATGTGTGTGTGTGTGTGTGAGTGTGTGTGAGTGTGTGTGTGTGTGTGTGTGTGTGTGTGTGTGTGTGTGTGTGTGTGTGTGTGTGTGTGTGTGTGTGTGTGTGTGTGTGTGTGTGTGTGTGTGTGTGTGTGTGTGTGTGTGTGTGTGTGTGTGTGTGTGTGTGTGTGCACATTTTCTCTGTAGTATAATAATCCTCATAAAATCCAGATTTCTCAATCCGGTAGCTCAAGCTGACACTTTAAATAAAATCATTCTAATCCCACATGGTAAGAGAAATGAAAATGAGGAGATTAATGTGTGTGTGTGTGTGTGTGTGTGTGTGTGTATGTGTGTGTGTGTGTGTGTGTGTGTGGAGGGGGGGGGGTGGGGGCGGGGGGGGGGCGATGGCACCGTCACCCTCACCCTCATCCTCCCTCCAACTCCTCTGAGACTGTCCTCTTTCCCATCATGCTGAGGGGTGAGTGTGTGTTTGTAATGTGTGTGTGTGTGTGTGTGTGTGTGTGTGTGTGTGTGTGTGTGTGTGTGTGTGTGTGTGTGTGTGTGTGTGTGTGTGTGTGTGTGTGTGTGTGTGTGTGTGTGTGTGTGTGTGTGTGTGTGTGTGTTCTGGCAATGCTTACTTAATGGGGACATTGCTCTGTTTACACCAGACCTGGGCAAATGAAGGCCCGGGGGCCACATGCGGCCCGTTAGGTATTTCAATCTGGCCCGCCGCCGGACATTCCCAAATAATTTTTTTAGATCTTTAAGATGGAAAGTGTAGCTGCCATTATGATGTGCAGTCATGTTTTATAATGACCGTAAGTATTTCCTTGAATAGCCGCAGGGGCGCTAATTAATTTAAAACCTCGTCTCACTCCTGCGCTTACCAAAAGCATGCGGGATGGGCAAGCATGCGCTAATTATCCGGCGCTTACCTTATCATGAAAAGCACATTTAATAAAAAAAAAACGTTATTATGGTCTTACCTTTACTTATAAATGATGTCCATCTGCAGCTGCTTCTGATTAAAGGCAGTCTTCCTTATCTTTCTTCAGTTTTAAAAGTCTCTGGAGATATTCCTTTAATTATTACCTCCTGCTTCGATTGAAAAGTCCAGTTTAGAAAACTGTTTTATTTTAGATATATAATCCTCCATGGTGAAAGTGCAAGCAAACGGTCGCGGCTCACGCATGCTGCTTGTTGTCTTCTTCTGCAGCACCGGTCTTCTGCAGTACTGGTAGTTGCAAGAAGGATCACTAGCGCCCTCTACCACCAGGAGGCGGAAGTCATTTAATGACTCATATTTGGCCCGGTGGAAGTGCCAAGCATGCGCTAATTATTTTGCGAAACGAGTTTGACCCGGCTGTAATTCTAGGCAGGCGAATACTATATTCCCGGCGGCATTTCAAGGAAATACGGTATACAAATATTTCAATGGTTGCAATCTGCGCTTTTGCATGATATAGTAGTTACTATGGCAATTAGGGACCGCAATGTCCCTTTGGGACAGAGGATTTTAGGTTATTGTAACATTTTATTATTATTCCACCACCTCTTTGAGCTGTAATTTGACCCCCTTAACATGCTTCAAAACTCACCATATTTGACATACATCAGGACTGGCGAAAATTGCGATCTAATAAAAAAACCTAACCCCAAAACTCAAAATTGCGCTCTAGCGCCCCCTAGGAAAAAACACAGACAAAACTGCTTGTAGCTTCCGGTAGGAATGTCGTAGAGACATGAAACCTCTATGTAGGTCTAACTTAGACCTAGATTTCATACATTGACTTCTTTCAGCAAAAATCAACAGGAAGTTGGCAATTCCCCCTTCAAAACAAATGTTTTGTAAAAACAGTCACTTTTGCCTCTTTGAGCTGTAATTTGATCCCCTTAACATGCTTCAAAACTCACCAAACTGGACACACACATCAGAACTGGCGAAAATTGCGATCTAATAAAAAAAGCCTAACCCCAAAACTCAAAATTGCGCTCTAGCGCCCCCTAGGAAGAAAACACAGACACAACTGCTCCTAGGAAGAAAACAGACAAAACTGCCTGTAACTTCCAATAGGAATGTCGTAGAGACATGAAACAAAAACCTCTATGCAGGTCTCACTTAGACCTACATTTCATACACTGACAACCCCCAGGAAAAATCAACAGGGAGTTTGCAATCCCCCTACAAAACAAAAGTTGTTATTATTATTATACCGACGCCTCTTTGAGCTGTAATTTGACCCCCTTAACATGCTTCAAAACTCACCATATTTGACAAACACATCAGGACTGGCGAAAATTGCGATCTAATAAAAAATACCTAACCCCAAAACTCAAAATTGCGCTCTAGCGCCCCCCTAGGAAAAAACACAGACAAAACTGCTTGTAACTTCCGGTAGGAATGTCGTAGAGACATGAAACCTCTATGTAGGTCTGACTTAGACCTAGATTTCATACATTGACTTCTTTCAGCAAAAATGAACAGGAAGTTGGCAATTCCCCCTTCAAAACAAAATGTTGGTAAAAACAGTCACTTTTGCCTCTTTGAGCTGTAATTTGACCCCCTTAACATGCTTCAAAACTCACCAAACTGAACACACACATCAGGACTGGCAAAAATTGCGATCTAATTTTAAAAAAAAAAAACCCAAAACTGCGCTCTAGCGCCCCCTAGGAAGAAAACACAGACACAACTGCTCCTAGGAAGAAAACTCAGACAAAACTGCCTGTAACTTCCAGTAGGAATGTCGTAGAGACATGAAACAAAAACATCTATGTAGGTCTCACTTAGACCTACATTTCATATATTGACAACCCCCAGCAAAAATCAACAGGAAGTTTGCAATACCCCCTTCAAAACAAAATAAATTTAAATTTATTTTTTTTTCCCCATAAAGAAATACAATCATGTTTGCTTACAGACTGTATCCCTGCTGACTGTATTGATCTATATTGATATATAATGTATATATTGTGTTTTTTATGTTGATTTAATTAAAAAAATGTTTTTTTATTTTTTTTTTATTTTTTTATTTTTTTAATTTCTTGTGTGGCCCGGTAGCAATCGGTCCGCGGACCGGTACTGGTTGGGGACCACTGCCCTAAAGGGAAACCGCTTTAAATGATAGTCAGATCCATTCTGAAGATGCCTAGGTGATTTTTAAGCTTTGGCCCATAAAACATGTTTACAGGGAAATTTGGGTTACTTTGTTTACGTGTTTCAAATATTGGTAAAAAGAGAAAATGTATTTTCTTGAAAAGTGAAACATTTGTTATCCTGGCATTAATAGTACTGTGATTCTGTATGGTATCCATCCTTAGTTAAAACTAATATATTTTTCCAAAAACAACATCTGGTTTAGTGTTCCTTAGTATAACATTTTCATACAGCATGATTATAAAACATTATTACCTTAAAGTATGATTCACATGCAGAATTTTCCATCCTTCTATATCGGGCTGGGTGATATGGCCTTTTTTTAATATCTGGATATTTTAAGGCCATGTTGCGATACACGATATATATGTGGATATTTTGCCTTAGCCTTGAATGAACACTTGATGCATATAATCACAGCAGTATGATGATTCTATGTGTCTACATTAAAACATTCTTCTTCATACTGCATTAATATATGCTCCTTTTAAACTTTCTTGCAGGGAGGGAAATCACAACTAAGTCAATTTAGCAAAAGTGTATTTATTAAACAGTTATTAAGCAGTGGCACAAACATTCATGTCATTTCCAAAACAGAAAGTGCAAGATGGTCAGAGACATTTTAAAACAAGCTATGAGTGCACTTTTGTGCATGATGTCACTAAGATGACATATCAAAACAACACTAAATTAAAGTGCACTTCTTGTACAGAATGCCACTACAATAGTTTAAAACAGTGGTCCCCAACCACCGGGCCACGACCCGATTGGTACATTTAAAAACCAAATCTGTTATTATTAATTAGTATTAACTAGTGTTGTCCCATTACCAATTTTGATACTTTTCTAAATAAAGGGGACCACATAAATGGCATTATTGGCTTTATTTTACCCAAAAAATCTTAGGGTACATTAAACATGTCTTTATCATTGCAAGTTTGTCCTTAAATAAAATAGTGAACATACAAGACAACTTGTCTTTTAGTAGTAAGTAAACAAACAAAGGCTCCTAATTAGTCTGCTGACATATGCAGTAACATATTGTGTCATTTATACACCTATTATTTTGTACACATTATTAAGGACAAGTGGTAGACAATGAATTATTAATCTACTTGTTCATTTACTGTTAATATCTGCTTACTTTCTCTTTCAACATGTTCTATCTACACGTCTGTTAAAATGTAATAATCACTTATTCTTCTCTTGTTTGGATGCTTTACATTAGTTTTGGATGATACCACAAATTTAGGTATCAATCCGATACATATAATACTTTAGGGGAAATTAACATTTTCAGCACAATCCCATTCAAGATCAGACAAACATTACAGGGAGACAGAACAGGATCTATATAGTATATATATATATGTGTATATATATATATATATATATATATATATATATATATATATATATATATATATATATATATATATATATATATATATATATATATATATATATATATATATGTATGTATATATATATATATATATATATATATATATATATATATCCATTCATATATTATATTATTTTTTAAAATTTTCACATTTAAAAACACTCATTTTTAAGGTGTAGCTACTAGTGTTACCCCAATACCAATATTTTGGTACCGGTACCAAAATTATTTCGATACTTTTCGGTACTTTTCTAAATAAAGGGGACCACAAAAATGGCATAATTGGCTTTATTTTACCCACAAAATCTTAGGGTACATGAAACATATGTTTATTATTGCAAGTTAGTCCTTAAATAAAATATTGAACATACAAGACAACTTGTCTTTTAGTAGTAAGTAAACAAACAAAGACTCCTAATTAGTCTGCTGACATATGCAGTAACATATTGTGTCATTTATACACCTATTATTTTGTACACATTATTAAGGACAAGAGGTAGAAAATGAATTATTAATCTACTTGTTCATTTACTGTTAATATCTGCTTACTTACTCTTTCAACATGTTCTATCTACACTTCTGTTAAAATGTAATAATCACTTATTCTTCTCTTCTTTGATACTTTTCATTAGTTTTGGATGATACCACAAATTTAGGTATCAATCCGATACTGAGTCGTTACAGGATCATACATTGGTCATATTTAAAGTCCTCATGTGTCCAGGGACATATTTCCTGAGTTTTCAAACATGATATAAAAATTTTTTTAAAAGAAAGATGTGATGCCAAAAAGTATTGACGTAATCATAGTAGTATCGACTAGATACGCTATTGTACTTGGTATCATTACAGTGGATGTCAGGTGTAGATCCACCAATGGTGTTTGTTTACATTGTGACGGCGGTGAGCTACGGTGTGTAGTGAAGCATGTTTAGCTATTCCTCGTCCTGGACTGGTGCTTTTTTGAGGCAATACAGTACCGAATATGATTCATTAGAATCACGGTACTATACTAATACCGGTATACCGTACAACCCTAGTAGCTACTTTTATTTTATTTTGTACTACTAGCAGCGACTTCCCTTTCCATTTCCAGAATCCAGTCAACTTCCGTTGTTATTACATTTTGCATGAAAGTGACGTCGAGGCCACATTGACTTGCAGTTTGAACAGTCAGCTGGACAAAATCTGATTAAAAATAATCAACTTAGCCAGTTCCTTTTTTTTTGCCAACATTGACGCGGGTAAACTGTGCTAGCGTTGTTTGTCGTCCTCTGTTTGTTGTCAACGTCGCATCCTTGCTGGCGGCATCGTCGAGTACCTGTTTGGCTTCAGATGGTATTTTAAACTTGTTTTATCAATCGGAGTGTGTCTTGAAACCAAAGTGATCGCCAAGCTCTGACTCTCATCACTCGTCTTGTTTACTGACCTAACGACGCACACCCGTCTTTTAGGTTAAGGTGCGCTCAAAACAAATTAACGATTAATCTGTATTTGTGGAAGTCGCTTCCACTGACGGACACTTCACAGGATCCAAGCTTGCAGGTTTGAACAAAGTTTTAATTCTCATATGTTTCATCAACTGTTTCCTTCTCCCAGAACGTGACTTTCCAGCCACGTCCGTATCCTCTCTCCCCCTCTGCTCCCGGCCGCTTACTGTTGAAGACAACAGATGATTAGATTAACACGTACCACCTGTGAAATGTAATCAGCTGCCAGCCGTGTCTCGCCGTCAGCACATGGCACGCCCCCGTCTGATGGTGCTCTGTCTTCAGCACCATGGACAGAGGCGGTGACCTTTGCTCCTGCAGGCGCGCTGGTCACACTCTCCCTCCACAGTATTCATTTATGATAACTAATTGTTTTTTTTTAATGAATCGCATGTGTTAACGTTAACATCACTAATACAAATATGAAAGAAATGTGGTAAATTAATGTTTTTTTATATATAATTAGCTTTTGTTATTGTCATGTGTGTGCCTTCTCTACAAAATGTATAAAAATATGAAAGATGTATGGTAAATGAAGTGCTTACTCACTAAAACAGGGGTCCCCAAACTACGGCCCCCCAGCGTCCAAAATCCGGCCCGCGGGAAGTCCCAAGATAAAAAAAAAAAATATATATATATTTTTTTTATTTATTTATTTTTAAAATTTGTCCTTACAGCAAGTGCGCTCTTTAAGTCGAGGAATATATATGTATGAATATATATATATATATATATATATATATATATATATATATATATATATATATATATATATATATATATATATATATATATATACATATATACATACATATACATATATATACATATATATATATATATATACATGGACATATACTATATTATATATATATAATATACTATATTACTATATACTATATTACCCCAATGCGGCCCCGTATTCAAAAAGCTTGGGGACCCCTGCACTAAAACATTAAACAAAATATATTAGTTTGATTATTAGCTTTTACTATTATCATTTTTATGACTTACTTAATATTAGATTCATTATAAGGAATTTTGCACAAAAGATACTAAAATCAGTAGAAAACTGTTTTTTAAAAATGTGAATAATATAAAATATACTTATTTCGTATAAAATAGGAATATGATGAAATATACAGTGTTGTATTATTCAGCCTTTACGGTTCCTTTAGAATAGAATAGAATGGAATAGAAAGTACTTTATTGATCCATGGGGGAAATTCAGCACTACAGTTCGCTCACAATAGACAATAATAATAATAAATAATATATTATATATATAATATATGAATAATATAAATATATTCTACATATATTCTACATTTAAGTGCAGTCAACAAGGAACATATGCATTATACAGTTGAAAGGCCTACTGAAAGCCACTACTAGCGACCACGCAGTCTGATAGTTTATACATCAATGATGAAATCTTAACATTGCAACACATGCCAATACGGCCGGGTTAACTTATAAAGTGACATTTTAAATTTCCCGCTAAACTTCCGGTTGAAAACATCTAGATATGATGACGTATGCGCGTGACGTAAACGGTTGATACGGAAGTATTGGTACACCATTGAATACAATACAAAAAAGCTCTGTTTTCATTTCAAAATTCCACAGTATTCTGGAAATCTGTGTTGGTGAATCTTTTGCAATTTGTTTAATGAACAATGGAGACTGCAAAGAAGAAAGTTGTAGGTGGGATCGGTGTATTAGCGGCGGACTACAGCAACACAGCCAGGAGGACAGAGATGCATAGCAGACGCGCTATCCGCCGAACTCACCTTAACTTCCTCCGTCTCGCCGACTGCATCTGTGATCGGGTGAAGTCCTTCGTCGCTCCGTCGATCGCTGGAACGCAGGTGAGCACGGGTGTTGATGAGCAGATGAGGGCTGGCTGGCGTAGGTGGATAGCTAATGTTTTTAGCATAGCTCTGTGAGGTCCGGTTGCTAAGTTAGCTTCAATGGCGTCGTTAGCAACAGCATTGTTAAGCTTCGCCAGGCTGGAAAGCATTAACCGTGTATTTACAGGTCCATGGTTTAATAGTATTGTTGATCTTCTGTCTATCCTTCCAGTCAGGGGTTTATTTCTTTTGTTTCTATCTGCATTTAAGCACGATGCTATCACGTTAGCTCAGTAGCTAAAGTGTTTCGTCTATGTATTGTCGTGGAGATAAAAGTCACTGTGAATGTCCATTTCGTGTTATCGACTCTCATTTTCAAGAGGATATAGTATCTGAGGTGGTTTAAAATACAAATCCGTGATCCACAATAGAAAAAGGAGAAAGTGTGGAATCCAATGAGCCAGCTTGTACCTAAGTTACGGTGAGAGCGAAAAAAGATATGTATTGCACTGCACTCTAGTCCTTCACTCTTACGTTCCTCATCCACGAATCTTTCATCCTGGCTCAAATTAATGGGGTAATCGTCGCTTTCTCGGTCCGAATCGCTCTCGCTGCTGGTGTAAACAATGTGCAGATGTGAGGAGCCTTTCAACCTGCGACGTCACGCTACTTCCGGTACAGGCAAGGCTTTTTTTAATCAGCGAGCAAAAGTTGCGAACTTTATCGTCGATTTTCTCTACTAAATCCTTTCAGCAAAAATATGGCAATATCGCGAAATGATCAAGTATGACACATAGAATGGATCTGCTATCCCCGTTTAAATAAGAACATTTCATTTCAGTAGGCCTTTAACGTTAACATCACTAATAAAAATATGAAAGAAATGTGGTAAATTAATGTGTTTTTATAAATATAAATTAGGTGGATTAGTAGCTTTTGTTATTGTCATTTGTGTGCTTTCTCTACAAAATGTATAAAAATATGAAAGATGTATGGTAAATGAAGTGCTTACTCACTAAAATATTAAACAAAATATATTAGAGTAGTTTGATTATTAGCTTTTACTATTATCATTTTTATGACTTATTTAATATTAGATTTATTATAAGGAATTTTGCACAAAAGACACTAAAATCAGTAGAAAACTGTTTTTTAAAAATGTACCTTAATTTCCGGACTATAAGCCGCACCTGACTATAAGCCGCACCAGCTAAATTTAGGGGAAAATACAGACTGCTCCATATATAAGCCGCACCCGACTATAAGCCGCAGGGTTTTGATGTGTAATTAGCGTAGTATATAGGGGTTCCTGCTACCACGGAGGGGATTGTCGGGACAGAGATGACTGTTTGGGAACGCAAAGCGTCCCATTTATTAACAATAAATCTTTCAATCATTCAATCAAACTTTCACATCTTTGACATGGCGAACAGCATTCGTGCAGAGTACAAATAATACAACGGTGCAAAGTAATACAAAGTGCTCGCCTGTACGTTATCAAAATAACCAGCCTACCGGTATATGAAAAGTCAGTCTTTAATCATTGTGTCATCGTCTTCCTCCTGCGTACTAAAACCACCGAAATCCTCTTTGTCGGTGTCGGAGAAGAACAGGCCGTAAATAAGCCGCACCGTTGTATAAGCCGCAGGGACCAGAACGAGGGGGAAAAGTAGCGGCTTATAGTCCGGAAATTACGGTAAATAATATAAAATATACTTATTTCGTATAAAATAGGAATATGATGAAATATACAGTGTTGTATTATTCAGCCCCTACGGTTCCTTTAAAGCTCAACTAAAGCAAATAGTTGTGTACTTTATAAAGATTTTCGTTTGTGCCATATTTGTGTTGTATTGAATATACTGCATTTTGTATTAAAGGGGGAAAAACTACTCAGCTCAATTTTTTTTTACAAACTGATACTGAATGAATTGATTAACGTGGACTTTAACTTTAAACAAGTTGAAAAACATATTGGGGTGTTACCATTTAGTGGTCAATTGTACGGAATACGTACTGTACTGTGCAATCTACTAATACAAGTTTCAATCAATCAATCAATACTGGAGCTATTTGAATATGAATATCATTCATACAGCTCTCATGCTGCTTATAGATTGCAGCAAAATTCTATGTTTTTCTGTCAAAAGATGGTGTTTTCGGTGCAACTTTATCTACTTTTTTTATGTTTTCATACTTTTTTCCGTTAAAAAAAAAAGCAGATGTGCAGAGGGAAGTAAAAAAAAAAATAAAAAAAAATGAATGTGTGTTTTATACTTGACAATGGCTGTTTTTGCTGCTTAATCCATCCCCAGCCCTCATCCTTCCTGTTTCCTCCTCTCGTTATCTTTCCATCGCTGCTTCTCTCCATCCGCCTTCCTCCACTCTTTCTCTCTCGCTCCATCAACTCATCTTTTTTGTTAACCCTCGCCCACACACACTTTGTCAACACGTGACTCACTCGCCCTCTCCGTGACTTCCCTGGCAATCTCCATCCCGTCTCGTAAGCGCGTCTCTCCTCCATCTCGGCCAGCGTTCCCCTTCCTTTTATCGGATAATCTTCAACTAAGCACTCCGCCCTCGCTCCTTTTCTCCTAAGTGACCGTTCCGTAATCTCGGGATTCTCTTTGGGAGGGTTATCCGTCGGGGTCTGCGAGCCCAGGATGGATGGACCCTTAACTGGGTCAAGACGAGGCCAAATGCTCTGCACGGATGATGACCCTTAATTCCATTTTGGTTGTGTTCAATATGCTTTTTCTTTCACAAAGTAACTCTTGGCTTCAGGGATGTAGCACCAAATTCTGGGCCCCCATGCACAAATCTCCCTAAGGGCCAATAACCCTAGACACAACATTGCATCTTACTCTTGATTTTAATTGTATTGAATAATTATATCTAACCTACCTACATAACAGGAAAACCTTGTCAAATGATATGAAACCACTCTTTAACTATGAAGCCACGCTGATGTAACACGTGGCTTGGCATCGTCTTGCTGAAATAAGCAGGGGCGTCCATGGTAACGTTGCTTGGATGGCAACATATGTTGCTCCAAAAGCTGTATGTACCTTTCAGCATTAATGGCGCCTTCACAGATGTGTAAGTTACCCATGTCTTGGGCACTAATACACCCCCGTACCATCACACATGCTGGCTTTTGAACTTTGCGCCTAGAACAATCCGGATGGTTCTTTTCCTCTTTGGTCCGGAGGACACAACGTCCACAGTTTTTGAAATGTGGACTCGTCAGACCACAGAACACTTTTCCACTTTGCATCAGTCCATCTTAGATGAGCTCGGGCCCAGCGAAGTGGGCGGCGTTTCTGGGTGTTGTTGATAAATGGTTTTCGCTTTGCATAGTAGAGATTTAACTTGCACTTACAGATGTAGCGACCAACTTTAGTTACTGACAGTGGGTTTCTGAAGTGTTCCTGAGCCCATGTGGTGATATCCTTTACACACTGATGTCGCTTTTTGATGCAGTACCGCCTGAGGGATCCAAGGTCCGTCATGTCATCGCTTACGTGCAGTGATTTCTCCAGATTCTCTAAACCTTTTGATGATATTACGGAGCGTAGATGGTGAAATAGCCTAAATTCCTTGCAATAGCTGGTTGAGAAATGTTGTTCTTAAACTGTTCAACAATTTGCTCACCCATTTGTTGACAAAGTGGTGACCCTCGCCCCATCCTTGTTTGGGAATGACTGAGCATTTCATGGAAGATGCTTGTATACCCAATCATGGCACCCACCTGTTCCCAATTAACCTGTTCACCTGTGGGATGTTCCAAATAAGTGTTTGATGAGCATTCCTCCACTTTCTCACTCTTTTTTGCCACTTGTGCCAGCTTTTTTGAAACATGTTGCAGGCATCAAATTCCAAATGAGCTAATATTTGCACACAAAAAAACGTTTTCCAGTTCGAACATTAAATATCTTGTCTTTGCAGTCTATTCAATTAAATATAAGTTGAAAATAATTAGCAAATCATTGTATTCTGTTTTTATTTACTATTTACACAAAGTGACAACTTCACTGCTTTTGGGTTTTGTAAATTCAAACTAAATTAATAATGACGAATATATGTTTTTTCCTAAACAGTCAATAAAATTTGAATGCACAGCTTCACCATTTTAGTCCTAATTTTTGCGCTTAAGAAACTTCTCTACGACTTTAGAGCCAGACCTCTTCTGTTTGTTGGACATTGTCACTACTGCCGCAAGTGGTAGAAGAGTGTATTACAACCGACCGCATCTGAGAAACCGGTATTAACGGCATTAAAAAACAATCTATTGCATTGATTTGGTTAAAGAAAAAGTGTTTTAAAAGACATGTAAACAACTTTAATTAGGTTTTGACTTTGAAAAGATGGGATTAACATATCTTGATAAACCTCCTTTAAAAAAAAAAAAAATCAAAACGTTGTTTGGGATTGTTTTTTTTTACAAAAAAAGGGCCCAAAATTTCAAGATAAGGTGCCCAGAATATGAATTTAACAATAGGAATCATACATTATTATGAATATATTACCATTAGTGCATTTCCTGTTGGTTAAAAACAAGCGTTGCCTCTGTTTCCAACTTTAATCAAGGCTCTTTGAATGCACCACAGTTTAGTAAGAGCTCGAATGGACAGAGGACCACAAACACTCCTCAGCACGCAGCTTTGCATTTGCCTGCGTCCACCACCTGCAGCCATTTATTGATGATTAGCGCCACCCACAGCCGGTGTCAGATCAATAGTCAACAAGAACATACAATAACAACGTTCAATAACCACAATTATGTGCAATGAGATGCAAACTTGTACCTAACTTTCTCCTATGCTGCCACTAATACATTGACTATATGTTTACCTTTCTTCTATTACGTCATCCTTGTTCCAACGTGTGTGTGTGTGAATGCTTAAAGGTGAGCTTTGATGACATTACGACGTCTGTGTTGAGTGAAATCCTAGGTTTGCTGTTATTCAGGTGGAAGGAACCATTTTGCATTCACCACTTTAGTCATCATTTTTGCGCTTAAGAAACGTCCCTATGCCACACTTCTTCTGGCTCTAATAATCTTCTGGTAGACGTTCTTAATCGGAATCAAGCAACTTTACTACTGAACTTTCACGGCTATATGTACAAACCCCGTTTCCATATGAGTTGAGAAATGATGTTAGATGTAAATATAAACGGAATACAATGATTTGCAAATCCTTTTCAACTCATATTCAGTTGAATATGCTACAAAGACAACATATTTGATGTTCAAACTCATAAACTTTTTTTTTTCTTGCAAATAATCATTAACTTTAGAATTTGATGGCAGCAACACGTGACAAAGAAGTTGGGAAAGGTGGCAATAAATACTGATAAAGTTGAGGAATGCTCATCAAACACTTATTTGGAACATCCCACAGGTGAACAGGCAAATTGGGAACAGGTGGGTGCCATGATTGGGTATAAAAGTAGATTCCATGAAATGCTCAGTCATTCACAAACAAGGATGGGGCGAGGGTCACCACTTTGTCAACAAATGCCTGAGCAAATTGTTGAACAGTTTAAGAAAAACCTTTCTCAAGCAGCTATTGCAAGGAATTTAGGGATTTCACCATCTACGCTCCGTAATATCATCAAAGGGTTCAGAGAATCTGGAGAAATCACTGCAAGTAAGCAGCTAAGCCCGTGACCTTCCATCCCTCAGGCTGTACTGCATCAACAAGCCACATCAGTGTGTAAAGGATATCACCACATGGGCTCAGGAACACTTCAGAAACCCACTGTCAGTAACTACAGTTGGTCGCTACATCTGTAAGTGCAAGTTAAAACTTTCCTATGCAAGGCGAAAACCGTTTATCAACAACACCCAGAAAGTCCGTCGGCTTCGCTGGGCCTGAGCTCATCTAAGATGGACTGATACAAACTGGGAAAGTGTTCTGTGGTCTGACGAGTCCACATTTCAAATTGTTTTTGGAAACTGTGGACGTCGTGTCCTCCGGACCAAAGAGGAAAAGAACCATCCGGATTGTTATAGGCGCAAAGTGTAAAAGGCAGCATGTGTGATGGTATGGGGGTGTATTAGTGCCCAAGACATGGGTAACTTACACATCTGTGAAGGCACCATTAATGCTGAAAGGTACATACAGGTTTTGGAGCAGCATATGTTGCCATCCAAGCAACGTTACCATGGACGCCCCTGCTTATTTCAGCAAGACAATGCCAAGCCCCGTGTTACATCAACGTGGCTTCACAGTAAAAGAGTGCGGGTACTAGACTGGCCTGCCTGTAGTCCAGACCTGTCTCCCGTTGAAAATGTGTGGCACCTAAAATAGCAGAAGGGAGACCCCCGGACTGTTGAACAACTTAAGCTGTACATCAAGCAAGAATGGGAAAGAATTCCACCTGAGAAGCTTCAAAAATGTGTCTCCTCAGTTCCCAAACCTTTACTGAGTGCTGTTAAAAGGAAAGGCCATGTAACACAGTGGTGAACATGCCCTTTCCCAACTACTTTGGCACGTGTTGCAGCCGTGAAATTCTAAGTTAATTATTATTTGCAAAAAAAAAAAAGGTTTATGAGTTTGAACATCAAATATGTTGTCTTTGTAGTGCATTCAATTGAATATGGCTTGAAAATGATTTGCAAATCATTGTATTCCGTTTATATTTACATCTAACACCATTTCCCAACTCATATGGAAATGGGGTTTGTATTCGATACTAACATTTGTGGTGTTGTTATTTTATAATGACAGAAAATAAGCCCAGGGGCCCCCACGATGCAATAAGGGTGTAACGGTACACAAAAATTTCGGTTCGGTACGTACCTCGGTTCAGAGGTCACGGTTCGGTTCATTTTCGGTACAGTAAGAAAACAACAAAATATACATTTTCTGGTTATTTATTTACCAAAATTTGTAAACAATGGCTTTATCCTTTTAACATTGCTTTAAAATAGCTGTGTGTGTGATGCATGTGAGCCACCACTAGGCTGATCAGTGCAACAGCAGGCGGTCATGAATGCTAAGCAGAACAATAACATACACATTGTCATGTCTGTGTGATCATGTTTTGTTTTGGTTATGTTCGGTTTGGTCTTTGGACCCCTTTGTGCACTCTCGTTTGTTTTGTTTCCATGACAACCCATTAGTTTTCACCTGTCTCACGTTTTGCACTCGCGCACCTGTCACTAATCATGTCACTGTTATTCAAGCCTGTCTTTTTCTGTTGATCGTCCTGGTGACATTACCCATACTACCCCTGTTACGCCATTGATCGCGTGTTCCATGCCATAGATTCCTGCTCTGTCAAGGAAGTTTTTGTTATTAATGCCACAGTTAGTGATTTTGGTTTCATGTTCATAGTTTTTGCCTTTAGTGCTAGATTTGTTTTCATTAGCCAAGTTTGTATTCCCGCCCTTGTGCGCGCTTTTTGTTTATTCCTTTTGTTAGTGTTAAAATAAAGATGTCCTTACCCTCACGCCATGTCCGATCCAGCTTTACTTGCATCTCGGGAAAACAGAACCCTCACAGTCCACGTATTGACACATATACACACAGGGTCCATTGCCAGGGTTCATGCAGTCAACATATGTCAAATAAAAACTAAATAAGATGAGGCTCGGAATTGGTTTCTTATGCTAGGTTCACACCAACGGCGCTTTAAAGCGGCATGCAAAGCGGCGTTAAAGCGTAACAAAGCGTGAGGGTCCTAATGGATCGTGGGAAAGCTTGTAGTGTGGCAAGTTCGCCAAAAATGTTTAAACGGTTTAAAAGAATTCTGCGCTCTGTCAAGAATGGAATAAGGCGCCGAGAGCGTATCAAAGTGTGACAAAGCTCAGCAAAGCTTGACTCAAAGCTTAGGAAAGCTCAACAGATCTTGGTTCAAAGCGCAATAGGAAGTGACTGTGATATTGACTAGTGACATTGAAACTTGATGTAAAACCAACACAGGATTACAAATCCATTCTCTTTTGCATCATTGCCTTTTTTATACGATGATCATTGTTTCTGCACTTCTGCTGTTTGATGTTGCACTTTGACATTACTGTCTATCATTTTTCTGTATGAAAATGTTAATAATAAAGAGAATATGTTACGTTTAAAAGAAATGCCTTTTATTATTGTCAACTAGCATAAGAAATTAAAGATAGATATTTATTAAGATGGCAAAGAAATAAAAGAAATGAAGATGTAAAACATAATATAACGGAAAAAAAAGAGAAATTGAAAAAATAAATGAATATAAAAAATAAAAGAAATGCCTTTTATTATTGTCAACTAGCGTAAGAAATGAAAGATAGATATTTATTAAGATGACAAAGAAATAAAAGAAATGAAGATATAAAACATAATATAACGGAAAAAAAAGAGAAATTTAAAAAATAAATGAATATAAAAAATAAAAGAAATGCCTTTTATTATTGTCAACCAGCATAAGAAATTGAAGATAGATATTTATTAAGATGGCAAAGAAATAAAAGAAATGAAGATGTAAAACATAATATAACGGAAAAAAAAGAGAAATTGAAAAAATAAATGAATATAAAAAATAAAAGAAATGCCTTTTATTATTGTCAACTAGCATAAGAAATTAAAGATAGATATTTATTAAGATGACAAAGAAATAAAAGAAATGAAGATGTAAAACATAATATAACGGAAAAAAAAGAGAAATTGAAAAAATAAATGAATATAAAAAATAAAAGAAATGCCTTTTATTATTGTCAACTAGCGTAAGAAATGAAAGATAGATATTTATTAAGATGACAAAGAAATGAAGATATAAAACATAATAAATAATAAACATAATATAACAAAAAAAAAGAGAAATTGAAAAAATAAATGAATATAAAAAATGAGTGGAAAACAGTATACTGAGTTTTTCACATTTTTTTCCTCATTTTTGTTGTAACAATGCACAACAGAGCTTGATAATCGTGTCAGAGCCTGATTTAAAGCGTCAGGATCGCATCAAAGCATAATAAAGTTCAATAAAGCGTAATAAAACGTATCAAAGCGTGATTTAAAGCGTATCAAAGCGGGATCAAATCGCGAGGAACGGAAACAAAGCGGCAACTAATTCGTATCGGAGCGTATCAGAGCGTATCAAAGCATAACATTACTTCGGAGATCGGGATATTCGTGGAAAAATGGACAAAAATGACGGCGCTTTGCT
The DNA here is from genome assembly GCF_033978785.1 of Entelurus aequoreus. Taxonomy (NCBI): domain Eukaryota; kingdom Metazoa; phylum Chordata; class Actinopteri; order Syngnathiformes; family Syngnathidae; genus Entelurus; species Entelurus aequoreus. Next base: position 5,650,769 of record NC_084753.1, read on the forward strand.
CGCCGCTTTAAAGCGCGGCAAGCGCCGTTGGTGTGAACCAGGCATTAACAAAACCTTTCTACATATAAAGTGCAACATTTCCACATATGAAGTGCAACATTAAACGGCTTGAAGTTGTTGCTCAGATTAAATAAAATGACAAAACTTTTCTTCTACGTACAAAAAGTGCAACATTAAACAGTTTCAAGTCAACTCAGCCTCAGATTAACTTTTCTTTTACCCCCCCAGCCTTTAACCCTGGTGACTTTCACTCAATTTTCATGATTTTTGCCAGAAAAATCAGTTTATCCACATTGATTACACATTTACACAAGCCATTGTTTACACATTTTGGTAAATAAATGACCATAAAATGTATATTTTGTTGTTTTCTTACTGTACCGAAAATTAACCGAACCGTGACCTCTAAACCGAGGTATGTACCGAACCGACATTACACCCTTATTGCATGGTGGGGGCCTCTGGGCTTATTTTCTGTCATTATAAAATAACACCACCACAAATGTTAGTATCGAATAAATATAGCCGTGAACGTTCAATTTTCATGTTTTTTGCCAGAAAAATCAGTTTATCCACATTGTCTGCAGAAAGAACACACCTGCTTGCAGTTAAAATGTCTCCAGCTGTGCAAAATACCCTTTGACTGGGCACGGAGGTAGCAGGTATGGCGAGGTAGTGCCTGGCTAACTTGGCAGTAAGAGGATATATGGGCTCATTGTTCTTCCACCATAGAAGTGGCTCAAAATCTAGTTTTTAATGCAATCTGCTGCTATAAAAACATTTGTTATTGCTTTTAGCCCTGCCTGACTCGCCGAGGAGAGGCTGCTTAAATGCGGTGGGAGCTGTGTTTGTTTGTCTTTCTCTTCGTTGAAGCGATGTTATCCATTGTTGTGTCGCACCACGAAACAGAAATGTTCCCAAACGGGAGATCTTAACGAGGCAGGAGGGTCTTCCAGCTCTGGCTTTTGCATGTTGTAGTAGCCCGGTCGTTGCTAGCATGCCGTGTGTTGTGCCTCGGTGTGCATTGTTTACACAACGTGCGTTAACGCTACTTAATATGTCTGTGTGGAAACTCGTTCGGTACACCACCGAACCGAACCCCCCCCGTGCCGAAACGGTTCAATACAAATACACGTACCGTTACACCCTTACTATACAACAATCCCCACTTACCCCCCCGGCTTACCACATGTCAAGATGAGTGGACAACAATTGGCAAAAGAAGCTGAAATAGTTTAAAAACGTGACACACACACACGGGTTGTGCTGAGCACACAAGATTCCTGGTGGCCCTTGGCTGGAAAAGAAAAGAAGCCCTTAGTCAGGTTACATGTGTGTATGAGCGTCTCTTTGTCCTCTTCACGGGTCAACGGGCGAATAAAGTTGCTGTCACTTTCCTTTGGGAGGCGGCGGTGACTGGCAGATAAACTTTTATACAGGAAGAGCAGATTCCTGCAAGGAAAAAAAAGGGATCTAGAGTGGCCTCTGGCCATGATGGCTTCTTCTTGGGCTAAAGACACTCACGTTGTGTTGGAAGGAGTGTCTGATAGCTTTATTCCAAATATATGATTGTATATCTGGAATTGTGTCCATAATCTAGCCTTGATGCTGCATTTTAGACTCTGTGCTCCACTGGAAACACACCTTTTTACTAGAGGTGTCCGATAAAATCGGACTGCCGATATCATCGGCCGATAAAGGCTTTAAAATGTAATATCGGAAATTATCGGTATGGGTTTCAAAAAGTAAAATGTATGACTTTTTAAAAGGCCGCTGTGTACACGGACGTAGGGAGAAGTACAGAGCGACAATAAACCTTAAAGGCACTGCCTTTGCGTGCCGGCCCAGTCACATAATATATACGGCTTTTCACACACACAAGTGAATGGTCAACAGCCATACAGGTCACACCGAGGGTGGCCGTATAAACAACTTTAACACTGTTACAAATATGCGCCACACTGTGAACCCACACCAAACAAGAATGACAAACACATTTTCGGGAGAACATCCGCACCGTAACACGACATAAACACAACAGAACAAATACCCAGAACCCCTTGCAGCACTAACTCTTCCGGGACAACCCCCGCTACCCTAACCTAAATGTGTGTGTGTGTACATACACACAGTATTTATGTATATACACAGTATATATGTATGTACGTATATACACATACATATATATGTGAGCAAGTACATGTGTGTGTGTGTACGTGTGTGTGTGTGTGTGTATATACACACAGTATATATATGTATGTATATACACATACATATATACGTGAGCATGTGTGTGTGTGTGTGTGTGTGTGTGTGTGTGTGTGTGTGTGTATACACACAGTATATATGTATATACACAGTATAAGTATATATGTATGTATATACACAGTATATATGTATGTATATACACAGTATATATGTATGTATATACACAGTATATATGTATGTATATACACGTACATATATATACATATACATATATATATATGTGAGCATGTGTGTGTGTGTATATATACAGTACACGCAGTAGATATGTATATACACAGTACATATGTATGTATATACACATACATATACATACATATACGTGCGTGTGCGTGTGTGTGTGTGTGTGTGAGAGTGTGTGTGTGCGTGTGTGCGTGCGTGTCTTTACCTCACTGGGGTTTGTGTGTGTGTTTTTTTTTACATTTATTGGACAGCGATAAGTTTATTTATACATCTCTTTTGTAGTTGACCCATGAAAGCATATGAGCTGTGGTGGGACATTTGGACACACACACACACACACACACACACACACACACACACACACACACACACACACACACACACACACACACACACACACACACACACGACACACACACACACACACACACACACACATACAGTATATGCACACGCGCGCACACCACAGTGCCACTGAGTGGAAGAAGGTGCTCATGGGAGGAATAAAAAGGTGATTGCTGCCTCCTCCCAATACAACATCACAATGGCAATGACGAGCGTTGGTCAAAAATAGACATGCCTCTCTATTCTTGTCTCTTCCCTGTCACCATCATAAAACATTTCATAATCATACAGGCAATATTTAACTCACAATTTAAAAATCTGTCAATCAAATGTCAAAAAACAACTCACACATATCATTTTCCCATAAGCGTAAAAAGAAGTTAAGCATTGTAATGTGTAAAAAAAAACCAATGTGTTGACCACTGTTAATGACTTTAATGGTGGATTACAACAATAGTATCTGACATCTTATTTAGCGTGGATGTATTTTGACATGACAAGTGTAGAAAGAGTTGTAAAGAGCACACCTTAACAAGTAAGTGGGGATGTTGTACCAGGACCTCCAAGCTTCAGGCTTGAAGATTTTCCTTTGTCATTTCAATGTTAATTTTTTTTTTTTTAAATAATAATAATAATAAAAATCATAAATGTTAATACCAGAGGTGGAGGAAATAATTAATTTTTAGATGCATCACAATTGGGACATGGACGATTATAGAATAGATTGCTACACGTCAATAATCGATATATTTATTGTAAATAAAGTAATGCAGGCAGTTCTAAAATGTGGCTGACTGCAGCGACTTCTTTACCATCGGGCATTTTTTTTTGGTTTTTTTTGTTTGTTTTTTTTGTCATTAAAAAATACAATCATGTGTGCTTACGGACTGTATCCCTTGCAGACTGTATTGATATATATTGATATATAATGTAGGAAGCAGAATATTAATAACAGAAAGAAACAACCCTTTTGTGTGAATGAGTGTAAATGAGGGAGGGAGGTTTTTTGGGTTGGTGCACTAATTGTAAGTGTAACCTTTTTTTTTTACATTTCTTGTGCGGCACGGTACCAATCGATCCACGGACCGGTACCAGGGCCACGCCCCAGTGGTTGGGGACCACTGCTCTAAAGTACAGGAAAACTGGACAGATTTATAATCATATTTAAGTGAATTGTGAATATGTAAAATCATATTCTGGCCCCTTATACAGAATTTGTTGGCCCTTTTTGTAAAAAAAAAATAAAAATAATAATACATTTGTTTTTTTACAGGAGTTTTAAAAAGCTGGTTTGACTAAATCAATATCAATAATTATTTTTATAGTGCATGTAAACACAGCATACTTAACGAAAAAAGGTGAAATAACTCAAAACATGTTTTATATTCTAGTTTCTTCAAAATAGCCACCCTTTGCTCTGATGACTTTTTCGCACATTCTTGGCATTCTCTCCATGAGCTTCAAGAGGTAGTCACCTGAAATGGTTCTCATTTCACAGGTGTGCTTGAAGCTCATGGAGAGAATGCCAAGAGTGTGCACAGCAGTAATCAGAGCAAAGACCAAATATTCGTCATTTCCCACCACCCCCAATATTGTCCTAAAATATTTTTCAAACAAGCCAAAAATACGTAATTTTCCCCCCCAATAGTGTCCTAAAATATTTTTCAAACAAGCCAAAAATACGTCATTTTCCCCCCAATATTGTCCTAAAATATTTTTCAAACAAGCCAAAAATACGTAATTTTTCCCCCAATATTGTCCAAAAATATTTTTCAAACAAGCCAAAAATATGTCGGGTTTTTTTCTAATTATTTTTCAAACAAGCCCAAAAATACGTCATTTTTTCCCCCCAATATTGTCTTCAAATATTTTTCAAACAAGCCAAAAATACGTAATTTTTCCCCCAATATTGTCCTAAAATATTTTCAAACAAACCAAAAATTTCATTTTTCCCTAATATTGTCCTAAAATATTTTTCAAACAAGCCAAATATACGTCTCCCCCCCCCCAATATTGTCCTGAAATAGTTTTCAAACAAGACAAAAATCCATAATTTTCCCCCCCAATATTGTCCTAAAATATTTTTCAAACAAGCCAAAAATACGTCATTTTTTCCCCCCAATATTGTCCTAAAATATTTTTCAAACAAACCAAAAATGTGGAATTTTTTCCCCAATATTGTCCTAAAATATTTTTCAAACAAGGCAAATATACATAATTTCCCCCCCCAATATTGTCCTAAAATATTTTTTAAACAAGCCAAAAATATGTTATTTTTTTCCCAATATTGTCCTAAAATATTTTTCAGACAAGCCAAATATTCGTCATTTCCCCCCACCCCCAATATTGTCCTAAAATATTTTTCAAACAAGCCAAAACTACGTCATTCTTTTCTCAATATTGTCCTAAAATATTTTTCAAACAAGCCAAAAATACGTAATTTTTGCCCCAATATTGTCCTAAAATATTTTTTAAACAAGCCAAAAATATGTTATTTTTTTCCCAATATTGTCCTAAAATATTTTTCAGACAAGCCAAATATTCGTCATTTCCCACCACCCCCAATATTGTCCTAAAATATTTTTCAAACAAGCCAAAAATACGTCATTATTTTCTCAATATTGTCCTAAAATATTTTTCAAACAAGCCAAAAATACGTCATTTTTTCCCCCCAATATTGTCCTAAAATATTTTTCAACAAGCCAAAAATACGTCATTCTTTTCTCAATATTGTCCTAAAATATTTTTCAAACAAGCCAAAAATACGTAATTTTTTCCCCCCAATATTGTCCTAAAATATTTTTCAAACAAGCCAACAATATGTTATTTTTTTCCCAATATTGTCCTAAAGTATTTTTCAGACAAGCCAAATATTCGTCATTTATTTTTCAAACAAGCCAAAAAGATGTCATTTTTGCCCCCAATATTGTCCTAAAATATTTTTCAAACAAGCCAAAAATACGTCATTCTTTTCTCAATATTGTCCTAAAATATTTTTCAAACAAGCCAAAAATACGTCATTTTTCCCCCCAATATTGTCCTAAAATTGTTTTCAAACAAGACCAAAATACATAATTTTCCCCAATATTGTCCTAAAATATTTTTCAAACAAGCCAAAAATACGTAATTTTCCCCCCCAGTATTGTCCTAAAATATTTTTCAAACAAGCCAAAAATATGTTATTTTTTCCCCCAATATTGTCCTAAAATATTTTTCAAACAAGCCAAAAATACGTCTTTTTTTTCTCATTATTTTTCAAACAAGCCCAAAAATACGTCATTTTCCCCCCCAATTATTGTCCTCAAATATTTTTCAGACAAGCCAAATATTCGTCATTTATTTTCCCCAATATTGTCCTAAAATATTTTTCAAACAAACCAAAAATTTCCTTTTTTTCCCCAATATTCAAACAAGCCAAAAATCGGTCTTTTTTTTCCAATTATTTTTCAAACAAGCCCAAAAATACGTCTTTTTTTCCCCCCAATATTGTCTTAAAATATTTTTCAAACAAGCCAAAAATATGTTATTTTTTTCCCAATATTGTCCTAAAATATTTTTCAGACAAGCCAAAAATACGTCATTTTACCCCCAATATTGTCCTAAAATATTTTTCAAACAAGCCAAAAATACGTAATTTTTTCCCCCAATATTGTCCTGAAAATATTTTTCAAACAAGCCAAAAATGTCATTTTCCCCAATATTGTCCTAAAATATTTTTTAAACAAGACAAAAATATGTTATTTTTTTCCCAATATTGTCCTAAAATATTTTTCAGACAAGCCAAATATTCGTCATTTCCCCCCACCCCAATATTGTCCTAAAATATTATTCAAACAAACCAAAAATACGTCATTCTTTTCTCAATATTGTCCTAAAATATTTTTCAAACAAGCCAAAAATATGTAATTTTTCCCCCAATATTGTCCTAAAATATTTTTCAAACAAGCCAAAAATACGTAATTTTTCCCCCAATATTGTCCTAAAATTTTTTTCAAACAAGCTAAAAATACGTAATTTTTCCCCCAATATTGTCCTAAAATATTTTTCAAACAAGCTAAAAATACGTAATTTTTTCCCCCCAATATTGTCCTAAAATATTTTTCAAACAAGCCAAAAATATGTTATTTTTTTCCAAATATTGTCCTCAAATATTTTTCACACAAGCCAAATATTCTTCATTTATTTTCCCCAATATTGTCCTAAAATATTTTTCAAACAAACCAAAAATTTCATTTTTTCCCCAATATTCAAACAAGCCAAAAATCGGTCTTTTTTTTCTAATTATTTTTCAAACAAGCCCAAAAATACGTCTTTTTTTCCCCCCCAATATTGTCCTAAAATATTTTTCAAACAAGCCAAAAATATGTTATTTTTTTCCCAATATTGTCCTAAAATATTTTTCAGACAAGCCAAAAATACGTCATTTTACCCCCAATATTGTCCTAAAATATTTTTCAAACAAGCCAATAATACGTAATTTTTTCCCCCAATATTGTCCTGAAAATATTTTTCAAACAAGCCAAAAATGTCATTTCCCCCAATATTGTCCTAAAATATTTTTCAAACAAACCAAAAATTTCATTTTTTTCCCAATATTGTCCTAAAATATTTTTTGGTTTAAATGTGGCTCCCCGAGGCAAAATAAAAGCCCAGGCCTGGCCTAAAAGGTCAAACCAAATAATGTATGTTAAAATAAGACAACTTATTTTGTTAAAACTTTGATAGTTGTATGATTTCAGAGGTTCCACTGTACTTGGAATTATATAAACGCACACACACACACACGTGGATTGTGATGCTGTAGTCTATAATAAGAGCTCCAAGTGGAGTGCCAAGAGCCGACCGCTGGGCCGCTTTGTTTGCTCAGCTTCTCCCGGTGAAGCCGTAAAAATGAAGGGAAACAATTAGCAGATAACCTCGTCACTTTGCACATTCTTTCTTCTTTGTTCACTTTCTTTTTAATGTCTCCGCCCGGTGCCGATGCTCCATAATGAGGCCGGGTGTTCAGGTAGTTAAAAAAAAAAATCCTTTCTTTTCCAGAATGGGAGGAAAGAGTGCACGGAGCACACACCCTGAGGTGAGGGAAGGAGCCCGCGGACCCCCCGTCACGGCACACGCCGGGAAGAGGGCGTCGGTTAAACGCTCGCTTCCTGCTGATTTTGCTCTTCTCTCTTTTCTCATCCCGTCCTCACAACAGGAAGTCATCCGATGGAAACAAGAGGTCTTCTTCGGCTAAGGGTGCTAAAGCTAACGTGACGGCCGTAAGTGGACAAGGAGGGGACGGAGCGCGAGAGGAAGGGAGGGAGGTGTGAGGGGGGTTTGATGGCGGTGGTCTCCTCTTGGGTCGCGCTTCGGGGGCAGCGGGCGGCACGAGAGGCAGGATGTTATGGTTTATTCAGCCCAGGAGTGGACAAGGTGCGCCTTGCCCTCAGCGCCAACATCAGCGTGATTTATAGCGGCGCTGGCAGACGCGTCTGTCCACAGGGGGAAGTCTTTGAACGTGCCGGGGGTCCACTGTGTGTGTTTTTATGTGGAAAATAATTAGCGGGACGACACGCAGCACGGTTTTAAATGAGGCCATGCGATTCATTCCTTACTTGGACACTTGTTGCTAGGCAGATTTCATAGAGATCAGTCATAATAAGATGATAAAAGGGGAATAAAATGTCCACCTATTCTAACTTAACTGACATTATAAAATACATATAAAGAATAACAGCATTTAATGTGTGTGTGTTCGCTTCATCCATCCATCCATTTTATACCGCTTGTCCCTTCAACGTCTGCTTATTCTGCATTTGAAAACGTCGGGAAGTCCGCTGTGATTAGTTCCATCAGACAAAACCAAAAATAAGGCAGTCGAAAGGTAAACCAGCAGTTAGTTGTTTTCTTTGTTGTTGTTTTTTAGAACGACCGAGTGCGGGTTTTTTAACTTGCGGACTGGGGACCAAATCCGACGTGAGATTGACACCATTCTGGCCTCAGCGTTCGGTTCTAACTTGGGAGACAAATATTTTTGCAGCAAATATTGTGCTACAATATTTTTCAAACAAGCCAAAAATACGTCTTTTTTTTTTCTAAATTATTTTTCAAACAAGCCGAATAATACGTAATTTCCCCCCCCCCCCAATATTGTCCTAAAATATTTTTTAAACAAGCCAAAAATACGTCATTTTTCCCCCCAATATTGTCCTATAATATTTCCAAACAGCCAAAAATATGTCATTTTCCCCCCCAATATTGTCCTAAAATATTTTTCAAACAGGCCAAAAATATGTCATTTTTTTCCCCCCTAATATTGTCCTAAAATATTTTTCAAACAAGACAAAAATGTCATTCTTTTCTCAATGTTGTCCTAAAATATTTTTCAAACAAGCCAAAAATACGTCATTTTTCCCCCCAATATTGTCCTAAAATATTTTTCAAACAAGCCAAAATCCGAATTTTTTTCCCCAATATTGTCCTAAAATATTTTTCAAACAAGCCATAAAAATATGTCATTTTTGCCCCCAATATTGTCCTAAAATATTTTTCAAACAAGCCAAAAATACTTCATTTTTTTCCCAATTTTGTGCTAAAATATTTTTCAAACAAGCCAAAAATATGTCATTTTTTTTCACAATATTGTCCTAAAATATTTTTCAAACAAGCCAAAAATATGTCAGTTTTTTCCCAATTTTGTGCTGAAATATTTTTCAAACAAACCAAAAATACGTCATTTTTTTTCCCCGATTATTTTTCTAACAAGCTAAAAATACGTCTTTTTTCCCCAATATTGTCCTAAAATATTTTTCAAACAAGCCAAAAATATGTAATTTTTCCTACCAATATTGTCCTAAAATATTTTTCAAACAAGCCAAAAATACGTCATTTTTTCCCCAATTTTGTGCTAAAATATTTTTCAAACAAGCCAAAAATATGTCATTTTTTTTCACAATATTGTCCTAAAATATTTTTCAAACAAGCCAAAAATACGTCAATTTTTTCACAATTTTGTGCTGAAATATTTTTCAAACAAACCAAAATACGTCATTTTCCCCCCCAGTGTCGTCCTAAAATATTTTTCAAACAAGCCAAAAATACGTCATTTTTTTTCCCCGATTATTTTTCTAACAAGCTAAAAATACGTCTTTTCCCCCCAATATTATCCTAAAATATTTTTCAAACAAGCCAAAAATACGTCATTTTTTCCCCAATTTTGTACTAAAATATTTTTCAAACAAGCCAAAAATACGTCATTTTTTTCACAATATTGTCCAAAATATTTTTCAAACAAACCAAAATACGTCATTTTTTCCCCCAATGTCGTCCTAAAATATTTTTTCAAACAAGCCAAAAACACGTAATTTTTTTTTCCCCGATTATTTTTCTAACCAGCTAAAAATACGTAATTTTTTCCCAATTTTGTGCTAAAATATTTTTCAAACAAACCAAAATTTTAATTTTTTCCCCCCAAAATTGTCCTAAATTTTTTTTCAAACAAGCCAAAAATACATCTTTTTTTTCTAATTATTTTTCAAACATGCCCAAAAATACATAATTCCCCCCCCCCAATATCAATCAATCAATCAATCAATGTTTATTTATATAGCCCTAAATCACAAGTGTCTCAAAGGGCTGTACAAGCCACAACGACATCCTCGGTACAGAGCCCACATACGGGCAAGGAAAAACTCACCCCAGTGGGACGTCGGTGAATGACTATGAGAAACCTTGGAGAGGACCGCATATGTGGGTAACCCCCCCCCCCTCTAGGGGAGACCGAAAGCAACGGATGTCGAGTGGTTATTGTTGAATTTGTATTATATTGTCCTCAAATATTTTTCAGACAAGCCAAGTATTCTTCGTAACTTATTTTCCCCAATATTGTCCTAAAATATTTTTCAAACCAACCAAAAATATGTTATTTTTTTCCCAATATTGTCCTAAAATATTTTTCAAACAGGCCAAAAATGTCTTTTTTTTTCAAATTATTTTTCAAACAAGCCCAAAAATACGTCATTTTTCCCCCCCATTATTGTCCTAAAATATTTTTCAAACAAGCCAAAAATTTGTCATTTTTCCCCCAATATTATCCTAAAATATTTTTCAAACAAGCCAAAAATACGTCATTTTTCCCCCCAATTTTGTACTAAAATATTTTTCAAACAAGCCAAAAATACGTCATTTTTTTTCACAATATTGTCCAAAATATTTTTCAAACAAACCAAAAATATGTCATTTTTCCCCCCAATATTATCCTAAAATATTTTTCAAACAAGCCAAAAATACGTCATTTTTTTCCCAATTTTGTACTAAAATATTTTTCAAACAAGCCAAAAATATGTCATTTTTCCCCCCCAATATTATCCTAAAATATTTTTCAAACAAGCCAAAAATACGTCATTTTTTCCCCCAATTTTGTACTAAAATATTTTTCAAACAAGCCAAAAATACGTCATTTTTTTTCACAATATTGTCCAAATATTTTTCAAACAAACCAAAATACGTCATTTTTTCCCCCGATGTCGTCCTAAAATATTTTTCAAAGAAGCCAAAAACACGTACTTTTTTTTCCCCCCGATTATTTTTCTAACCAGCTAAAAATACGTAATTTTTTCCCAATTTTGTGCTAAAATATTTTTCAAACAAACCAAAATTTTAATTTTTTTCCCCCAAAATTGTCCTAATTTTTTTTTCAAACAAGCCAAAAATACATCTTTTTTTTCTAATTATTTTTTCAAACATGCCCAAAAATACGTAATTTCCCCCCCCCCAATATGTTTTTTTGGGGGTTTTTTTTGTCATAAAAAAATACAATCATGTGTGCTTACGGACTGTATCCCTGCAGACTGTATTGATATATAATGTAGGAACCAGAATATTAATAACAGAAAGAAACAACCCTTTTGTGTGAATGAGTGTGAATGGGGGAGGGAGGTTTTTTGGGTTGGTGCACTATTTGTAAGTGTATCTTTAAATTTCTTGTGCGGACCGGTACCGGGCCATGGCCCGGTGGTTGGGGACCACTGCTATAAGGCATTTGATATACTCTGTCATTGAAGGATTGTATTTCTACCACTAATTATGTCTATAAATGCATGTAATAATCCCATACATGTCTTGCGATTGCAGCCTCTACACGCAAGCCTATTGGATGATAGCTCTGACCTCCCCCTGCCCTCCCCTTAGGCGCCCCGACCCTTGAGCGAAAAGGTCAGCGAGGGGTCACGACAGGTCACGAGCGAAAGGCCGCGCACGAGCACAGACAGCCGGGACGGTGTCGGGGGAGGTCAGAGGTCACGAGCGCCGCACGGGCCGGACAAGAGGGTGCCAACAGGTACGCCATGTGTTGCAGGCAGAGCACTACAACGTACGCGGGGAGGAGAGGTGCTTTAATGTATGGATACTCAGCACGCCAACTCATCCCTGATTGTAATTGTCTCCTCACAGCGCCATTGAACATGAGTTGTGCCTCATTTCAAGCACATTTGGGATGACAACATTCTCTCCGTAGGAAAAAATTAATGTAAACAATAGTCCGTTCCGGGGTCAAAAACTGCACCTGTACAGAGGAGGCTTTAAGTCACATTTGAACAGTCCGTTCAAGTGTAAAAAGAAGTTGTATTGGTTGTTATTTCAATAAGGACAGAGATGTGTACAATCGTCAGTACACTGCTGCTATTTTGTGGTCATTCCCGCTTTTCATCATTTTGCACATTTGCACACAATTACAAACCCCGTTTCCATATGAGTTGGGAAATGGTGTTAGATGTAAATATAAACGGAATACAATGATTTGCAAATCTTTTTCAACCCATATTCAGTTGAATATGCTACAAAGACAACATATTTGATGGTCAAACTCATAAACTTTTTTTTTTTGGCAAATAATCATTAACTTTAGAATTTGATGGCAGCAACACGTGACAAAGAAGTTAAGAAAGGTGGCAATAAATACTGATAAAGTTGAGGAATGCTCATCAAACACTTATTTGGAACATCCCACAGGTGAACAGGCAAATTGGGAACCGGTGGGTGCCATGATTGGGTATAAAAGTAGATTCCATGAAATGCTCAGTCATTCACAAACAAGGATGGGGCGAGGGTCACCACTTTGTCAACAAATGCCTGAGCAAATTGTTGAACAGTTTAAGAACAACCTTTCTCAACCAGCTATTGCAAGGAATTTAGGGATTTCACCATCAGCAGCTAAGCCCGTGACCTTCCATCCCTCAGGCTGTACTGCTTAAACAAGCGACATCTGTCTGTAAAGGATATCACCACATGGGCTCAGGAACACTTCAGAAGCCCACTGTCAGTAACTACAGTCGGTCGCTACATCTGTAAGTGCAAGTTAAAACTCTCCTATGCAAGGCGAAAACCGTTTATCAACAACACCCAGAAACGCCGTCGGCTTCGCTGGGCCTGAGCTCATCTAAGATGCACTGATACAAAGTGGAAAAGTGTTCTGTGGTCTGACGAGTCCACATTTCAAATTGTTTTTGGAAACTGTGGACGTCGTGTCCTCCGGACCAAAGAGGAAAAGAAGCATCCGGATTGTTCTAGGCGCAAAGTGTAAAAGCCAGCATGTGTGATGGTATGGGGGTGTATTAGTGCCCAAGACATGGGTAACTTACACATCTGTGAAGGCACCATTAATGCTGAAAGGTACATACAGCTTTTGGAGCAACATTACCATGGACGCCCCTGCTTATTTCAGCAAGACAATGCCAAGCCACGTGTTACATCAACGTGGCTTCATAGTAAAAGAGTGCGGGTACTAGACTGGCCTGCCTGTAGTCCAGACCTGTCTCCCATTGAAAATGTGTGGCACCTAAAATAGCAGAAGGGAGACCCCCGGACTGTTGAACAACTTAAGCTGTACATCAAGCAAGAATGGGAAAGAATTCCACCTGAGAAGCTTCAAAAATGTGTCTCCTCAGTTCCCAAACCTTTACTGAGTGTTGTTAAAAGGAAAGGCCATGTAACACAGTGGTGAACATGCCCTTTCCCAACTACTTTGCCACGTGTTGCAGCCGTGAAATTCTAAGTTAATTATTATTTGCCAAAAAAATAATAAAGTTTATGAGTTTGAACATCAAATATGTTGTCTTTGTAGTGCATTCAAGTGAATATGGCTTGAAAAGGATTTGCAAATCATTGTATTCCGTTTATATTTACATCTAACACCATTTCCCAACTCATATGGAAACGGGGTTTGTAGAACATTCTAGTTAAATGCTGGATTAGATGAGAGCAATACAGTTGAACAACATAGTTTGTGTAAAGTCATGTTGACAGGTGAGAGGTCATCCTTGAGCAAACTTTGTATCCCCCCCCCCCCCCCCCCCAAACACCACGCATGCGCACGTCCCTCCCGTGTGAGAGATAAAGAAGAGAAGGAAAAAAAACCCACGCACATGAGACGCCGAGGGGGGTGTTTGACTTTGACTAAGTCCACGCCTTTATGTCACTGACACCCGCTCTTGTTTTTTTGTTTTTTTGTCCAATGACGTAATGTAGTCTTATACTTCCGGCCGCGTAAAGCTGGCACGTGTGCGCTGGAGGCGACGTGTACGCGCGGAAAAAAGCGCGCCTCCGCAGAATTCCACTCAAACATTTCTCCTTTTAAATGAAGCGTTTTTATATTTTTCTAATATTACTAATATATATTTTTTTAATGGTTAGAAATAAAACGCGCATCTTTAATTAAAAAAAAAAAAAAAACAACCTTCAATATAAATTGGAGTTGTTGTTTTTTGTTTTTGTTTGTTTTACCGTAACTGTTCTAATATGCGCTCATGTGTTTTTTCTCCAACGGGAGCATGCAAATACGGCATATTTGAATGAGCGCATAAAACAGGCCATAACACGCACGCACGCACGCACGCCATAATCACCACTATAGTTGTATAGCCCAGAAAAAAAACAAACACTGGATGTGGGTCACGGAGGCCCACGTCCACTCTGCCAGCTCCCACTGCCAAGAAATAACATTATTTGTTTTAACACCCTTGTTAAAGTGCACAATCAAATAATGCTCATTTCTGGATTGCCACCGTCATAAAAAGTGTTATTATTGGTGTAGTTTGTTTGTATTATTATTAATGTAGGTAATATTTTGTTGGTTCATTCTGCAGCTCTTGTGTTGGATTGTAGATTCCACGTTGCGGGGCTTAAGTGGAGGATTTTTGTGGTGTTTTAAAAAAAAAAAAAATGAAGTGGTGGACACGTCGTCCAATAAGGACTCAGACGCCTACTCTTCGTCCTCATCATCCTCCCCGAACCTTTTCATTCTGGGACCCAAAGACCTCTCCGGAACAAAACAGCTTTTAAGCACACACATGCGTGCGCACACTCCGCTAATACAATAGTCTAGAGGATAAAAAAAAAACGGGACAAATAATGTCAACAATGTTACGCATAAAAAAAGCAGGGATCGAATAATATCATGTTTAATATGAATGATGGAATAAAATGGCAGCTATACCTCTGGGAGCAATATTGTTTCCCCGGCCTGCCCTTTTTTCTTTTTTCTTTTTTTTTTTTTCTTTCACTGTTGGGCCAATTTCTAATAAATATGTCAGTCCCTTCAATTCACATTTCATCAGCTGCGGCCCATAATAACTTTGAAAATAAATCCACCTGTAGGTCGAGTTAGAAACACCAACTTTTTTTTTTTTTTTTTTTTTTTTTTTTAATAACAAAAAAAAACAAACCCAGCTTTAATTTTTCGTTTTGTTCCAAAAAGTGCACCCGAGGGAGAGGATGGGAAGAACTGGGAATGACGCAGGGCCGGTTTTAGGGGACTGAGCCAGAGAGAGGAAAAATAAAGTGTGCTTGCTGACTTGGTAATAGAATAGAATAGAATAGAGTTTTATTGTCATTATTACAGTGAGCAGGTTCAAAGAACAACGAAATTGGAGCAGATTCACAATAATTTAGTAATATAAATAGTTAAAAAAAAAAGATTTAAAAAAAGAAGATATATATGCAATAATTTAGTAATATGAATAGTAAAAAAGAACATATGTATCTATATATATGTATATATACAATAATTTAGTAATATAAATAGTAAAAAAAGATAAAAAAGAAGATATGTATCTATATATATGTATATATGCAATAATTTAGTAATATAAATAGTAAAAAAAGATTAAAAAAAGAAGATATGTATCTATATATATGTATATATACAATAATTTAGTAATATGAATAGTAAAAAAGAACATATGTATCTATATATATGTATATATACAATAATTTAGTAATATAAATAGTAAAAAAAGATACAAAAGAAGATATGTATCTATATATATGTATATATGCAATAATTTAGTAATATAAATAGTAAAAAAAGATACAAAAGAAGATATGTATCTATATATATGTATATATGCAATAATTTAGTAATATAAATAGTAAAAAAAGATTTTAAAAAAGAAGATATGTATCTATATATATATGTATATATACAATAATTTTGTAATATAAATAGTAAAAAAAGATTTAAAAAAGAAGATATGTATCTATATATATGTATATATGCAATAATTTAGTAATATAAATAGTAAAAAAAGATTTTAAAAAAAAGAAGATATGTATGTATATATGCAATAATTTAGTAATATAAATAGTAAAAAAAAGATTTAAAAAAAAGATATATATGTATATATCCATGCACATATCCATATATATATATATATATATATATATATATATATATATATATATATATATATATATATATATATATACACACACACACACACACACAATATTTTACTTAAAAAATTTAAAAAAAAACGCTTGGGGAAAACAAAAACATGTTTTCGCAAAATGTGAATGACTCTTCTTTATATACTAATAATAAGTCCGTTATATTTTAAATGGCGCAATATCGCGAATAGGAATTCCACCTGTTGTTAATATCGACATGCAAAATCCTACATTTAATATGCTAGTTCCATTTTGGAGCTAAAAGCGAAACAAAAATGACGCTAATAAAAACAACAACTGAAACATGGTGCGTTCACGGCTTCAGATAAACGCGTTCATTTCTTATTCGAATACATCGACGTGCACATGGATCGAGATAATTCCACATTTTTGAAGCAGCAGTCTAAGTACGAACGAACAAGCACAAACATCGAAATAAAAATGAGTGTTAAATCAATATTTAAAAAATAAAAAAAAGTGTATGATTCTTACTGTGACGGAAGAAAATGGTTTGAATTCTTTTTTTTTTTCAGCAGGGCGGGGGTGTGAGGAAAAGAGGGGGGGGGGTGTAATGGGGGGGGGGTCCCACAGTGGTCCCGCGGCTCAAGTTCAGTGCGTGGATGTCCTGCAGGCTGGAAGGCATGATGGGGGGGTGGGGGTGGAGGTGGGGGGGGGAGCCGCGCCGCTCTTATTGGTGCGCTGCCACGGTTACATCACGCGTCCGTCGGCCGTGACGCGCTGGCGTCTTCCTGCTTCCTTCAGCCGCGTCTTCAAGTGGGATCTGTTGTAGCGGCCGGGGAGGAGCACGCCACTCTGCATCCCTCTCTCTCTCTCTCCCGCTCATGTTCTCCGGAGCTCTCTCACTCTTTGTGCTTCCCGCTTGGCGGCAGATGAAGACAGCCGGTGCGTAAAAAAAAAAAAAAAAAAAAAAAAAATTAAATCGCATCTTCCAGGCGTTTTTTTTTTTTTAAATTCCAGATTTATCCAAGACGGCGATCTATTCTTCTTTTTTTTTGTTTTCTTTTTTTTTTTTTTTAAATAATTTAAAAGTGGATCACCTCGTCCTCCTCCTCCTTCTTCTTCTCGTCATCAGCACCAACTGCGGGGTAAGTGAGCGATGCCTCCCCTCTGCATGTGCGCGGTGGGCGGTCAGAAAAAAAACAACTTTAAAACTAAAAAAAAATAAAACGAACGTTAACGCGGTAAAAATAGTCCGCGTTAGGCATGAATCAACATATTTTATTGCTTTGGTGCTTTTATTTTGGTAAACTTGTTTCGTTTTTGCACGTTGCAAGTAAGTTGTGTTGTCAATAATATTTTCCTACATTGTTTTATTTTTGGCAAAAATGTCACTAATCTGAAGCTTTTTGTAATAGAAAGTTTGATGACCGTGTGTGTGTGTGTGTGTGTGTGTGTGTGTGTGTGCACAGAGACAGGTGCTAGGTCCCAAAAGACAGGTGCTAGTAGTGCACGGTGACTATTTCCAGCTCATTGTTTAAAAGCTCCTGGTGGTGATCAAGTTTTTTTTGTGTTTTTTTTTTGTGTGTGTCTCCTTTAGAGAAGCTTCTCTATATCTCCTGTCTGAGCTGTTTTAATACTAATGTCAAAGAAGTGCATGCTGGGACAAAATCCAAAGCTTTACTTTGCAAAAAGTACTCTATTTTTAAATAGGGAGGGGGGGGGGGGGGGGTCTTCACTTAACCCCTTTCTCCCGTCTGGAAATATGTTGTTTATTGTCGGTTATTAATGTTGTGTCTTTTTGTCGGACACAACTTCTTTCTTGAAAATGTTGTGTATCATTTATGTTAGGTTAAAACTCTTATTTTTTACTCAAGTCAAGTCAAATTAATGTGAGTGTATTAAAGCAATTGCACCGACACAATGTATTTTTTTTTAAAAAGGAGCACTTAAAAATTGTTGTTTCTATTTAGTTAAAAAAAAAACATTTCCTGTCATTTAAAATTGCCATCAAGCAATTTATTTTTTATTTTATTTTTTTAGGCAAGAGCGCTTTTAAGTCGCTTCTTGCTGCAGTTTGACCCGTGCGACCTATTCATTTGAGCAGAATTAAGTGCCCTTGCCAGATGAAAAGACAAATGAAACAAAACCCAAAAAGACGCACAGGCTGGCGACCGAAATCAATTGGCCTATTTTTTTGCTTTTTCCCTTCACGCGTCATTGTCACCTTATTGACTCACGCGGACGCACAAGAGTAAAAGAATAGTTGGCGGAAGGTACCAAATGATGTTGAAAAGGAAGCTGGAATCTTAACCCCGTCTCTTTTAATACGGTCCGTCCAATTAATAGCGCCTATGTTGGCTGACACGAACATGGAAATGAGGACAAGTACTTAAGTCATTATCATAATTTTATGCTGCTTTGTGTTGCGTGGGAACTGGTTCAGTGTCACGCGCCGTGTAACAGGGGACGGGATAAAATGTAGGACTTTGCCCCGGAATGTCGAGGCGAAGGCCTAGTTCCCATTTCCCATAAGCCACCGTCATTGGTCTATTTCACTATCAAATCGGCGAAGGGGGGAACGCGCCTGGTCGCTATCAGTGTGTACTTTATATCCAAGCCTCGGTGTCTCCTGCTTTCAGGTATTTTATTTATTTTTTTTTTTTTACAGTTGTCCCTCACTCTAATGTATTTGATCCCTTCCCTTGCGCAGGTTCCTCAGAGGCTTTGACCCCGGAGACGGACTGCTTTTGTGGGAGATGGCCCAATAGCAGCAGCCCGTGATGCCGGACCATGACAGCGACTCCCTCCTGAACAGACAGACCAAGCGAAGACGTGTGGACATTGGCGTGAAGAGGACCGTGGGCAGCGCCGTCTCCGCCGCAGCGACAGCGACCACTGATAACATTGCGCGCGCCAAAGCAGCCATTTTTAGTGCCATGAACTCCCTGAGTGCCCACTCTCACCACGGGTCGGACGCCGACTCCATGGAGTGCTCTGTGGTGCAGCCGCACGGGGGGCCCGGCGTCGGGTCGGCCGGCGACAACGAGTCCAAGTCCAACGTGCTGCGGAAGCTCCTGAAGCGGGCCAACTCGTACGAGGACGCCATGATGCCCTTCCCGGGCACGACCATCATCTCCCAGCTGCTGAAGAATAACCTGGCTAAAAATGGCGGGGGGCCGGAAAGAGGGGATCGAGGCGAAAGGGTGGACAGCAGCTTCCCTGGATCCGGGCTCTCCACCACAAGCTCAGATGCACACCAAGAAGACGCCTGCAGCAATTCTTCCCAAGAAAGCAGCCCTCAGGAATGTTTGTCCCCTTTCGGCCGGCCCCCCGGCCTGGGGGCCTTTGACCTGGAGCGTCTGAACGACGAGCACCTGCGCGCCAAGCGAGCCCGCGTGGAGAACATCATCCGCGGCATGAGCCACTCCCCGAGCGTGGTGCTGCCGGCGTCCTCTCGCCACGAGCGCGACCACGACATGGAGCGGGAGCGGGAAATGGATCTGGAGTGCCCGCCGCCGCCGCCGCAGTCTCAGCGGCAGACCCCCGGCAGCCCCCGGGCGGGCGAGGCGTGCGGCGGCGGCGGCAGTCGGGAGAATAAGCGCAAGCAGCGTCTGCCCCAGCAGCAGCAGCAGAGCTTCACCCAGCTGGTGTGTCAAAGGAAGGAGCAGAAGCAGGAGGAGCGGAGACAACTCAAGCTGCAGCTGGAGGACATGCAGAAGCAGCTGCGCCAGCTCCAGGAGAAGTTCTTCCAGATCTACGACTCCACAGACGACTCGGAACACAACGACCTGCACAACGACATGGGAAACCTGTCCGAGGACAGCCCGGTGAGGTCCGACAATGGCGGCGACGACCTGCGTTCTGACAACGAGATGTCAGACTTGGACCCGGGCCACTTCCTGGATCGGGCCCGGGCGTTGCTTCAAGAGCAGGCTCTGCTGGGGGAAAGAGAGAAGCCGAGGCGAGACGGAGTCGGCCGGAGCAAAGGGCAGGCGGGTGCAGGCGCCTCCGTGCACGCGGAAGGTAAACAGCTGGCGGAGACTTTGAAGCAGGAGCTTAACTCGGCGATGACACAGGTGGTGGACACGGTGGTGAAGGTGTTTGCCAAGCCTCCACGCCCTACACCCCAGCAGGCTTTCCCCCCGCTTTCTTTACCGCCTGAGAGGTTCTCCACCGTGGTCAATGGGGACAACCCCAACTTCCACACCACCAACCAGAGGCTGCAGTGCTTTGGCGATGTCATCATTCCTAACCCGCTAGACTCCTTCACCGGCATCCCCGGCATTCCCGGCGCCGCCAACGACCAAACCGAGGCGCTGCCATTAGTCGTGAGAAAGACGCCCAGTGAGCACCACCACCACCACCACCAGTCCTCCGCTGTGGGCGCCCACGGTGGTCACCACCACCCGTCTCTTCACCCCTCTTCACTTTCTGCCTCCATGGGCTTCAGCCCCCCATCCTTCCGACACCCGTTCCCCCTGCCTCTCATGGGCTACCCTTTCCAGAGTCCCCTGGGCCCACCCACAGGCGGCTACCTGGGCAAGGAGCGCTCCTCGCCAGACTCCATGGACCTTTCCCGGGAGACCACCAGCCTGAGGACCAAGATGGCATCCGGGCACCACCTGGGGCACCACCACCGCTCCTGTTCGCCAGCGCACCCCGGCAGCACGGCGGAGGCCCTCTCCCTCTCGCTCATCAAGTCCGAGTGCGGCGACCTCCAAGACATGGCTGACATCTCGCCATACTCAGGCAGCAATGTATCCTTTCAAAGTGAGGGTGAGTTAAAGGTACAAACCCCGTTTCCATATGAGTTGGGAAATGGTGTTAGATGTAAATATAAACAGAATACAATGATTTGCAAATCATTTTCAAGCCATATTCAGTTGAATATGCTACAAAGACAACATATTTGATGTTCAAACTGAGAAAAAAATTTTTTTTGTTGCAAATAATCATTAACTTTAGAATTTGATGCCAGCAACACGTGACAAAGAAGTTGGGAAAGGTGGCAATAAATACTGATAAAGTTGAGGAATGCTCATCAAACACTTATTTGGAACATCCCACAGGTGAACAGGCAAATTGGGAACAGGTGGGTGCCATGATTGGGTATAAAAGTAGATTCCATGAAATGCTCAGTCATTCACAAACAAGGATGGGGCGAGGGTCACCACTTTGTCAACAAATGCCTGAGCAAATTGTTGAACAGTTTAAGAAAAACCTTTCTCAAGCAGCTATTGCAAGGAATTTAGGGATTTCACCATCTACGCTCCGTAATATCATCAAAGGGTTCAGAGAATCTGGAGAAATCACTGCACGTAAGCAGCTAAGCCCGTGACCTTCCATCCCTCAGGCTGTACTGCATCAACAAGCGACATCAGTGTGTAAAGGATATCACCACATGGGCTCAGGAACACTTCAGAAACCCACTGTCAGTAACTACAGTTGGTCGCTACATCTGTAAGTGCAAGTTAAAACTCTACTATGCAAGGCGAAAACCGTTTATCAACAACACCCAGAAACGCCGTCGGCTTCGCTGGGCCTGAGCTCATCTAAGATGGACTGATACAAAGTGGAAAAGTGTTCTGTGGTCTGACGAGTCCACATTTCAAATTGTTTTTGGAAACTGTGGACGTCGAGGAAAAGAACCATCCGGATTGTTCTAGGCGCAAAGTGTAAAGCCAGCATGTGTGATGGTATGGGGGTGTATTAGTGCCCAAGACATGGGTAACTTACACATCTGTGAAGGCACCATTAATGCTGAAAGGTACATACAGCTTTTGGAGCAACATATGTTGCCATCCAAGCAACGTTACCATGGACGCCCCTGCTTATTTCAGCAAGACAATGCCAAGCCACGTGTTACATCAACGCGGCTTCATAGTAAAAGAGTGCGGGTACTAGACTGGCCTGCCTGTAGTCCAGACCTGTCTCCCATTGAAAATGTGTGGCACCTAAAATAGCACAAGGGAGACCCCCGGACTGTTGAACAACTTAAGCTGTACATCAAGCAAGAATGGGAAAGAATTCCACCTGAGAAGCTTCAAAAATGTGTCTCCTCAGTTCCCAAACCTTTACTGAGTGTTGTTAAAAGGAAAGGCCATGTAACACAGTGGTGAACATGCCCTTTATACGTTGTCTTTGTAGTGCATTCAACTGAATATGGGTTGAAAAGGATTTGCAAATCATTGTATTCCGTTTATATTTACATCTAACACAATTTCCCAACTCATATGGAAACGGGGTTTATAGATTTCAAAGAGACAGGTGTGCATTCCCCAGCTCCAGGAGTTGTTGTTTTTTTTGTGTAAAAAGCATCCTAAGAAACTGTGGATGAATCACTTCTCCTCCCACTGCTGTCATCATCTCCACGGCGCAGCCTTGTTGTATTTATTTTTACATCCCTTACCTTCTCCCGCACAGCCTTTTCTTCCGTCTTCCAGCTTGAGTGCTTTAAAAGCTTTCTTATCTCATATCGCTTACTCAGACAGATTAGATCCCCGTGACATTTTCTGCCCCAATTGCTTTTGTGGGGGGAAAAAAAAAAATGTCCTTTAAGAACAAGAAGGTAGATGGCATCCTAGAACTTGGCACACAATAGTGTTATACATCCTCGCTTATAGTTTAACCCCCGGGGTGCCCTGGGCCTAAAGAAACCTTGCCCTATGGGAGGCTCACATTGAATCCCTCAGAGACTGAGGCTAATAGCTTAAACTCCCTCCTCCTTTTTTTTTTCCATATACCTCCTTAGTCCCCCAACTATTCAACACCCTTTTAACCCTCATGAAAATTTGATTCATGCCCTGGGTTGTCCTCAGAAAGCTCTGAGTCATTGACATTCATTTCATACCTGTTGTTTATTTAAAGCCAACGAGGCCTCGTTTTGTGCGCTTTGCTCGGTGCTTGTCGCCGAGGTTCGCCTGAGGACTCGGCCGAGATGTGTTTTTTTTCTTTATGAGCGCTTGTGTTTTCTCTTACGCTCCTCGTATCGTAAAAAGCCCACAATCATTGTCATTTCTCCTTTTTTTTTCTCATTTCATAAAGATCTGTCAACAGCCCGGGGGGCCCTTCCACGGTTGCTTGGCAGCCAAATACTTTTTTTTTTTTTTTTTTGGTTTTCCCTCCCCGCAAACGCCCCTCCCTCCCCCTCCCCGTCTTTTCTTTTGAAGCGGACGTTAACAGGTGTTTGCAGCTAGCTGTTTATCTTTCATTACCTCGCCTTGTCTTGTCTTCTGACCCAAGGGTGAACGCTTTGCAGAGATCCATAATCCTTTGCTTTTGCGGGCTCCCGATGGAGGGATGAAAAGCAAAACAGAGAGAGAGAGAGAGAGAGGCGGACGGGAAGGAAGTAGAAAACAAACAAGCCTGCACGCCAGATGCTGGCTCGCTTTTATATATTCTGACTAGGGTTGTACGGTATACCAATATTAGTATAGTACCGCCATACTAATCGATCATTTTCGGTACTATATCGCCTCTGAAACGAACCAGTCCCGCCCCCGCGTCGTCGTCACGTCGTGACATTGCTGGTTTTACCAGCAGAGGAGCATGTTCGGCAGCGCACAATCACAGAGTACTTACAAGCAGACACAGTGCGGACGCATTTTGGCTTAAAAACTGACAATAAAGGTGAAGTTATTACACTGAAACGCCCTCAGGAAGAGGTGCTTTAAGACATGGCTAGCTAGCTAGCGGCTAACATCCATCCACAGTGTTTTAGCTACTTGTAAATCACTAATCCTCGTCTCCATGGCGACGAATAAAGTAAGATTCTTGCAGGACGAGGAATGGCTAAACATGCTTCACTACACACCATAGCTCCCCGGCATCATAATGTAAATACACGCCATAGGTGGATCTACACCTGACATCCACTGTAATGATATCAAGTTGAGATGTCCGATAATATCGGACTGCCGATATTATCGGGCGATAAATGCTTTAAAATGTAATATCGGAAATTATCGGTATCGGTTTCAAAAAGTAAAATGTATTAGTATTATTTATTTATTTATTTATTTATTTATTTATTTATTTATTTATTTATTTATTTATTATTTATTTATTTATTATTTCTACATGGACGTAGGGAGAAGTACAGAGCGCCAATAAACCTTAAAGGCACTGCCTTTGCGTGCCGGCCCAGTCACATAATATCTACGGCTTTTCACACACACAAGTGAATGCAAGGCATACTTGGTCAACAGCCATACAGGTCACACTGAGGGTAGCCGTATAAACAAGTTTAACACTGTTACAAATATGCGCCACACTGTGAACCCACACCAAACAAGAATGACAAACACAATTTCGGGAGAACATCCGCACCGTAACACAACATAAACACAACAGAACAAATACCCGGAACCCCTTGCAGCACTAACTCTTCCAGGACGCTACAATATATGCACCCCCCCCCCCGCCCCCACCTCAACCCTGCCTTCGAGCATGTCCTAAATTCCAAGCTGCTGTTTTGAGGCATGTTATAAAAAATAATGCACTTTGTGACTTCAATAATAAATATGGCAGTGCCATGTTGGCATTTTTTTCCATAACTTGAGTTGATTTATTTTGGAAAACCTTGTTACATTGTTTAATGCATCCAGCGGGGCATCACAACAAAATTAGGCATGATAATGTGTTAATTCCACCACTGTATATATCGGTATCGGTTGATATCGGAATCGGTAATTAAGAGTTGGACAATATGGGATATCGGCAAAAAAAGGCATTATCGGACATCTCTAATATCAAGTACAGGCACGTATCTATGATTACGTCGATATTTTTTGGCATCACAACATCTTGCGTTTTTAAAAAATGTATAATACGTTTATAAAGTCAGTCAATATGTCCCTGGACACATGAGGACTTTGAATATGACCAATGTATGATCCTGTAACGACTTGGTATCGGATTGATACCCAAATTTGTGGTATCATCCAAAACTAATGTAAAGTATCAAAGAAGAGAAGAATAAGTGATTATTACATTTTAACAGAAGTGTAGATAAAACATGTTAAAACAGAAAGTAAGCAGTAAATGAACAAGTAGATTAATAATTCATTTTCTACCACTTGTCCTTAATAATGTGTACAAAATAATAGGTGTATAAATGACACAATATGTTACTGCATATGTCAGCAGACTAATTAAGAGCCTTTGTTTGTTTACTTACTACTAAAAGACAAGTTGACTTGTATGTTCGCTTTTTTATTTAAGGACCTAAGTTGCAATAATCAACATATGTTTAATGTACCCTAAGATTTTTTTGTTAAAATAAAGCCAATAATGCCATTTTTTGTGGTCCCCTTTATTTAGAAAAGTACCGAAAAGTATCAAAATAGTTTTAGTACCGGTACCAAAATATTGGTATTGTTACAACTAGAGATGTCCGATAATATCGGCCTGCCGATATTATCGGCTGATAAATGCTTTAAAATGTAATATCGGAAATTATCAGTATCGTTTTTTTTTATTATCTGTATCGTTTTTTTTTGTTTTTTTTTAATTAAATCAACATAAAAAACACAAGATACACTTACAATTAGTACACCAACCCAAAAAACCTCCCTCCCCCATTTACACTCATTCACACAAAAGGGTTGTTATTAATATTGTGGTTCCTCCATTATATATCAATATATATCAATACAGTCTGCAAGGGATACAGTCCGTAAGCACACATGATTGTGCGTGCTGCTGCTCCACTAATAGTACCAATCTTTAACAGTTAGTTTAACTCATTTTCATTAATTACTAGTTCCTATGTAACTGTTTTTATATTGTTTTACTTTCTTTTTTATTCAAGAAAATGTTTTTAATTTATCTTATTTTATTAATTAAAAAAAAAAAGGATCTTATCGTCACCATACCTGGTTGTCCAAATTAGGCATAATATTGTGTTAATTCCACGACTGTATATATCTGTATCGGTTGATATTGGTATCGGTAATTAAGAGTTGGACAATATCGGAATATCGTATATCGGCAAAAAAGCCATTATTGGACATCCCTAGGGTTTTTTTCTTTCTGTTATTAATATTGTGGTTCCTACATTATATATCAATATATATCAATACAGTCTGCAAGGGATACAGTCCGTAAGCACACATGATTGTGCGTGCTGCTGGTCCACTAATAGTACTAACCTTTAACAGTTAATTTTACTCATTTTCATTAATTACTAGTTTGTATGTAACTGTTTTTATATTGTTTTACTTTCTTTTTTTATTCAAGAAAATGTTTTTAATTTATTTATCTTATTTTATTTTATTAATTTTTTTTTTAAAAAGGACCATATCTTCACCATACCTGGTTGTCCAAATTAGGCATAATAATGTGTTAATTCCACGACTGTATATATAGCGGTATCGGTTGATTTCGGTATCGGTAATTAAGAGTTGGACAATATCGGAATATCGGATATCGGCAAAAAAGCCATTATTGGACATCCCTAGGGGTTGTTTCTCTCTGTTATTAATATTGTGGTTCCTACATTATATATCAATACATATCAATACAGTCTGCAAGGGATACAGTCCGTAAGCACACATGATTGTGCGTGCTGCTGCTCCACTAATAGTACTAACCTTTAACACTTCATTTTACTCATTTTCATTCATTACTAGTTTCTATGTAACTGTTTTTATATTGTTTTACTTTCTTTTTTATTCAAGAAAATGTTTTTAATTTATTTATCTTATTTTATTTTATTAATTTAAAAAAAAAAAGGACCTTATCTTCACCATACCTGGTTGTCCAAATTAGGCATAATAATGTGTTAATTCCACGACTGTATATATCAGTATCGGTTGATATCGGTATCGGTAATTAAGAGTTGGACAATATCGGAATATCGTATATCGGCAAAAAAGCCATTATTGGACATCCCTAGGGTTTTTTTCTTTTTGTTATCAATATTGTGGTTCCTACATTATATATGAATATATATCAATACAGTCTGCAAGGGATACAGTCCGTAAGCACACATGATTGTGCGTTCTGCTGCTCCTCTAATAGTACTAACCTTTAACAGTTCATTTTACTCATTTTCATTCATTACTAGTTTCTATGTAACTGTTTTTATATTGTTTTACTTTCTTTTTTATTCAAGAAAATGTTTTTAATTTATTTATCTTATTTTATTTTATTAATTTAAAAAAAAAAAAAGGACCTTATCTTCACCATACCTGGTTGTCCAAATTAGGCATAATAATGTGTTAATTCCACGACTGTATATATCAGTATCGGTTGATATCGGTATCGGTAATTAAGAGTTGGACAATATCGGAATATCGTATATCGGCAAAAAAGCCATTATTGGACATCCCGAGGGGTTTTTTCTTTCTGTTATTAATATTGTGGTTCCTACATTATATATCAATACAGTCTGCAAGGGATACAGTCCGTAAGCACACATGATTGTGCGTGCTGCTGCTCCACTAATAGTACTAACCTTTAACAGTTCATTTTACTCATTTTCATTCATTACTAGTTTCTATGTAACTGTTTTTATATTGTTTTACTTTCTTTTTTATTCAAGAAAATGTTTTTAATTTATTTATCTTATTTTATTTTATTAATTAAAAAAAAAAAAGGACCTTATCTTCACCATACCTGGTTGTCCAAATTAGGCATAATAATGTGTTAATTCCACGACTGTATATATCAGTATCGGTTGATATCGGTATCGGTAATTAAGAGTTGGACAATATCGGATATCGGCAAAAAAGCCATTATTGGACATCCCTAGGGGTTTTTTCTTTCTGTTATTAATATTGTGGTTCCTACATTATATATCAATATATATCAATACAGTCTGCAAGGGATACAGTCCGTAAGCACACATGATTGTGCGTGCTGCTGCTCCACTAATAGTACTAACCTTCAACACTTCATTTTACTCATTTTCATTCATTACTAGTTTCTATGTAACTGTTTTTATATTGTTTTACTTTCTTTTTTTATTCAAGAAAATGTTTTTAATTTATTTATCTTATTTTATTTTATTAATTGAAAAAAAAAAAGGATCTTATCTTCACCATACCTGGTTGTCCAAATTAGGCATAATAATGTGTTAATTCCACGACTGTATATATATATCATTACTAGTTTCTATGTAACTGTTTTTATATTGTTTTACTTTCTTTTTTTATTCAAGAAAATGTTTTTAATTTATTTATCTTATTGTATTTTATTATTATTATTTTTAAAAAGGACCTTATCTTCACCATACCTGGTTGTCCAAATTAGGTATAATAATTTGTGTTAATTCCACGACTGTATATATCAGTATCGGTTGATATCGGTATCTGTAATTAAGAGTTGGACAATATCGGAATATCGTATGTCGGCAAAAAAGCCATTATTGGACATCCCTAGGGGTTTTTTCTTTCTGTTATTAATATTGTGGTTCCTACATTATATATCAATATATATCAATACAGTCTGCAAGGGATACAGTCCGTAAGCACACATGATTGTGCGTGCTGCTGGTCCACTAATAGTACTAACCTTTAACACTTCATTTTACTCATTTTCATTCATTACTAGTTTCTATGTGACTGTTTTTATATTGTTTTACTTTCTTTTTTTATTCAAGAAAATGTTTTTAATTTATTTATCTTATTTTATTTTATTAATTTTTTTAAAAAAAGGACCTTATCTTCACCATACCTGGTTGTCCAAATTAGGCATAACAATGTGTTAATTCCACGACTGTATATATAGCGGTATCGGTTGATATCGGTATCTGTAATTAAGAGTTGGACAATATCGGATACAACACTAATTCTGACTATGTACCAAAGAACAGGCTGAGCAATCTGCACCTTTTTTAATTTTTTTTAAATGATTGATGGCCATATTTGAGCTCGGGTATTCGCCGCTCTTTTGGGCCTCCCTTCTTCGTCCTTTGCCCCCGAATTTATGAATCGCTTCGCTTCTTTCTGAGCCTCGGAGGTCAGCGACAGCTTGTCGGACATTTTGCTAGGTGCGTTCAAGTTCACCCGTCGCCGAGCAGATGGCCGCTATCACTTTCCACTTTTTGTCCGCCGTCCAACTCTGAATATTCTCGTCCCGCACACCTGGAATTAGGGAACGGGAAGCAGGGCCATTTCCCTCTCGGGGAAGTGTTGAGGAAGCGGTGATTTCTTGTCCGGGTGCAGGGGAAGGCGAACTGCGGGCCAGCTGGTGCGAGCGCGCCATCATGACAAAATAATAGCTCTGCACGCCACCCCTAAGTCCAATCACAATTACATTTGCAAGCTGTGAGGGAATTGGAGATGAAAATGTCTCATCAGGAGATGTGAGGCTTTCTTAATGGTCCACTGTTTATGGCTGCGGTAGTTTTTAGGATTTTAAAATAAAAATAAATAAAAAAGGGGACGCTAATCCTGATTGATGGAAAAAAGTATGATAATTATTTAGAAGTTAAAAACGTTGAGATGGGGAAGAAGAAAACAATCCCACCTTGCCTGATTGAAAAAGAGCTGTGTGTCTGCGTCTGAGGGGTCCATTGTACACACCCCCACTCGGAGCAGATGGTGTGGTGTGGGGAGTGAAGTGCTGCTCTTTTGGCCGGGCCTGATGGAGTAACACCAGCCTGCCAGCCCCCCCTTCCCCTTCCCCGGCAAGACACTCGCTCCCTCTCAGCCGGCCGCTTACCGCATCAGACAAAGTAGACGGGGTCTTTTGAGGAGCCAAGCCGTGGTGTGGCGTGGTTCCGCGCTCGCTGGCTTTGCCGCGTAACCCCGAGGCCAAGGGCAATCCAATCTAGCAGCTGACGCCTTCTTCCCTCTCTATGGTTACAGCTACATCTGGACACTCCACTGCCTTTAACGATCGCGGGCAACACCCGCCCCCCCCCCGCCCGCCGCACGTCGTAAACAACGTCAAGTCGGTGTACCTTGGCCTGCGCCGAGTGTAAATCCTCATGAGAACTTATGGATCAAACCTGGTCTTGCTTACGCTTGATCGAAGCTCCTTGTCAGTAGGTTTAACCCTTGTGTGGTGTTTGGGTCTGCGGGACCCCTTTTCATTTTTTTTAATTCAAAGAAAAATGATGCATTTAATTAATTTTCCAAACTGAGACTCACTGACTTTGGCTCATTTTCTGTGAAGAACATACCGTATTTTTCGGACTGTAAGTCGCAGTTTTTTTCATAGTTTGGCCAGTGCGATTTATACATGTTTTTTTCCTTCTTTATCATGCATTTTCGGCAGGTGCGACTTATACTCCGAAAAATACGGTATATCAGAATACACTACCGTTCAAAAGTTTGGGGTCACCCAAACAATTTAGTGGAATAGCCTTCATTTCTAAGAACAAGAATAGACTGTGGAGTTTCAGATGAAAGTTCTCTTTTTCTGGCCATTTTGAGCGTTTAATTGACCCCACAAATGTGATGCTCCAGAAACTCAATCTGCTCAAAGGAAGGTCAGTTTTGTAGCTTCTGTAACGAGCTAAAGTGTTTTCAGATGTGTGAACATGATTGCCCAAGGGTTTTCTAATCATCAATTAGCCTTCTGAGCCAATGAGCAAACACATTGTACCATTAGAACACTGGAGTGATAGTTGCTGGAAATGGACCTATGTAGATATTGCACCAAAAAGCAGACATTTGCAGCTAGAATAGTCATTTACCACATTAGCAATGTATAGAGTGTATTTCTTTCAAGTTAAGACTAGTTTAAAGTTATCTTCATTGAAAAGTACAGTGCTTTTCCTTCAAAAATAAGGACATTTCAATGTGACCCCAAACTTTTGAACGGTAGTGTACATATTTAATGAGCACACACCATACACCCCCCCTACACATTTCTATTACATATAAGATGTCCGGGGCTAATAGCAGTGTGGAAATTGATGTTCTGTGTACCACACGCACACACAGCAGTTCTAGACAGGAGGAGGACAGAGTGTAGGTACAGAACACTGCAAAAAGTCAGTGTTCAAAAACAAGAAAAAACATACAAAAATTAGTGGTATTTTATCCAATCCAATCCAATCCACTTTATTTATATAGCACATTTACACAACAAGAATGTTTCCAAAGTGCTGCACAGCCATGTTAAAAACAATATTAAAAACAATATTATGCTCCACCAATGACTGAATAAAAACAAAAAATAAATGAATAGAAAACCAATATAAAAACAATATAAAAAATTAAAAAAAAAAATTAAAAAAAACGATTTTAAAGGGTAAAACCAATTAAAACAGTAAAATAGAAATCAAAATGTATAAAAACACAGAGGACAACCGAGGACGGAAGACCACACAACTCACGTAGTGTTAAAAGCCAAAGAATAAAAGTGGGTCTTAAGACGAGACTTAATTTACTTGAACTAAGCAGAATTATCTGCCAATAGAACAAGAAAATTCGGCTGGTCAAGACTTTCCAAAACAAGTAAAATTAGCTAACTTCAATGAACCCAAAAATACCTTAAAATATAAGTACCGTATTTTCCGGACTATAAGTGGCAGTTTTTTTCATAGTTTGGCCGGTGGTGCGACTTATACTCAGGAGCGACTTATGTGTGAAATGATTAACACATTAGCGTAAAATATCAAATAATATTATTTAGCTCATTCACGTAAGAGACTAGACCGGGGGTCGGCAACCCGCGGCTCTTTAGCACCGCCCTAGTGGCTCTCTGGAGATTTTTCAAAAATGTATGAAAAATGGAAAAAGATGAGGGGAAAAAAAACTATTTTTTTTGTTTTAGTATGGTTTCTGTAGGAGGACAAACGTGACACAAATCTCCCTAATTGTTATAAAGCACACTGTTTATATTAAACATGCTTCACTGATTCGAGTATTTGGCGAGCGCCGTTTTGTCCTACTAATTTTGGCGGTCCTTGAACTCACCGTATAGTTTGTTTACAAGTATAACTTCCTCCGACTTTCTAGGACGTGTTTTATGCCACTTCTTTTTCTGTCTCATTTTGTCCACCACACCTTTAACGTTGTGCATGAGCGCACATAGGTGAGTTTTGTTGATGTTATTGACTTGTGTGGAGTGCTAATCAGACATATTTGGTCACTGCATGACTGCAAGCTAATCGATGCTAACATGCTATTTAGGCTAGCTATATGTACATATTGCATCATTATGCCTCATTTGTAGCTATATTTGAGCTCATTTAGTTTCCTTTAAGTCCTCTTAACTCAATTTATATCTCATGACATAATTTTTTGCGGCTCCAGACAGATTTGTCTTTGTATTATTGGTCCAATATGGCTCTTTCAACATTTTGGGTTGCCGACCCCTGGACTAGATGTATACGATTTCATGGTATTTAGCGATTAGGAGTGACAGATTGTTTGGTAAACGTATAGCATGTTCTATATGTTATAGTTATTTGAATGACTCTTACCATAATATGTTACGTTAACATACCAGGCACCTTCTCAGTTGGTTATTTATGCCTCATATAACGTACACTTATTCAGCCTGTTGTTCACTATTCTTTATTCATTTTAAATTGCCTTTCAAATGTCTATTCTTGGTGTTGGCTTTTATCAAATACATTTCCCCAAAAAATGCGACTTATACTCCAGTGCGACTTATATATGTTTTTTTCCCTTCTTTATTATTCATTTTCGGCCGGTGCGACTTATACTCCGAAAAATGCGGCGATTTTTCAAACTGAGACTCACTGCACTGCAAAAAGTCAGTGTTCAAAAACAAGAAAAAAACATACAAAAATTAGTGGTATTTTATTTGAACTAAGCAAAATTATCTGACAATAGAACAAGAAAATTTTGCTTGTCAAGACTTTCCAAAACAAGTACAATTAGCTAACCTCAATGAACCCCAAAATATCTTAAAATAAGTATATTCTCACTAATAAGTGCACTTTTCTTGATCTTGAATTAAGTAAGTGCTAGTGCCATTATCTTGACATAATGATATGCGCTCTGCATTGAGAATATTTCTCAATATGTATAGAAATATTCTTAAATAAGTGAATACTAGTGCCATTATCTTGACATAATGATATGCGCTCGGCATTACATTTCTTGAAACCAGCAAACTTATACTAAAAACTAGTTTATCTTTCTTAATGGAAAGGAAGCAGTTAAGAATATATTTCTTAACTGCGAGAGATAATTTAGGACCAAACCACTTAAAACAAGTAAGACACTCTAACATAAAATCTGCTTAGTGAGAAGAATTATCTTATCGGACAGAAAATAAGCGAATATCACCCTTATTTGAGATATTTCATCTTACTTAGATTGCAGTTTTTGCAGTGTACTTTATCCTTTTAACTTCACTGCAAAAAGTCAGTGTTCAAAAACAAGAAAAAAACATACAAAAATGTGTGGTATTTTACTTGAACTAAGCAAAATGATCTGCCAATAGAACAAGAAAATTCGGCTTGTCAAGACTTTCCAAAAGAAGTAAATTTAGCTAACCTCAATGAACCCCAAAATACCTTAAAATAAGTATATTCTCACTAATAACAAGTGCACTTTGATTGGGGAAAAAAAGAGACCTTTTTGCTCAATATGTTGAAAAATATTCTTAAATTAAGTACCGTATTTTTCGGAGTATAAGTCGCTCCGGAGTATAAGTCGCACTGGCCGAAAATGCATAATAAAGAAGGGAAAAAACGTATATAAGTCGCACTGGAGTATAAGTCGCATTTTTGGGGGAAATGTATTTGATAAAAGCCAACACCAAGAATAGACATTTGAAAGGCAATTTAAAATAAATAAAGAATAGTGAACAACAGGCTGAATAAGTGAACGTTATATGAGGCATAAATAACCAACTGAGAACGTGCCTGGTATGTTAACGTAACATATTATGGTAAGAGTCATTCAAATAACTATAACATATAGAACATGCTATACGTTTACCAAACAATCTGTCACTCCTAATCGCTAAATCCCATGAAATCTTATACGTCTAGTCTCTTACGGGAATGAGATAAATAATATTATTTGATATTTTACGCTAATGTGTTAATCATTTCACACATAAGTCGCTCCTGAGTATAAGTCGCACCCCCGGCCAAACTATGAAAAAAAACTGCGACTTATAGTCCGAAAAATACGGTAAATGCTCGTGCCATTATCTTGACATAATGATACGCGCTCGGCATTACATTTCTTGAAACCAGCAAACTTATACTAAAAACTAATTTATTGTTCTTAATGGAAAGGCAACAACGCACATTTTTTTAAATATTAAATTTGAAGAATTTATCTGAATGTGCATGAACTATTTCTGTTCAAAATTGTTTGAAATGTCACATGTTAAATGTTTTTCTTTTTCATGCTTGAAATAAGAAATGATGACCGTATTTTCCGCACTATAAGGCGCACCGGATTATGAGGCGCACCTTCGATGAATGGCCTATTTTAAAACTCTGTTCATATATAAGGCGCACCGCATTATAAGGCGCACTGTCAGCTTTTGAGAAAATTGGAGGTTTTTAAAGTTAAAGTACCAATGATTGTCACACACACACTAAGTGTGGCGAAATTATTCTCTGCAGGTGCGCCTTATAGTGCGGAAAATACGGTACTTTAAAAAAGTAGTTTTATACTTGTGAGTGTTGATGACACAGCTTTGCAACAGTTGATATTCTAGTTTCAAGCATGTTTTACTCAATATAGGTCATCAAATCTCAGCAACAAGCTGTAATATCTTACTGAGATCATTTAGGAGCAAAACACTTAAAACAAGTAAAACACTCTAACATAAAATCTGCTTAGTGAGAAGAATTATCTTATCAGACAGAAAATAAGCAAATATCAGCCTTATTTGAGATATTTCATCTTACTTAGATTGCATTTCAACTGTTGCAAAGCTGTGTCATCAACACTCACAGGTATAAAAGTACTTTTTTAAAGTCATCATTTCTTACTTCAAGCATGAAAAAAAAATTTTTTTACTTAATTTAAGAATATTTTTCAACATATTGAACAAAAAGGTCTCTTTTTTTTTCTACCAAGAAAAGTGCACTTATTAGTGAGAATATACTTATTTTAAGGTATTTTTGGGTTCATTGAGGTTAGCTAATTAGGGACCCAATGTCCCTTTGGGACAGAGAACCCTATTGTAATTATAGCGTTTTATCTTTATTATTATTATACCACCGCCTATTTGAGCTGTAATTTGACCCCCTTAACATGCTTCAAAACTCACCAAATTTGACACACATCAGGACTGGCGAAAATTGCGATCTAATCAAAAAACAAACCTTAAAACTCAAAATTGCGCTCCCTAGGAAGAAAACACAGACAAAACTGCCTGTAACTTCCAGTAGGAATGTTGTAGAGGCATGAAACAAAAACCTCTATGTAGGTCTCACTTAGACCTACATTTCATACACTGACATCCTTCAGCAAAAATCCACAGGAAGTTTGCTATTCCCCCTTCAAAAACAAAAGTTTTGTAAAAACAGTCACCTTTGCCTCTTTGAACTGTAATTTGACCCCCTTAACATGCTTCAAAACTCACCAAACTGGACACACACATCAGGACTGGCGAAAATTGAGATCTAATAAAAAAAGCAAACACCTAAACCCAAAATTGCGGTCTAGCGCCCCCTAGGAATAAAACAGACAAAACTGCTCCTAGGAAGAAAACTCAGACAAAACTGCCTGTAACTTCCAGTAGGAATGTCGTAGAGACATGAATCAAAAACCTCTATGTAGGTCTCACTTAGATCTAGATTTCATACACTGACATCCTTCAGCAAAAATCAACAGGAAGTTTGCTATTCCCCCTTCAAAACAAAAGTTTTGTAAAAACAGTCACCTTTTTTCAAACATGATCTCCTCTGAGCGCGTTTGTCGTGTCGGCTTCAAACTAGCACAGGAGAGAGATTGAACCCTTCTGACTAAAAGTTGATGAAAGAGTTTAGGTATAGGTTTTATGTGCCGTCAAAGTCGGTCCCGTCCATCGCTGCTTGCAGCTTTAATTTGACTTGTTTTGGAAAGTCTTGACAAGCCGAATTTTCTTGTTCTATTGGCAGATAATTTTGCTTAGTTCAAATAAAATACCCCTCATTTTTATATATATTTTTCTTGTTTTTGAACACTGACTTTTTGCAGTGCACACACACATACACACACACACACACACAGCAGGCCCAGACAGGAGGAGGACAGAGTGTAGGTACACAGAACATCAGAGGGTCAAATGTGCGAGAAAATGAGAGCAGACAGTGTTGACAAACAATGTTGCAAGAAGAAGAATAACCCCTGTGGGATGCAGAAACTGGCAGAGAGATTTTCCGTACAACGTTCATATTGTTGTTACTCAGCCAGCGTTTGTGGGTCTGATGGACCCCTCGCATTTTGTGGCTTTTAATGCCTCACAATCAAACACTTTTATGTTGAAATACTGAATAGATGTCGATTGGAGATAAGGTAAACATATGTTCAGTATTTTAACATAAAAGTGTTTGATTGTGAGGCATTAAAAGCCCCAAAATGCGAGGGGTCCATCAGACCCACAAACGCTGGCTGAGTAACAACAATAAGAACATTACACAAGAGTTAAACATGCATCCGTCATCCATATTCCCCCTTTTTCCCCCCGTCAGATTGATATGATCAGACACATTATACGGACATTAATTTGCCGTGGAAATGGTTTGGGGCCACTCTGCGGCGCAGATGTGCTGCAGGCCACCCCCCCCCACGCCCACCCCCCGTGGTTGGCTCGGTCCAAATCATCCCAGCTTCTCTTTTTCCTTCTCCTCCGCCTTCTTTGCTCCTCCAAGGCTTTGGCAGAGGTAGGTTGAAGGGGAAAGGGGAGGGAGGGTGTTGTTAGGGGTGGAGCAGAATGAGGAGGGGTGGGGTGTGGGGGGTGTAATTGTAGATTGGGAACTATGCTCTCCCTCAAGGTGCCCCCCACCGACCCATCTCCATCCTCAGTCCAGGTGATCCATTAGGAGGACTTCTGGTTGAGGGAGACCCATGTCAGCGTCAGGTTTTCTATACTCTTTTTATTATTTTTTTTTATATCCTCGTTCATATTCCGGCTTGGCATGTGTCGTCGCCAAGCCATTAGGCTTTCTTGCCCATCGCTGGCGTTAACTGCTGTCTTTGTCTGTGATATGCAAATCCCCCCACCCCGCCCGCCCGCCTTCTTCCTCTTTAGGGTGGAGGTTAGCGCAGGAAGAAGGCAAAAGGCGCTTGCTCGCTTTGACTGTGAAATGAGGCTCCTTATGTAAAAGCATCAGCTGTAGGGCGGCGCCGCGTTTTATGAGCCGTGACGGCGAGTACGGACAATGCTGATGGCGAGCAAATTTGGGGCTTGGCGGGCCGTCGTCTTAAAACAACCCCTCCCCCCCCCCCCCCCCCCCCCTCGCTGCTCCTAGCGACCCTTACACCTGCGAGGCCAGGCGGCGAGCCGTCATGTAAAGCTCGGTTCACGCAAAGATCTTAAGGGGAAATATTAAAAAAAAAAGAGGGCATAGGAGATGAGGGAATGATGGTGATCTTGGACTGCACTGCAAAAAGTCAGTGTTCAAAAACAAGAAAAATACAAAAATGAGGGGTATTTTATTTGAACTAAGCAAAATTATCTGCCAATAGAACAAGAAAATTTGGCTTGTCAAGACTTTCCAAAACAAGTCAAATTAGCTAACTTCAATGAACCCAAAAATACCTTAAAATAAGTATATTCTCACTAATAACAAGTGCACTTTTCTTGGTAGAAAAAAAAAATTAGACCTTTTTGCTCAATATGTTGAAAAATATTCTTAAATAAGTAAATGCTAGTGACACTATCTTGACATAATGATATGCGCTCGGCATTACATTTCTTGAAACCAGCAAACTTATACTAAAAACTAGTTTATTGTTCTTAATGGAAAGGTAACAAGGCAAGCGCTTGTTACTCTCGGGGTCTCCTAGCCGCTCAGGCAAATCATATTGTCTAAAAATGCATTTTTCCATGGATAACATGACATCATCGCGCCAAGTGCGTGCTCTTTCAGTCAATTAGTGCACATATATATAGCCCGGCCCCCGGCCCAATTTTTTTTTATTGTAATTTTGAAGAATTTATCTGAATGTGCATGAACTATTTGTGTTCAAAATAGTTAGAAATGTCAAATGTTTAAATATTAACCGTCAGTTTACTGTACTGTGCCAACTGTACTACTATATGAGTACGTGTTTTCTATTGTTTCATTGAAAATAAAACAGCAAAGTCCATTTGGCTGTCATCTGTTTTAATTATGAGACACAATTGTGTCAAAGTCATGATTTTTTTTTCACGCTTGAAATAAGAAATGATGACTTTAAAAAAGTAGTTTTATACTTGTGAGTGTTGATGACACAGCTTTGCAACAGTTGATATTCTAGTTTCAAGCATGTTTTACTCAATATAGCTCATCAAATCTCAGCAACAAGCTGTAATATCTTCCTGAGATCATTTAGGACCAAAACACTTAAAACGAGTAAAACACTCTAACATAAAATCTGCTTAGTGAGAAGAATGATCTTATCAGACAGAAAATAAGCAAATATCACCCTTATTTGAGATATTTCATCTTACTTAGATTGCAGTTTTTGCAGTGTAGGCATGTTTCCATAGTCAAATCAATCAATTAATTGAACAAAACATGCACTGCAAAAACTGCAATCTAAGTAAGATGAAATATCTCAAATAAGGGTGATATTTGCTTATTTTCTGTCTGATAAGATCATTCTTCTCACTAAGCAGATTTTATGTTAGAGTGTTTTACTTGTTTTAAGTGTTTTGGTCCTAAATGATCTCAGTAAGATATTACAGCTTGTTGCTGAGATTTGATGAGCTATATTGAGTAAAACATGCTTGAAACTAGAATATCAAGTGTTGCAAAGCTGTGTCATCAACACTCACAAGTATAAAACTACTTTTTTAAAGTCATCATTTCTTATTTCAAGCATGAAAAAAAAAAAAATCATGACTTTGACACAATTGTGTCTCATATAAAAACAGATGTTTACACTTGTTATTAGTGAGAATATACTTATTTTAAGGTATTTTTGGGTTCATTGAGGTTAGCTAATTTGACTTGTTTTGAAAAGTCTTGACAAGCCAAATTTTCTTGTTCTATTGGCAGATGATTTTGCTTAGTTCAAATAAAATACCCCTCATTTTTGTATTTTTTTTTTTCTTGTTTTTGAAAACTGACTTTTTGCAGTGTGAAAAGTGACTTGGTAACATTGATCCATTGCCGTGTCCAATTGTGTGCCTTGTCTTCGTCTCTCGCTTCCAATCAGGGTACAAGAGGGCGTGTGTGGGGTTTTTTTTATATATCAAAAGCAGAATTCAATGAAAGGAGTGTGCATCCTCTTGTCATCCATCCGCAATCTTTGTCTGTGCGGGCGGAGGTGTGACCGACCGCGTACTCACGGAGGCTGGCGAGACGCTAGTGAGAAACACCACAAAGTAAATGGTAGAGATGTCCGATAATGGCTTTTTTGCCGATATCCGATATTCCGATATTGTCCAACTCTTAATTACCGATTCCGATATCAACCAATGTGATATATACATTCATGGAATGAACACATTATTATGCCTAATTTTGTTGTGATGCCCCGCTGGATGCATTAAACAATGTAACAAGGTTTTCCAAAATAAATCACCTCAAGTTATGGAAAAAAAGTGCCAACATGGCACTGCCATATTTATTATTGAAGTCACAAAGTGCATTATTTTTTTTAACATGCCTCAAAACAGCAGCTTGGAATTTGGGACATGCTCTCCCTGAGAGAGGTTGAGGTGTGTGTGTGGGGGGTGTATATTCTAGAGCTAGTGCTGCAAGGGGTTCTGGGTATTTGTTCTGTTGTGTTTATGTTGTGTTACGGTGCGGATGTTCTCCCGAAATGTGTTTGTCATTCTTGTTTTGGTGTGGGTTCACAGTGTGGCGCATATTTGTAACAGTGTTAAAGTTGTTTATACGGCCACCCTCAGTCTGACCTGTATGGCTGTTGACCAAGTATGCCTTGCTTATTGGCGCTCTGTACTTCTCCCTACGTCCGTGTACACAGCGGCGTTTTAAAAAGTCATACATTTTACTTTTTGAAACCGATACCGATCATTTTGAAACCGATACCGATAATTTCTGATCGTACATTTTAAAGCATTTATCGACTGATAATATCGGTAGTCCGATATTATCGGACATCCCTAAACATTATGATTTGTACATTTTCAGAATGTGTTTGTTCTTTGTATTTAATTATTATTATTATTATTATTATTTTATTTATTTATTTATTTAATTTAAAAAATATATATTTAAAAAAAAAAATGAAAAAAAAATGTGTTTGTCCTTTTTTTAAACAAAGAAAATAATCTGAAGTTGTCTTTATTTTGAAGTTATTTTACCAGTCCGGCCCACTTGGGAGTAGATTTTTCTCCATGTGGCCCGCCAGCTTAAATGAGATAGACACCCATGGCGCTCGTATCTCACTAAAGCGACGTAATTGTCCTTAATGTCAGAAATTGTCAGATACAGGAGGGTCTCTCCCCAAATCATCTGAAGAAGGCCAAGCTGATGTTCTTCTACACCCGCTACCCGAGCTCCAACATGCTGAAGATGTTCTTCTCTGATGTCAAGGTGAGTCCTTCCAAAAATACACTATATTGCCAAAAGTGTTTGGCCACCTGCCTTCACTCACATATGAACTTAAAGTGCCATCCCATGGAATTGTCCAAAATGTTTTGGTATCCTGGAGCATTCAAAGTTCCTTTCACTGGAACTAAGGCGCCGAGCCCAACTCCTGAAAAACCAACCCCACACCATAATTCCTCCTCCACCAAATGCAGTCCGAAATGTAGCGTTCTCCTGGCGACCTCCAAACCCAGACTGGTCCATCAGATTGCCAGATGGGAAAGCGTGACTCATCAGTCCAGAGCAGTGTTTTTCAACCACTGTGCCGCGGCACACTAGTGTGCCGTGAGATACAGTCTGGTGTTCCGTGGGAGATGATGTCATTTCGCCTAATTGGGTTCAAAATATATTTTGCACACAAGTAATTATAGTCTGCAAATGATGTGTCGTTGTTGAGTGTCGGTGCTGTCTTGAGCTCGGCAGAGTAACCGTGTAGTACTCTTCCGTATCAGTAGGTGGCAGCAGGTAGCTAATTGCTTTGTCGTGATCACCATACGCAGACGACAGCGGGAGGCAAAAATAAACAGAAGTCGAGTGCCGATAAGAAAAGGCGGTAAAGCTCAGGGAAGGCTACGCAGGACGAGACTAAAACTGAACTGGCTACAAAGTAAACAAAACCAGAATGCTGGAGGACAGCAAAGACTTACTGTGGAGCAGAGAAGGCGTCCACAAAGTACGTCCGAACATGACATGACAATCAACAATGTCCAAACATAAAACAGAGCAGGTGTGGGGAATAGCACTCAGGGAAGACATGAAACTGCTACAGGAAAATACCAACAAAACAAGAAAAGCCAACAAAAGACAAGAACTAAAACACTACACACAGGAAAACGCAAATATAACTCTAAATAGGTTGCGGCGGGATGTGACAGGTGGTGACAGTACACCTACTTTGAGACAAGAGCTATAGTGATGCATGGTCAGTTATGGCTTGAATTCATATCCAACGCTTGCGAGAACAACTTTTTACTGTCAATATCGGCTACTGAGTTTCATTTTTTATTTGTTCTGCTGGTGGTGTGCCTCCGCATTTTTTCAATGGAAAAAAAATGTGCCTTGGGCTCAAAAAAGGTTGCAAAACACTGGTCCAGAGAAGGTGTCTCCACTGCTCTAGAGTCCAGTGGCGACGTGCTTTACACCACTGCATCCCACGCTTTGCATTGGACTTGCTGATGTATGGCTTAGATACTGCTGCTCGGCCATGGAAACCCAGCTCTCTGCGTACTGTACGTGGGCTAATTGGAAGGTCACATGAAGTTTGGAGCTCTGTAGCAACTGACTGTGCAGAAAGTCTTCGCACTATGCTGACCCCTCTGTCAGTTTACGTGGCCCTACCACTTAGTGGCTGAGTTGCTGTTGTTCCCAAACTCTTCACTTTTCTTATAATAAAGTTGACTTTGGAATATTTAGGCGCGGGGAAATTTCACGACTGGATTTGTTGCACAGGCGGCATCCATCCTATGACAGTTGCACGCTGGAAATCACTGAAAGCGGCCAATTATTTCGCAAATGTTTGTAGAAACAGTCTCCATGCTGTATGGCCTAGTGGGTAGAGCGGCCCTACCAGAAACCTGAGGGTTGCAGGTTCGCTCCCCGCCTCTTGACATCCAAATCGCTGCCGTTGTGTCCTTGGGCAGGACACTTCACCCTTGCCTTCGGTGCCGCTCACACTGGTGAATGAATGATGAATGAATGATAGGCAAACTGGCAGCCTCGCTTCCGTCAGTCTACCCCAGGGCAGCTGTGGCTACAAATGTAGCGTACCACCACCAGGTGTGAATGAATGATGGGTTCCCACTAGAGATGTCCGATAGTGGCTTTTTTGCCGATATCTGATATTCCGATATTGTCCAACTCTTAATTACCGATATCAAGCGATACCGATATATACAGTGGTGGAATTAACACATGCCTAAATTTGTTGTGATGCCCCGCTGGATGCATTAAACAATGTAACAAGGTTTTCCAAAATAAATCAACTCAAGTTATGGAAAAAAGTGCCAACATGGCACTGCCATATTTATTATTGAAGTCACAAAGTGTATTATTTTTTTTAACACGCCTCAAAACAGCAGCTTGGAATTTGAGAAAGCATGAGGAGGTTGAGGTGGGGGGGGTGTATATTGTAGCGTCCCGGAAGAGTTAGTGCTGCAAGGGATTCTGGGTATTTGTCCTGTTGTGTTTATGTTGTGTTACGGTGCGGCTGTTCTCCCGAAATGTGTTTGTCATTCTTGTTTGGTGTGGCTTCACAGTGTGGCGCATATTTGTAACAGTGTTAAAGTTGTTTATACGTCCACCCTCGGTGTGACCTGTATGGCTGTTGACCAAGTATGCCTTGCATTCACTTGTGTGTGTGAAAAGCCGTAGATATTATGTGACTGGGCCGGCCTTTAAGGTTTATTGGCGCTCTGTACTTCTCCCTACGTCCGTGTACACAGCGGCGTTTTAAAAAGTCATGCATTTTACTTTTTGAAACCCATACCGAGAATTTCCGATATTACATTTTAAAGCATTTATCGGCCGATAATATCGGCAGTCCGATATTATCGGACATCCCTAATTATTATTATTATTTATTATGCCTGAGTGCTTGATTTGATACACTTGTATATAAATATATAAGTGATTAGGACACCTGATTCTCTTCATTTGGATGGGTGGCCAAACACATTTGGCAATATAATGTACCTTTTCCCCCACCCAATTTCCAAAAACACTTTCCAAAACGTAGTCGCACTTTCACCGTCGCACCTGTTTTAAAAAAAATAAAAAAGGGGGAAGTTGCATTGATGCATGCTACTTGAGCTTCAATTACCATGAACAATGTATGGCCGTCATTCTCCAAATGAGGCCCTTCCCTTCTCCACTAACTTGTGGTTTTATGCAAAAGATGAGAGAAGAGGAAGTTGGATGAGAAGTGGAAGGGGTGCTTATCCGAGCAGGTGTGCAGAGGGGAGGGGAGGAGAGAGCGCCTGCTCGGTGGACATGGCAAGAGGATGAGCTCCACCGGGACTCTAATGGAAGGAAATTTGGGGAAACAAAAGCCGTGTTTTTTTTTAAGCTGCGCTGAAAGAAACGACGACGACACAATGGCCGCCGTGCGCACGCACAGGCTTGTTTGTTTGGTGGCTGTTGTGTTTGTATGCGCGCCCCTCTCCGACCATACGGCGGGGTAAACACGCTGACAGATCCAGGCCATCTTATTCAAATCAGGAGATAAAGCTTCCCCTTTTCTCTCAGCTGCCGCCTCTTGGATGCCGCTGCCACCGCCACTCGCAGGTCACGTGACCCGATGAGAAGGTGGTAGGCACCGGCTTCGTTAGGATTTTTTAAAATTGTGTTTATTTTTTGCACTCAACTCTGACTGCGCACTTGTTACACTGCAAAAAGTCAGT
This sequence comes from Entelurus aequoreus, assembly GCF_033978785.1. Lineage (NCBI taxonomy): Eukaryota > Metazoa > Chordata > Actinopteri > Syngnathiformes > Syngnathidae > Entelurus > Entelurus aequoreus. Next base: position 5,695,274 of record NC_084753.1, read on the forward strand.
GTTCAAAAACAAGAATTTAAAAAAAAAAAATTAGGAGTATTTAACTTGAACTAAGCAAAATTATCTGCCTATAGAACAAGAAAATTTGGCTTGTCAAGACTTTTCAAAACAAGTAAAATTAGCTAACCTCAATGAACCCCAAAATACCTTAAAATAAGTATATTCTCACTAATAACAAGTGCACTTTTCTGGATCTTAAATGAAGTAAATGCTAGTGCCATTATCTTGACATAATGATATGCGCTCGGCATTACATTTCTTGAAACCAGCAAACTTACACTAAAAACTAGTTTATCGTTCTTAATGGAAAGGAAGCAGTTAAGAATATATTTCTTAACTGCGAGAGATAATTTAGGAACAAAACACTTAAAACAAGTAAAACACTCTAACATAAAATCTGCTTTGTGAGAAGAATTACCTTATCAGACAGAAAATAAACAAATATCACCCTTATTTGAGGTATTTAATCTTACATAGATTTCAGTTTTTGCAGTGTTTTTATCCCTTTAACTTCACTGCAAAAAGTCAGTGTTCAAAAACAAGAAAAAAAAAATACAAAAATGAGGGGTATTTTATTAGAACTAAGCAAAATTATCTGCCAATAGAACAAGAACAATTTGGCTTGTCAAGACTTTCCAAAACAAGTCAAATTAGCTAACCTCAATGAACCCAAAAATACCTTAAAATAAGTATATTCTCACTAATAACAAGTGTACTACTATACTCTTGTTTCATTGAAAATAAAACAGCAAAGTCCATTTGGCTGTCATCTCTTTTAATTATGAGACACAATTGTGTCAAAGTCATGATTTTTTTTTCATGCTTGAAATAAGAAATTATGACTTTTAAAAAGTAGTTTTATACTTGTGAGTGTTGATGACACAGCTTTGCAACAGTTGATATTCTAGTTTCAAGCATGTTTTACTCAATATAGCTCATCAAATCTCAGCAACAAGCTGTAATATCTTACTGAGATCATTTAGGACCAAAACACTTAAAACAAGTAAAACACTCTAACATAAAATCTGCTTACACTGCAAAAAGTCAGTGTTCAAAAACAAAAAAACCCAAAAATTTGTGGTATTTTATTTGAACTAGGCAAAATTATCTGCCAGTAGAACAAGAAAATTCGGCTTGTCAAGACTTTCCAAAACAAGTAAAATTAGCTAACCTCAATGAACCCAAAAATACCTTAAAATAAGTATATTCTCACTAATAACAAGTACACTTTTCTTGGTAGAAAAAAAAACATGAGTCCTTTTTTCTCAATATGTTGAAAAATATTCTTTAATGAAGTAAACGCTAGTGCCATTATCTTGACATAATGATATGCGCTCGGCATTACATTTCTTGAAACCAGCAAACTTATACTAAAAACTAGTTTATTGTTCTTAATGGAAAGGCAACAAGGCAAGCGCTTGTTACTCTCGGGGTCTCCTAGCCACTCAGGCAAATCATATTGTCTAAAAATGCATTTTTCCATGGATAACATGACATCATCGCGCCAAGTGCGTGCTCTTTCAGTCATTAGTGTGCAAGGAATATATATATTTACAGCCCGGCCCCTGGCCAATTTTTTTTAAATTGTAATTTTGAAGAATTGATCTGAATGTTTCTGTTTAAAATGTCACATGTTTAAATATTAACTGTCAGTTTACTGTACTGTGCCAACTGTACTACTATATGAGTACGTGTTTTCTATTGTTTCATTGAAAATAAAACAGCAAAGTCCATTTGGCTGTCATCTGTTTTAATTATGAGACACAATTGTGTCAAAGCATGATTTTTTTTTTTTACATGCTTAAAATAAGAAATTATTACTTTAAAAAAGCAGTTTTATACTTGTGAGTGTTGATGACACAGCTTTGCAACAGTTGATATTCTAGTTTCAAGCATGTTTTACTCAGTATAGGTCATCAAATCTCAGCAACAAGCTGTAATATCTTACTGAGATCATTTAGGACCAAAACACTTAAAACAAGTAAAACACTCTAACATAAAATCTGCTTAGTGGGAAGAATGATCTTATCAGACAGAAAATAAGCAAATATCACCCTTATTTGAGATATTTCATCTTACTTAGATTACAGTTTTTGCAGTGTTGAACGCCGGCGTTATTACCGAAGATGTTTTGACCTGGGAGGCGCTGCCCTCACAAGTGACCTCATCAGATCCTGAAACAGGGTCAAGATCGTTAAGAGGATTATGAGTCACATTCGGTTGTTATTTTGTTTTCGTCCGGGACAATAGAGAGGAGTCTCAAGTTTGTAGACATGTATGGGAATTAGACGGACTATCTAATTAGATTCCGCCGGCGTGGCCGCTTAGGGAGTGGTTGTTTTCAGACAACAAGTCTTTAAGGCTAATCAGGTCTCCGCTAATCAGGCAAGGACCTAATGGACGTGGGAAGTGGGTTGTCCTAACAACCGCGCCGACGCCGCCAACCTTGTTATTAATCCCCTCCGTGAATAATACTGACTTTTTTCTGACTTTGGGCATGTGTTGGCAGGTGTGTCATTGTTTGCACTCTATACTAGCACAGTAGCTTTAGGACTTTGATACATGGGGAATGATGACACCAGATTAATAAACAGATTGAGTAAATATGCTGCCATTTGGTCTTTGATACTTGGAGGGGTTTTTATGGTCCTTTCGTCGCTTCCTTACGGAGCCGCTAAAGCAGGGGTCACCAACCTTTTTGAAACCAAGAGCTACTTCTTGGTTACTGATTAATGCGAAGGGCTACCAGTTTGATACACACTTAAATAAATTGCCAGAATTAGCCAATTTGCTCAATTTACCTTTAACTCTATGTTATTATTAATAATGAATGATATTTACACTTAATTGAACGGTTTAAAAGAGGAGAAAACACGAAAAAAATGACAATTAAATTTTGAAACATAGTTTATCTTCAAATTCGACTCTTTAAAATTCAAAATTCAACCGAAAAAAAGAAGAGAAAATCTAGCTAATTGGAATCTTTTTGAAAAAATTAAAAAAAATAATTTATGGAACATCATTAGTAATTTTTCCTGATTAAGATTAATTTTAGAATTTTGATGGCATGTTTTAAATAGGTTAAAATCCAATCTACACTTTGTTAGAATATATAACAAATTGGACCAAGCTATATTTCTATCAAAGACAAATAATTATTTCTTCTAGATTTTCCAGAACAAAAATTTTAAAAGAAATTCAAAAGACTTTGAAATAAGATTTAAATTTGATTCTACAGATTTTCTAGATTTGCCAGAATAATTTTTTTGAATTTTAATCATAATAAGTTTGAAGAAATATTTCACAAATATTCTTCGTCGAAAAAACAGAAGCTAAAATGAAGAATTAAATTAAAATGTATTTATTATTCTTTACAATAAAAAAAAAAAAATTTACTTGAACATTGATTTACATTGTCAGGAAAGAAGAGGAAGGAATTTAAAATGTAAAAAGGTGTATGTGTTTAAAAATCCTAAAATCATTTTTAAGGTTGTATTTTTTCTCTAAAATGGTCTTTCTGAAAGTTATAAGAAGCAAAGTAAACAAATTTATAAATTTATTTAAACAAGTGAAGACCAAGTCTTTAAAATATTTTCTTGGATTTTCAAATTCTATTTGAGTTTTGTCTCTTAGAATTAAAAATGTCGGGCAAAGCTAGACCAGCTTGCTAGTAAATTAATAAAATTTAAAAAATAGAGGCTGCTATTTGAGCTATTTTTAGAACAGGCCAGCGGGCTACTCATCTGGTCCTTACGGGCTACCTGGTGCCCGCGGGCACCGCGTTGGTGACCCCTGCCCTAAAGGGACATGGATGTTGTGCGAGATCTGGCAATACTCATCTGTGCTCTGCTGTGGGACCATTATACGATTTGATGTCTTTATATGTTAGGCCAATACTAAAATAGTAAGGGTGTAACGGTACACAAAAATTTCAGTTCGGTACGTACCTCGGTTTAGAGGTCACGGTTCGGTTCATTTTCGGTACAGTAAGAAAACAACAAATTATACATTTTCTGGTTATTTATTTACCAAAATGTGTAAACAATGGCTTTATCCTTTTAACATAACAATAACATACATATACACACAGGGTCCATTGCCAGGGTTCATGCAGTCAACATATGTCAAATAAAAACTAAATAAGATGAGGCTCGGAATTGGTTTCTTAACAAAACCTTTCTACATATAAAGTGCAACATTTCCACATATAAAGTGCAAGCTTCAAGTTGCTGCTCGGATTAAATAAAATGACAAAACTTTTCTTCTACATACAAAAAGTGCAACATTAAACAGTTTCAAGTCAACTCAGCCTCAGATTAACTTTTCTTTTACCCCCCCCAGCCTTTAACCCTGGTGACTTTCACTCAATCTTCATGTTTTTTTGACAGAAAAATAAGTTTATCCACATTGTCTGCAGAAAGAACAGACCTGCTTGCAGTTAAAATGTCTCCAGCTGTGGAAAATACCCTTTGACTGGGCACGAAGGTAGCAGGTATGGCGAGGTAGTGCCTGGCTAACTTGGCAGTAAGAGGATATATAGGCTAATTGCTCTTCCACCATAGAAGTGGCTCAAAATCTAGTTTTTAATGCAATATGGTCTTCAATCTGCTGCTATAAAAACATTTGTTATTGCTTTAGCCCTGCCTGACTCGCCGAGGAGAGGCTGCTTGAATGCGGTGAGAGCTGTGTTTGTTCGTCTTTCTCTTCGTTGAAGCGATGTTATCCATTGTTGTATCGCACAGCAAAGCTGAAATGTTCCCAAATGGGAGATCTTAACGAGGCAGGAGGGTCTTCCAGCTCTGGCTTTTGCATGTTGTAGTAGCCCGGTTGTTGCTAGCATGCCGTGTGTTGTGCCTCGGTGTGCATTGTTTACACAACGTGCGTTAACGCTACTTAATATGTCCGTGTGGAAACTCGTTCGGTACACCACCGAACCCCCCCGTACCGAAACGGTTCAATACAAATACACGTACCGTTACACCCTTACCACTGACGAATATGTTAGAACTGTATTAGAAATATGCCCCACAACAAGAGGATAGGGAAAAAGAAGGAGCTTATTGACTAAGGTGCGGGCAACAATGTCGGACGGGCCCGCATTTTTGAGACTTATGCAGATCCCAAATACAAATCAGAAAGAAACAACGGGTTAAAAAAGTTGGTTTTGCATAATAAGTCCAAATAAAATGCCGGATAATGTCTCCAGATGGGTGCCATTTTTGGGTCCTTTAACACACCTAACTAATACCCACATGTTGAAGCACAGTACGTCTGACTACAGTCGCCGTCCATCAAGCGGCGGGGCTTCGTAGTTTACCAAAGTCGTACTAAAACATTGAACGATTTTTTTAGCTCCGAGTTTAATGTTCTATATTCTCAATGAAACATCAAAGTTTTGGTGTTGCTTGCCAACCGGTACTTGCTAGCCAAATTTATTGAACAGGCGTCAACCTGCAGTCCACATGTATCTCTCATGTGTGACTGACATCAATTGGTCACACTTAACCTTACACCATGTACCAATAGGGGTGTAACGGTGCGTGTATTTGTATTGAACCGTTTCGGTACGGGGGTTTCGGTTCGTTTCGGAGGTGTACCGAACGAGTTTCCACACGGACATATTAAGTAGCCACCTCCGCTTCCTTCTGCCTCTGTCTCTGTCAGGACTCTACACAGCACCCAGCATTGTCCCAAAAAGGCAGCTCAGCTCGCTCGCAGTCCTGGCTTGAGGTGAAGGCTAATTTGCTTTTAGCGTAACGTTAGCTCATTTTGCGGTGTGTTTGTGTGCGTGCCTGTGTGTGTTACGGACAACAAAGCCCTGTCTGTCTGTTATTTCACTTGACCTTTTTCTGTGTTGATTGAGCTGTGTTGAAGCAGCAAAAAAGGACATTATGTTAAATGAAGAGTTTCTCTCTCTGATAGTTGATATAATAATGTAAGTGCATCATTAAGACTACATGAACTCCATGGTGTTCAGGGATGAATAGTCTCTCCTATTGCTATTGTACTATTTTTTTCAGCTATAGTTACATTAATCAATAGTAAAGCAGCAGCCTAGTTTTGAATGGCAGGGTCCCTGCTGTCACATGTTGATAAAAATATAACATTTACATAATAAATCAAGTTGACTTGAAACTGTTTAATGTTGCACTTTTTATATGTAGAAGAAAAGTTTTGTCATTTTATTTCATCTGAGCAATGTTTAATGTTGATTAACGTGGACAGAATTATTATAGTGTTCCCAATGTTAAAAGAATAAAGCCATTGTTTACATATTTGGTAACTAAATAACCAAAAAATGTATATTTTGTTGCTTTCTTACTGTACCGAAAATGAACCGAACCGTGACCTCTGAACCGAGGTACGTACCGAACCGAAATTTTTGTGTACCGTTACACCCCTATGTACCAAATAAAATAGTTTTGAGGTCGGTAAGCACAACCAGAATGAATACGTACGTTAGGCGCTCCGTGTTATAAAGCACACTGTTGATTTTTGAGTAAATGAAAGGATTTTAAGTGTGCCTTACCGTCTGAAAAATATGGTACTTTATTTATAGGATGCTACGCATTTGTTTCAATCTGCGGGGCACAGCTAGAATGTGTCATCAACATGCAGTATCCCGATATGATGACAGTACTGAAAGCTTGTTGGCCAAGTTTTAAATTGTTTATTTTAGTTTTATTGAAAAACCCCTACTTCTCAGTGTTGCATTGATCTGACTAAATCAGGGGTGTCCAAAGTGCTAATTGTTTAGCGGCCCGCCACACATTCTGGAAATACTATTGTAAAAACAAAAAAAGAACATTAAAAAAAGTGGAATGAGGTGAAATTTAACGAGAAAAAGTTGCAATGTTGACACAAAAGCTGCCTTCTTTTGTCTTTCTTCATTTTTCTTTTTTTGCCATTGCTCAAAAAAAACCAAATAATGACAAAACAATCCATGTTATAATGAATTATTTTCAGGGCTCCAATTACTTCAAATATTTCACTTTAAAATGTTTTATGTGGTAAATATTGCATATATTGTGTAGTAGCCATATAAAAACATCAAAGTTTTCTTTGACAAAAGCGCATAAAACAAACAAAATAATAGTCCCAGCATAAAATGGACAGATATATCTGAAGTTGATCTCGCAATTTAAGTGTTGAAAGTAAAAGAAAAACCTAATAAAAATGTATCACTTTATGAGTGGGGCACCTTTTGGATCCCAAATATATTTAGGGATTTTCTATTTATCTTTTCACTGTGATTACTCAAAAATATGAAAGAATTAAAATCAATGGTGTCCTGCATTATTGATCTTTTAGGGCTCTCATTACTAAATACTGCATATTTCAGTTTTACTATAAAAGTTGTTTTTGACAGAAAAGCCATAAAACATTTTTTTAAATTTGTATTACTTTATATCAACTTGAAGTTGATATAGAGATTTACTGTAAGCGTTAAATAATTTAAAAAAAAAATAATAATCTGACTTATTTTTAACATTTCAATGACTGAGACCCTTTATGGTCCCCGGGACCCCTAAAGGTAAAATAAATTTAAAAAAGCATATATTTTGTTATGGTTTGAAAATGAAAAATATCAAAATGGCCCCCACATGCTTTAATTTTTCCGCGTGCGGCCCTCAGTGGAAAAAGTTTGGACACCCCTGGACTAAATCATCACTAATGTCACGTTGTCGCTCTGTTTATTCTTGTTCTGTCCCGGTTAACGTTAGGAATGGCCAACAATGGACACTCCTTCATAGAACAACCATGAATTTGACCATGAATTGATTAACGTGGACCCCGACTTAAACAAGTTGGAAAACTTATTGGGGTGTTACCATTTAGTGGTCAATTGTACGGAATATGTACTGTACTGTGCAACCTGCTAATACACGTTTCAATCAATCAAATTCAACAGCATGTTGGAACAAGCTTGAGAACTTCTAACATATCCTCCTAAGAGCAAGTGTCCTCTGCAGTGGACTCTTTTTAGTTTTTAGGAACAAAGCTCTGTTAATCATGTCTACAAATGTCCACTACAGAGGATGTGGTTCTCAGGAGGATATGGTTTCCTGTCTGAAAAATAGAGAATTTGCGAATTTTGCTCAATTCACGAATGTGTGCCTACTAGGGTTGTATACCAATATTAGCATAGTACCGTGATACTAATGAATCATATTCGGTACTATACTGACTCTGAAAAGTACCCGCTCCCCCGTCGTCGTCATGTCATGACATTGCTGGTTTTACAAGCAGAGGAGCATGTTCGGCAGCGCACAATCACAGAGTACTTACAAGCAGACACAGTGTGTAGACAGAAAAGGGAGAACGGACGCATTTTGGCTTTAAAACTGACAATAAAGGTGAAGTTATAACACTGAAACACCCTCAGGAAGAGCTGCTTTAAGACATGGCTAGCTAGCTAGCGGCTAACGTCCATCCGCCGTCGGCAGTGTTTTAGCTACTTCTAAATCACTAATCTTCGTCTCCATGGCGACAAATAAAGTAAGTTTCTTACAAGTATCTTTATCACTGCAGGACGAGGAATAGCTCACTACACACCTTAGTAGCGGATAACGGATAAGCGGAAGAAGATGGATGGATGGATGGACACCTTAGTAGACAAACGCCATTGGTGGATCTATACTTGACATCCACTGTAATGATACCAAGTACAATATAAACTACTATGATTACGTCGATATTTTTTGGCATCACAACTAGAGATATCCGATAAAGGCTTTTTTGCCGATATTCCGATATTGTCCAACTTTTAATTACCGATACCGATATCAACCGATACCGATATATACAGTGGTGGAATGAACACATTATTATGCCTAATTTTGTTGTGATGCCCCGCTGGATGCATTAAACAATGTAACAAGGTTTTCCAAAATAAATCAACTCAAGTTATGGAAAAAAGTGCCAACATGGCACTGCCATATTTATTATTGAAGTCACAAAGTGCATTATTTTTTTAACATGCCTCAAAACAGCAGCTTGGAATTTGGGACATGCTCTCCCTGAGAGGAGGTTGAGGTGTGGGGGGGTAGGGGGTAGCGGGGGGTGTATATTGTAGCGTCCCGGAAGAGTTAGTGCTGCAAGGGATTCTGGGTATTTGTTCTGCTGTGTTTATGTTGTGTTACGGTGCGGATGTTCCCCCGAAATGTGTTTGTCATTCTTGTTTGGTGTGGGTTCACAGTGTGGCGCATATTTGTAACAGTGTTAAAGTTGTTTATACGGACACCCTCAGTGTGACCTGTATGGCTGTTGACCAAGTATGCCTTGCATTCACTTGTGTGTGTGTGAAAAGCCGTAGATATTATGTGACTGGGCCGGCACGCAAAGGCAGTGCCTTTAAGGTTTATTGGCGCTCTGTACTTCTCCCTACGTCCGTGTACACAGCGGCGTTCTAAAAAGTCATACATTTTACTTTTTGAAACCAATAATAATAATTTGGAAACCAATACCGATAATTTCCGATATTAAATTTTAAAGCATTTATCGGCCGAGATAAATCTGAGTCAAAAAGTTTGGGGACCCCTTTTATAGACTATTGAGTTTCGTTTTCAACATGTTCTGCTGGTGGTGTGCCCCCTGGATTTTTTTCAATGAAAAAAAATGTGCCTTGGCTCAAAAAAAGGTTGAAAAACACTGATCTAGAACATAAACTACAGCAATGAAGACTGCAGCAACAGCATCACGTCAAGATGCCATTAATCAGCAATCATTAGGGGTGTAACGGTACGTGTATTTGTATTGAACCGTTTCGGTACGGGGGTTCCGGTTCGGTTCGGAGGTGTACCGAACAAGTTTCCACACGGACATATTAAGTAGCGTAACGCACGTTGTGTAAACAATGCACACCGAGGCACAACACACGGCATGCTAGCAGCTAACGGGCTAGGATAGACTGACCATACGTCCTCTTTTCACCGGACATGTCCTCTTTTGCGGAGTTTCTTAAATGCCTCAAATGTCCGGCATTTTGAGTTAGGGTTGCGTGTATTTTCAATGTACGTCCAGGGTTAAGAAGGGGTTAAAAACAAAACTAATTGTGCGCGCAGCAGCATTGGTGAGGGAGGGGCAGAGACAGAGAGAGAGAGAGTTATGATAAACGCGCCAGGCTCTGCTTTTTATCCATAGATTTATCACATTTAATTTTTTATTATCTATAGCAGGGGTGTCAAAAGTGTGCCCCGGAGGCCATTTGCTGCCTACAGCTAATGTTTTAAAGGCCCACGGCACATTCTAAAAATAGTATTCAAATTAGGGATGTCCGATAATGGCTTTTTGCCGATATTCCGATATTGTCCAACTCTTTAATTACCGATACCGATATCAACCGATACTGATGTATACAGTCGTGGAATTAACGCATTATTATGCCTAATTTGGACAACCAGGTATGGTGAAGATAAGGTACTTTAAAAAAATATATAATAAAATAAAATAAGATAAATAAATTAAAAACATTTTCTTGAATAAAAAAGAAAGTAAAACAATATAAAAACAGTTACATAGAAACTAGTAATGAATGAAAATGAGTAAAATTAACTGTTAAAGGTTAGTACTATTAGTGAACCAGCAGCACGCACAACCATGTGTGCTTACGGACTGTATCCCTTGCAGACTGTATTGATATATATTGATATATAATGTAGGAAGCAGAATATTAATAACAGAAAGAAACAACCCTTTTGTGTGGATGAGTGTGAATGGGGGAGGGAGGTTTTTTGGGTTGGTGCACTAATTGTGAGTGTATCTTGTGTTTTTTATGTTGATTTAATAAAAAATAAATAAATAAATAAAACACAAAAAATACCCGATACCGATAATAAAAAAAACGATACCGATAATTTCCGTTATTACATTTTAACGCATTTATCGGCCGATAATATCGGACATCTCTAATTCAAATAAACAAAAACATAACAAAAGTGCGATGAGGTGGTGACTTGTCCAGGGTGTACCCCGCCTTCCGCCCGAATGCAGCTGAGATACACTACCGTTCAAAAGTTTGGGGTCACCCAAACAATTTTGTGGAATAGCCTTCATTTCTAAGAACAAGAATAGACTGTCGAGTTTCAGATGAAAGTTCTCTTTTTCTGGCCATTTTGAGCGTTTAATTGACCCCACAAATGTGATGCTCCAGAAACTCAATCTGCTCAAAGGAAGGTCAGTTTTGTAGCTTCTGTAACGAGCTAAAGTGTTTTCAGATGTGTGAACATGATTGCACAAGGGTTTTCTAATCATCTCTGAGCCAATGAGCAAACACATTGTCCCATTAGAACACTGGAGTGATAGTTGCTGGAAATGGGCCTCTATACACCTATGTAGATATTGCACCAAAAAGCAGACATTTGCAGCTAGAATAGTCATTTACCACATTAGCAATGTATAGAGTGTATTTCTTTCAAGTTAAGACTAGTTTAAAGTTATCTTCATTGAAAAATAAGGACATTTCAATGTGACCCCAAACTTTTGAACGGTAGTGTAGGCTCCAGCGACCCGCCGCGACCCCAAAAGGGACAAGCGGTAGAAAACGGATGGATGGATAACAAAAGTGAAATAAAAAAGCTTAAAGGTGAAATGTAATTTAGAAAAAGTTGCAATGTTGACTAATAAAACAAAGCAGGTTTTTTTCCTTTCAAACTGTCATTGCTCAAAACATAATATTGAATCAAAATCAATGTTATTATGAATTATTGACCTATCCAAGGTTCCCATTACTTCACATCAAATATTACACTAAGAAAAATATTTTTGGTGCAAGATTTTGCAAATTTGGTAAATAAATAAGCAAAAAATGTATATTTTGTTGTTTTCTTACTGTACCGAAAATGAACCGAACCGTGACCTCTAAACCGAGGTACGTACCGAACCGACATGTTTGTGTACCCTTACACCCCTAGCAATCATCATCAATTCCACACAATGAGCAGAATTCTCTGTATTTTTATCCGCTTCCTCCTGTGTTCTGTCTTGTTTTTTTTTCTGCTGATGATGGTGCTGGCTTACTACTACATGTGCCTCGCTGGGGCCGGCGAGAAAAGAAAAGAAAGAAAAGCCAGCGGCTGGATTTGAGTCACCGCGGTAACAAAAGGCCGCTTTCCAGGGCCGCTTTTTGTGTGCGGTCAGCCAATCGGCAGCCGGAGATTATCTCCCACAATTCAGCCCCTGCGAAAACAGGAAACGTTAGAAAGCCCCGATGACTGTGAGAGGCTTACGAGGGGCGAGAGAGGCAGGAGAAGAGAGAGAGAGATGGAGGCCCGTGCAGGCTTCTGTGTCTTTCTCTGCTCTCCTGCGCTTGTTCTGGATGTAGTTTAGAACGCTGAGGTCATCTGTGTGTGCTTTGTTGACCACCGGGCCATTCAATTTCATATTTCACTACACACAAACCAGTCCTATAGTTGGAAGGCAAGGTACTACTGGAGTGCGTACTATTCTGGACCGTGTGTGTGTGTGCGTGTGTGTGTGTGTGTGTGTGTGTTTGTGTGTGTGTCACCTTCTATCTCATGCTGTTAGCACTAACCGCTGACCTTTCACAGGCTCTTGAGTGTGAGTGTGAGAAACACACTCTTGCTGTCTCTCTCTCATCTGCCTCTTAGCCAGACACACACACACACACACACACACAGTCATGTATTTCTTACCTTCTTGAGACCTCCGAAAAATGCCTACCTCTTCAGGACCACCCTCTCTAGATATATAAAGATGTGTATTTACAACATTATTAACATATACATACTACGCAAATGTAAAAAAGCTTGTTGTGAAAAATGAGTTGGAGTTTCACAAGAAAAAGGTCACAATTTCACGATAATTTTTGTCAGTATTATAATAATAATTTTACTCAATGCAAGTCAACATTTTACGAGAAAAACTGAACATTTGTGCAAAGTTGTGATACAAGTTGGAGTTTTCCTCAATAACAGTCAATTTTACAAGAAAAGCTTAAAATGTTGGCAATTTTATGAAAAGTCGTAATTTTATTCGACAAAAGTCACAATTTTGTAAGAAAACTTTAACATGTTGGCAATATTATAATATTATTCAGAATTTTACTTGGCAAAGTTATGACAAAAGTCATAATTTTACTCCAAAAAATTCACTATTTTACAAGAACAACAAAAATTGGCGATATTGTGATAAAAGTCAGAATTTTATATGACAAATGTCACCATTTTGCATTAAAAAGTAATAATTTTACCAAAAAAAAGTAATAATTTTACAAGATAATATTGCAATATTACAGAAACAAAAAGAATATGAGAAATTGTTCCCAATTTTATAAGAAAAAAGTCGACATTTAATTTTATTTGTTTTTTGTTTGTAATTGGTTTTTAATCTTCATTATTTACTTCAAGTTACTACAGTATGTCTCTAAAGACATATTTACTTATTTATTTGTATTAATTTTGGCCAAAGAGGGCGCATTTCAATTTCTCACACACACTTGTTATTTCATATGTTGACCAGAGGAGGAGCTTTTTTAAAACCTACAGTCAATTTGAAAAATCCCTCCTTTTTGGGACCACCCTTATTGTGATAGATGTCACCACTAGGGGTGCAAATGAGACATTCTCTATTAGATGCAATGATATTGGGACCATGATTTATGTCATCACTTGTTCACACCTCCTCATATGGAAGATACTTTTCCTTGTTGATGTCTCAAGAAGGGTGGAAATACAAGAACACACACACACACACAGTCATGTATTTCTTACCTTCTTGAGACCTCCGAAAAATGCCTACCTCTTCAGGACCACCCTCTCTAGATATATAAAGATGTGTATTTACAACATTAATAATATATACATACTACGCAAATGTAAAAAAGCTTGTTGTGAAAAATGAGTTGGAGTTTCACAAGAAGAAGGTCACAATTTCACGATAATTTTGTCAGTATTATAATAATAATTTTACTCAATGCAAGTCAACATTTTACGAGGAAAAACTGAACATTTGTGCAAAGTTGTGATAAAAGTTGGAGTTTTACTCAATAACAGTCGCAGTTTTACAAGAAAAGCTTACCATTTTGGCAAAAAAAGAGTCGTAATTTTACTCGACGAAAGTCACAATTTTGTAAGAAAACTTTAACATGTTGGCAATATTATAATATTATTCGGAATTTTACTTGGCAAAATTATGACAAAAGTCATAATTTTACTCCAAAAAATTCACCATTTTACAAGAACAACAAAAATTGGCGATATTGTGATAAAAGTCAGAATTTTATATGACAAATGTCACCATTTTGCATTAAAAAGTAATAATTTTACCAAAAAAAGTAATAATTTTACGAGATAATATTGCAATATTACATAAACAAAAAGAATGTGAGAAATTGTTCCCAATTTTATAAGAAAAAAGTCGACATTTAATTGTATTTGTTTTTTGTTTGTAATTGGTTTTTAATCTTCATTATTTACTTCAAGTTACTACAGTATGTCTCTAAAGACATATTTACTTATTTATTTGTATTAATTTTGGCCAAAGAGGGCGCATTTCAATTTCTCACACACACTTGTTATTTCATATGTTGACCAGAGGAGGAGCTTTTTTAAAACCGACAGTCAATTTGAAAAATCCCTCCTTTTTGGGACCACCCTTATTGTGATAGATGTCACCACTAGGGGTGCAAATGAGACATTCTCTATTAGATGCAATGTTATTGGGACCATGATTTATGTCATCACTTGTTCACACCTCCTCATATGGAAGATACTTTTCCTTGTTGATGTCTCAAGAAGGGTGGAAATACAAGAACACACACACACACACACAGTCATGTATTTCTTACCTTCTTGAGACCTCCGAAAAATGCCTACCTCTTCAGGACCACCCTCTCTAGATATATAAAGATGTGTATTTACAACATTAATAATATATACATACTACGCAAATGTAAAAAAGCTTGTTGTGAAAAATGAGTTGGACTTTCACAAGAAAAAGGTCACAATTTCAGGAGAATTTTGGCAGTATTATAATAAAAGTCGTAATTTTACTCAATTTTACGCAAGTCAAAATTTTACGAGAAAAACTGAACATTTGTGCAATGTTGTGATAAAAGTTGGAGTTTTACTCAATAACAGTCGCAGCTTTACAAGAAAAGTTTAACATTTTGGCAAAAAAAGAGTCGTAATTTTACTCGACGAAAGTCACAATTGTGTAAGAAAACTTTAACATGTTGGCAATATTATAATATTATTCGGAATTTTACTTGGCAAAATTATGACAAAAGTCATAATTTTACTCCAAAAAATTCACCATTTTACAAGAACAACAAAAATTGGCGATATTGTGATAAAAGTCAGAATTTTATATGACAAATGTCACCATTTTGCATTAAAAAGTAATAATTTTACCAAAAAAAAGTAATAATTTTACTCAATGCAAGTCAATGTTTTACGAGAAAAACTGAACATTTGTGCAAAGTTGTGATACAAGTTGGAGTTTTCCTCAATAACAGTCAATTTTACAAGAAAAGCTTAAAATGTTGGCAATTTTATGAAAAGTCGTAATTTTATTCGACAAAAGTCACAATTATGTAAGAAAACTTTAACATGTTGGCAATATTATAATATTATTCGGAATTTTACTTGGCAAAATTATGACAAAAGTCATAATTTTACTCCAAAAAATTCACTATTTTACAAGAACAACAAAAATTGGCGATATTGTGATAAAAGTCAGAATTTTATATGACAAATGTCACCATTTTGCATTAAAAAGTAATAATTTTACCAAAAAAAAGTAATAATTTTACAAGATAATATTGCAATATTACAGAAACAAAAAGAATATGAGAAATTGTTCCCAATTTTATAAGAAAAAAGTCGACATTTAATTTTATTTGTTTTTTGTTTGTAATTGGTTTTTAATCATTATTTACTTCAAGTTACTACAGTATGTCTCTAAAGACATATTTACTTATTTATTTGTATTAATTTTGGCCAAAGAGGGCGCATTTCAATTTCTCACACACACTTGTTATTTCATATGTTGACCAGAGGAGGAGCTTTTTTAAAACCGACAGTCAATTTGAAAAATCCCTCCTTTTTGGGACCACCCTTATTGTGATAGATGTCACCACTAAGGGTGCAAATGAGACATTCTCTATTAGATGCAATGATATTGGGACCATGATTTATGTCATCACTTGTTCACACCTCCTCATATGGAAGATACTTT
This sequence comes from Entelurus aequoreus, assembly GCF_033978785.1. Lineage (NCBI taxonomy): Eukaryota > Metazoa > Chordata > Actinopteri > Syngnathiformes > Syngnathidae > Entelurus > Entelurus aequoreus. The sequence goes on from NC_084753.1 coordinate 5,711,471, forward strand.
TCCTTGTTGATGTCTCAAGAAGGGTGGAAATACAAGAACACACACACACACACACACAGTCATGTATTTCTTACCTTCTTAGGACCTCCGAAAAATGCCTACCTCTTCAGGACCACCCTCTCTAGATATATAAAGATGTGTATTTACAACATTAATAATATATACATACTACGCAAATGTAAAAAAGCTTGTTGTGAAAAATGAGTTGGACTTTCACAAGAAAAAGGTCACAATTTCAGGAGAATTTTGGCAGTATTATAATAAAAGTCGTAATTTTACTCAATTTTACGCAAGTCAAAATTTTACGAGAAAAACTGAACATTTGTGCAATGTTGTGATAAAAGTTGGAGTTTTACTCAATAACAGTCGCAGCTTTACAAGAAAAGTTTAACATTTTGGCAAAAAAAGAGTCGTAATTTTACTCGACGAAAGTCACAATTGTGTAAGAAAACTTTAACATGTTGGCAATATTATAATATTATTCGGAATTTTACTTGGCAAAATTATGACAAAAGTCATAATTTTACTCCAAAAAATTCACCATTTTACAAGAACAACAAAAATTGGCGATATTGTGATAAAAGTCAGAATTTTATATGACAAATGTCACCATTTTGCATTAAAAAGTAATAATTTTACCAAAAAAAAGTAATAATTTTACTCAATGCAAGTCAATGTTTTACGAGAAAAACTGAACATTTGTGCAAAGTTGTGATACAAGTTGGAGTTTTCCTCAATAACAGTCAATTTTACAAGAAAAGCTTAAAATGTTGGCAATTTTATGAAAAGTCGTAATTTTATTCGACAAAAGTCACAATTATGTAAGAAAACTTTAACATGTTGGCAATATTATAATATTATTCGGAATTTTACTTGGCAAAATTATGACAAAAGTCATAATTTTACTCCAAAAAATTCACTATTTTACAAGAACAACAAAAATTGGCGATATTGTGATAAAAGTCAGAATTTTATATGACAAATGTCACCATTTTGCATTAAAAAGTAATAATTTTACCAAAAAAAAGTAATAATTTTACAAGATAATATTGCAATATTACAGAAACAAAAAGAATATGAGAAATTGTTCCCAATTTTATAAGAAAAAAGTCGACATTTAATTTTATTTGTTTTTTGTTTGTAATTGGTTTTTAATCATTATTTACTTCAAGTTACTACAGTATGTCTCTAAAGACATATTTACTTATTTATTTGTATTAATTTTGGCCAAAGAGGGCGCATTTCAATTTCTCACACACACTTGTTATTTCATATGTTGACCAGAGGAGGAGCTTTTTTAAAACCGACAGTCAATTTGAAAAATCCCTCCTTTTTGGGACCACCCTTATTGTGATAGATGTCACCACTAAGGGTGCAAATGAGACATTCTCTATTAGATGCAATGATATTGGGACCATGATTTATGTCATCACTTGTTCACACCTCCTCATATGGAAGATACTTTTCCTTGTTGATGTCTCAAGAAGGGTGGAAATACAAGAACACACACACACACACACACAGTCATGTATTTCTTACCTTCTTAGGACCTCCGAAAAATGCCTACCTCTTCAGGACCACCCTCTCTAGATATATAAAGATGTGTATTTACAACATTAATAATATATACATACTACGCAAATGTAAAAAAGCTTGTTGTGAAAAATGAGTTGGAGTTTCACAAGAAAAAGGTCACAATTTCACGATAATTTTGTCAGTATTATAATAATAATTTTACTCAATGCAAGTCAACATTTTACGAGAAAAACTGAACATTTGTGCAAAGTTGTGATAAAAGTTGGAGTTTTACTCAATAACAGTCGCAGTGTTACAAGAAAAGCTTAACATTTTGGCAAAAAAAGAGTCGTAATTTTACTCGACGAAAGTCACAATTTTGTAAGAAAACTTTAACATGTTGGCAATATTATAATATTATTCGGAATTTTACTTGGCAAAGTTATGACAAAAGTCATAATTTTACTCCAAAAAATTCACTATTTTACAAGAACAACAAAAATTGGCGATATTGTGATAAAAGTCAGAATTTTATACGACAAATGTCACCATTTCGCATTAAAAAGTAATAATTTTACCAAAAAAAAGTAATAATTTTACAAGATAATATTGCAATATTACAGAAACAAAAAGAATGTGAGAAATTGTTCCCAATTTTATAAGAAAAAAGTCGACATTTAATTTTATTTGTTTTTTGTTTGTAATTGGTTTTTAATCTTCATTATTTACTTCAAGTTACTACAGTATGTCTCTAAAGACATATTTACTTATTTATTTGTATTAATTTTGGCCAAAGAGGGCGCGTTTCAATTTCTCACACACACTTGTTATTTCATATGTTGACCAGAGGAGGAGCTTTTTTAAAACCGACAGTCAATTTGAAAAATCACTCCTTTTTGGGACCACCCTTATTGTGATAGATGTCACCACTAGGGGTGCAAATGAGACATTCTCTATTAGATGCAATGTTATTGGGACCATGATTTATGTCATCACTTGTGCACACCTCCTCATATGGAAGATATTTTTCCTTGTTGATGTCTCAAGAAGGGTGGAAATACAAGAACACACACACACAGTCATGTATTTCTTACCTTCTTGAGACCTCCGAAAAATGCCTACCTCTTCAGGACCACCCTCTCTAGATATATAAAGATGTGTATTTACAACATTAATAATATATACATACTACGCAAATGTAAAAAAGCTTGTTGTGAAAAATGAGTTGGAGTTTCACAAGAAAAAGGTCACAATTTCACAATAATTTTGTCAGTATTATAATAATAATTTTACTCAATGCAAGTCAACATTTTACGAGAAAAACTGAACATTTGTGTCAAAGTTGTGATAAAAGTTGGAGTTTTACTCAATAACAGTCGCAGTTTTACAAGAAAAGCTTACCATTTTGGCAAAAAAAGAGTCGTAATTTTACTCGACGAAAGTCACAATTTTGTAAGAAAACTTTAACATGTTGGCAATATTATAATATTATTCGGAATTTTACTTGGCAAAATTATGACAAAAGTCATAATTTTACTCCAAAAAATTCACCATTTTACAAGAACAACAAAAATTGGCGATATTGTGATAAAAGTCAGAATTTTATACGACAAATGTCACCATTTTGCATTAAAAAGTAATAATTTTACCAAAAAAAAGTAATAATTTTACGAGATAATATTGCAATATTACAGAAACAAAAAGAATATGAGAAATTGTTCCCAATTTTATAAGAAAAAAGTCGACACATTTAATTTTTTGGAATTTTTTGTTTTTAATCTTCATTATTTACTTCAAGTTATTACAGTATGTCTCTAAATACGTATTTACTTATTTATTTGTATCAATTTTGGCCAAAGGGGGCGCATTTCAATTTCTCACACACACTTGTTATTTCATATGTTGACCAGAGGAGGAGCTTTTTTAAAACCGACAGTCAATTTGAAAAATCCCTCCTTTTTGGGACCACCCTTATTGTGATAGATGTCACCACTAGGGGTGCAAATGAGACATTCTCTATTAGATGCAATGTTATTGGGACCATGATTTATGTCATCACTTGTTCACACCTCCTCATATGGAAGATACTTTTCCTTGTTGATGTCTCAAGAAGGGTAGAAATACAAGAACACACACACACACACACACACAGTCATGTATTTCTTACCTTCTTGAGACCTCCGAAAAATGCCTACCTCTTCAGGACCACCCTCTCTAGATATATAAAGATGTGTATTTACAACATTAATAATATATACATACTACGCAAATGTAAAAAAGCTTGTTGTGAAAAATGAGTTGGACTTTCACAAGAAAAAGGTCACAATTTCACGATAATTTTTGTCAGTATTATAATAATAATTTTACTCAATGCAAGTCAACATTTTACGAGAAAAACTGAACATTTGTGCAATGTTGTGATAAAAGTTGGAATTTTCCTCAATAACAGTCAATTTTACAAGAAAAGCTTAAAATGTTGGCAATTTTATGAAAAGTCGTAATTTTATTCGACAAAAGTCACAATTGTGTAAGAAAACTTTAACATGTTGGCAATATTATAATATTATTCGGAATTTTACTTGGCAAAATTATGACAAAAGTCATAATTTTACTCCAAAAAATTCACTATTTTACAAGAACAACAAAAATTGGCGATATTGTGATAAAAGTCAGAATTTTATATGACAAATGTCACCATTTTGCATTAAAAAGTAATAATTTTCCCAAAAAAAAGTAATAATTTTACAAGATAATATTGCAATATTACAGAAACAAAAAGAATATGAGAAATTGTTCCCAATTTTATAAGAAAAAAGTCGACACATTTAATTTTTTGGAATTTTTTGTTTTTAATCTTCATTATTTACTTCAAGTTATTACAGTATGTCTCTAAATACGTATTTACTTATTTATTTGTATCAATTTTGGCCAAAGGGGGCGCATTTCAATTTCTCACACACACTTGTTATTTCATATGTTGACCAGAGGAGGAGCTTTTTTAAAACCGACAGTCAATTTGAAAAATCCCTCCTTTTTGGGACCACCCTTATTGTGATAGATGTCACCACTAGGGGTGCAAATGAGACATTCTCTATTAGATGCAATGTTATTGGGACCATGATTTATGTCATCACTTGTTCACACCTCCTCATATGGAAGATACTTTTCCTTGTTGATGTCTCAAGAAGGGTACAAATACAAGAACACACGCACACACACACACACAGTCATGTATTTCTTACCTTCTTGAGACCTCCGAAAAATGCCTACCTCTTCAGGACCACCCTCTCTAGATATATAAAGATGTGTATTTACAACATTAATAATATATACATACTACGCAAATGTAAAAAAGCTTGTTGTGAATAATGAGTTGGACTTTCACAAGAAAAAGGTCACAATTTCACGAGAATTTTGGCAGTATTATAATAAAAGTCGTAATTTTACTCAATTTTACGCAAGTCAACATTTTACGAGAGAAAAACTGAACATTTGTGCAATGTTGTGATAAAAGTTGGAATTTTCCTCAATAACAGTCAATTTTACAAGAAAAGCTTAAAATGTTGGCAATTTTATGAAAAGTCGTAATTTTATTCGACAAAAGTCACAATTGTGTAAGAAAACTTTAACATGTTGGCAATATTATAATATTATTCGGAATTTTACTTGGCAAAATTATGACAAAAGTCATAATTTTACTCCAAAAAATTCACCATTTTACAAGAACAACAAAAATTGGCGATATTGTGATAAAAGTCAGAATTTTATACGACAAATGTCACCATTTTGCATTGAAAAGTAATAATTTTACCATAAAAAAGTAATAATTTTACAAGATAATATTGCAATATTACAGAAACAAAAAGAATATGAGAAATTGTTCCCAATTTTATAAGAAAAAAGTCGACATTTAATTGTATTTGTTTTTTGTTTGTAATTGGTTTTTAATCTTCATTATTTACTTCAAGTTATTACAGTATGTCTCTAAAGACATATTTACTTATTTATTTGTATTAATTTTGGCCAAAGAGGGCGCATTTCAATTTCTCACACACACTTGTTATTTCATATGTTGACCAGAGGAGGAGCTTTTTTAAAACCGACAGTCAATTTGAAAAATCCCTCCTTTTTGGGACCACCCTTATTGTGATAGATGTCACCACTAGGGGTGCAAATGAGACATTCTCTATTAGATGCAATGTTATTGGGACCATGATTTATGTCATCACTTGTTCACACCTCCTCATATGGAAGATACTTTTCCTTATTGATGTCTCAAGAAGGGTGGAAATACAAGAACACACACACACACACAGTCATGTATTTCTTACCTTCTTGAGACCTCCGAAAAATGCCTACCTCTTCAGGACCACCCTCTCTGGATATATAAAGATGTGTATTTACAACATTAATAATATATACATACTATGCAAATGTAAAAAAGCTTGTTGTGAAAAATGAGTTGGAGTTTCACAAGAAAAAGGTCACAATTTCACGAGAATTTTGGCAGTATTATAATAAAAGTCGTAATTTTACTCAATTTTACGCAAGTCAACATTTTACGAGAAAAACTGAACATTTGTGCAATGTTGTGATAAAAGTTGGAATTTTCCTCAATAACAGTCAATTTTACAAGAAAAGCTTAAAATGTTGGCAATTTTATGAAAAGTCGTAATTTTATTCGACAAAAGTCACAATTTTGTAAGAAAACTTTAACATGTTGGAAATATTGTGTTATTCTGAATTTTACTTGGCAAAATTATGACAAAAGTCATCAATTTACTCCAAAAAATTCAGTATTTATCAAGAACAACAAAAATTGGTCAATATTGTGATAAAAGCCAGGATTTTATATGACAAATGTCACCATTTTGCATTAAAAAGTAATCATTTTAACAAAAAAAAGTAATAATTTTACGAGAAAATATTGCAATATTACAGAAACAAAAAGAATATGAGAAATTGTTCCCAATTTTATAAGAAAAAAGTCGACATTTAATTTTTTTGAATTTTTTGTTTTTAATCTTCATTATTTACTTCAAGTTATTACAGTATGTCTCTAAATACGTATTTACTTATTTATTTGTATCAATTTTGGCCAAAGGGGGCGCATTTCAATTTCTCACACACACTTGTTATTTCATATGTTGGCCAGAGGGGGAGCCCTTCAGATTTTACACACACTTGTTATTTCATATGTTGACTAGAGGGGGAGCACTTTTAAAACCGACAGTCAATTTGAAAAATCCCTCCTTTTTGGGACCACCCTCATTTTGCCAGATGTCACCACCAGGGGTGCAAACGAGACATTCTCTATTAGATGCAATGGTTTTCTGTATTGGGACCATGATTTATGTCATCACTTGTTCACACCTCCTCATATGGAAGCTACTTTTCCTTGTTGATGTCTCAAAAAGGGTAGAAATACAAGAACACAAACACACAGACATAAACACACACACACACACACACACACATTGTTGTATTTCTTACCTTCTTGAGACCTGAGAAAAATGCCTACCTCTTTAGGACCACCCTTTCTAGATATATAAAGATTTGTATTCACAACATTAATGATATATACATACTATGCAAATATAAAAAAGCTTGTTGTGAAAAATGAGTTGGAGTTTCACAAGAAAAAGGTCACAATTTAATGAGAAAAACTAAGAATTTTGTCAGTGTTATAATAAATGTCATAATTTTACTCAACGCAAGTCAACATTTTACAAGAAAAACTGAACATTTGTGCAATGTTATGATCAAAGTTGGAATTTTACTCAATAACAGTCACAGTTTTACAAGAAAAGCTTAACATTTTGGCAATTTTATGAAAAGAGTCGTACTTTTACTCGACGAAAGTCACAATTTTATAAGAAAACTTTAACATGTTGGAAATATTATAATATTATTCAGAATTTTACTTGGCAAAATTATGACAAGTCATAATTTTACTCAAAAAAATTCAGTATTTTACAAGAACAAAAAAAATTGGCAATATTGTGATAAAAGTCAGACTTTTATATGACAAATGTCACCATTTTGCATTAAAAAGTAATAATTTTACATTAAAAAAGTAATAATTTTACAAGAAAATATTGCAATATTACAGAAACAAAAAGAATCTGAGAAATTGTTCCCAATTTTATAATAAAAAAGTCGATTTTTTTTTTAGAATATTTTGTTTGTAATTGGTTTTCAATCAATGTTATGATAAAAGTTGGAATTTTACTCAATAACAGTCGCAGTTTTACAAGAAAAGCTTAAAATTTGGGCAATTTTATGAAAAGGGTCGTAATTTTACTCGACGAAAGTCACAATTTTATAAGAAAACTTTAAAATGTTGGAAATATTATAATAGTATTTGGAATTTTACTTTTTGAAATATGACAAAAGTCATAATTTTACTCCAAAAAATTCACTATTTTACAAGAACAAAAATGTGCATTATTGTGATAAGTCAGAATTTTATATGACAAATGTCACCATTTTGCATTAAAAAGTAATAATTTACTTAAAAAAAGTAATATTTTTACGAGAAAATATTGCAATATTACAGAAACAAAACAAAAAAGAGAAATTGTTCCCAACTTTATAAGAAGAAAGTTGATTTTTTTAGAATTTTTTGTTTGTAATTGGTTTTTAATCAATGTTATGATAAAAGTTGGAATTTTACTCAATAACAGTCGCAGTTTTACAAGAAAAGCTTAAAATTTGGGCAATTTTATGAAAAGGGTCGTAACTTTACTCGACGAAAGTAACAATTTTAATTCAGCCAAAGGTACTTTTCCTTGTTGATGTCTCAAGAAGTGTAGAAATACAAGAACACACACACACACACACACACACACACACACACACACACACACACACACACACACACACACACACACACACACACACACACACACACTCACACATATACGTTGCATCTTATGTGTGTGCGGGCTGACCCCTGCCAAGTGTGATTAAGAAGCTGCAGTGACATGCTCCTTTGAACCAATTCCCTCTTTTTAGACCCAACACTCTTGTCCTCAGCTGCTATTGGGGTGAAGGCGAGGGTCTTGATTAACCCCCCTAACCCCCCTCCAACCCGCCCATCCCATCCCAGCCCCCACAAATGCTAGGACTTGCCAAACTTGATTGAAGGAGTTGTGCTGAGTGAAGCGCCGTACAACTTGTACCTCCGTCCCACATTTTACGAGGTTTATTTTGCATACCGTGGCTCACTTGCACCCGCCCTAAGCTGCCGGTGTAATAAAGTGAGACGTCCATCCGTCACTCACACACCGGCGCTGACACCAAAGGTCTCCGCCGTGAGCGATGGCGTCCGTTTTCACCGGCAGCAATTTCCAAGCGAGCCGCTTGGAAACCCTTAGACACATTGGCTGTAATTTACCCGTGTCTAAGACTACAAATAAGGACAGTTGACAAACACATTGTCATTCAAGTGTAAAGAGAAGTTAACCCCAGATAACGTTGAAAAAAAAAAAAAAAAGTGCACATGGAGTCTACCTTGAGTAGGTCCTGGGTACATTCTTCTTTCATCATTTTACTCAAAAAAAATTCACTATTTCACAAGGACAACAAAAAAAAATTGGGCAATATTGTGATAAAAGTCAGAATTTTATATATATTTATATTTTATAACACTTTGTTTATAATGTTTCTAATGTCTATTTTCTATTTCCTGCTGGATCTACTCTCTATTTTATGCTGCTGCTGTCACATATACTGTATATACTGTAATATTGTACATGGTCATTGGTATATATTGTATATACTGTATGTTATAGACATAATATAATATATCTGTATATATATTATTCTGTACACATATTATGTATATATTCGTACAAAAGTTAGATTTTTTTATCGCTATATTACTCTATTTATACCTGCATTGTCCTTTCCATCCTTACACTTTCCATCATTGTAACTGAGCTACTGTGTTGAACAATTTCCCTTGTGGATCATTAAAGTTTGTCTAAGTCTAAGCTGATCCTCCTTTAGGAAGATCTGTTGTGAAGGGAAAAAGCAAAAACGTTAATAATAATATGGTGTGACATACCGTATTTTCGAGACTATAAACCGCAAACGCAAAATTTTAGAAGAAAAAAATATTTTTCTATATATTAGCAGTGTTGGGTTAGTTACTGAAAACCAGTAAAAAGGTTTTGTTAAGAAAAATACGGTACTTATATACACACATATATATATATATATATATATATATATATATATATATATATATATATATATATATATATATATATATATATATATATATATATATATATTATTTTTTTATTTTTTAAGACCCCCTTTAATGCCTTTTTAGCCTTCATTTCAGTACTGTTATTGCAGTGGAGAATAACACAATCTGTTGATCAACTTGACATGCATTTGCATCACTGAACTCTGCTAAGCAATGTGGTCTACATACAACACACAAAGACAAAGATATGTTTCAAAGGGCCAATTTATTTCAGGCCAGAACAAATTGACAAAACTATTTTAAATAGCTGCAACATAACATACATAAGTAACAAACAGCATAATAACAACATAGCTGTAAACCAAGGAAGGCACACACGACATACACAAAGCCTAAACAGGCGTTTTTTTCTCTCAAGGAATTGTGAAATAAAATCATGTCTTCATGAGATCAACACTGTACTGAAGCCCAGAACACTCTACGCATTGCCTCAGTTTTAGTTTAGAGATAAGGAAAGATTGGCCAGGCCCACTAGCATCCCTCTTTATGTTTGTGAACTTAATAGTCTATACATTTAGAGTGATGTGATAATCAAACACTCTAGAAGTCTAGAATGAAAGAGTATATAAGAGAATTGACAGAGTGTGTGTACCTTCAGTGCTGCAATGTCTCTATCAATGTTGTCCTGGCTAGCAGTGCCTCGTTAAAATCCAGCCGCTGTTGCTTAGGAGGTGAAGTGTGTCTCTCTTTACTAGCTTCGTCGAAGCATGTTGCTTTTGTAGCTGTTTCAGCAGATTTGAATTGCTAGGATAGGATCTTTGATCCAAGACACAACTTACATTTAACTAAAATGTTCTTTTCTTTGTTGTCGACAAAAGAAAAGTAGGGAGAATATCTCCATGTTAAGAAACTTGGCTTCGCCATGATGTCTTGTTAGTAAACACAGACACGCCCCCTCCCCCCCCCCCCCACACACACACAGAGCAGCGCGCCTCTTCTCCGTCGCCTCTTCCGCAGCGCTCCAATAAAACACACTCAGATCTTCTCACTTTCTAGCCGATACTACATAAAAAATAACGTAAAATAACGCAGTAACGCATCATGTAGTAACGGTAACTGGGTTACTTTGTAACGCGTTAGTCCCAAAACTGTATATTAGCCACACCAGACTACGTTGTGAAATGTGTTATTTACACAGTAAGATTCTGTAAATGTTTATCTACAAACCTTAATTGTTTCCAAACGGTGCCTGTAACACGGCAGTAAAACGGCTGATCGAACAAAACAGAAGTCATCGTCATGGACCCACTGGCTACGAAAGCTAGCTCTCCAATCAGCAAAACAGACTCGATAACTCTGCGGTGAGGTCTTGGTGAATGTACCGAGGAAATTGTGAAGTTGGAACAATACAAAAAGAACGCCATTGTAAGTTAATATTACTAGCATGGACAATCGTAAACGTGTTCGCATATTGGCTAATGCTAACGATGCTAGCTTCATTACATTACGGTAGCACATACAAATATGCATGGACAGTGGGACGGTTTAGTAAGTATAAACAGTTTCAGTTATATTGTAAAACTTCCAAACGCTGCTTGGACTAGAAACCCTATGAATGATTAAAGTACAGAACGGTACTCTTGTTGAAAGCACTAAATCAGTGTTTCTTAACCTGGGTTCCATCGAACTCTAGGGGTTCGGTGAGTCGGCCTCAGGGGTTTCCGCGGAGGTCGAGACACACCCGACTCATCGTGTAAATAAAAACTTCTCCCTATCGGCGTATTATGGATACTCCCTCTTATTTTCCATCTGATTTGCAGGTGTGTCATTTGTTGTGAGTTCATGCCCTGTGTTGGTTTTGTTCTTTGAACAAGGTGATGTTCATGCACGGTTCATTTTGTACACCAGTAAAAAAAACAACCTATAACTTTGTCTTCAATTTGGGGGAAAAAAAATACATTTGATTTTTCACTAAAGAAGGGTTCGGTGGATGCGTATATGAAACTGGTGGGGTTCGGTACCTCCAATAAGGTTAAGAACCACTGGTGTAACGGTACGTGTATTTGTATTGAACCGTTTCGGTTCGGAGGTGTACCGAACGAGTTTCCACACAGACATATTAAGTAGCGTACCGCACGTTGTGTAAACAATGCACACCGAGGCACAACACACGGCATGCTAGCAGCGACCAGGCTACGACAACAAAACGAAAGCGGTGTGCCGACATTGTTCAGCAGCAGTAGGGTATGCTTCTGGCAACACGTCAAACATGCTAACCTATTTGAAGCGTCAACACCCCCAAGTGAACATCGCTTCAATGAAGAGAAAGACGAGCGTGGTGCAAACACCGCATTCAAGCAGCCTTTCCTCGGCGAGTCAGGCAGGGCTAAAGCAATAACAGATGTTTTTATAGCAGCAGATTTAAGACCATATTGCATTAAAAACTGAACTGCAATCTAAGTAAGATGAAATATCTCAAATAAGGCTGATGTTTGCTTATTTTCTGTCTGATAAGATCATTCTTCTCACTAGCAGATTTTATGTTAGAGTGTTTTACTTGTTTTAGGTGTTTTGGTCCTAAATGATCTCAGTAAGATATTACAGCTTGTTGCTGAGATTTGATGACCTATATTGAGTAAAACATGCTTGAAACTAGAATATCAACTGTTGCAAAGCTGTGTCATCAACACTCACAAGTATAAAACTACTTTTTTAAAGTAATTATTTCCTTTTTCAAGCATGAAAAAATTGGCTGATAATTTTGCTTAGTTCAAATAAAATACCACAAATTTTTGTATTTTTTTTTCTTGTTTTTGAACACTGACTTTTTGCAGTGAGCCTTATCTTATTTAGTTTTTATTTTACATGTGTTGACCACATGAACCCTGGCAATGGACCCTGTGTGTATATTAGGGCTGCAACTAACGATTAATTTGATAATCGATTAATCTGTCGATTATTACTTCGATTAATAATCGGATAAAAGAGACAAACTACATTTCTATCCTTTCCAGTATTTTATTTCAAGCATGAAAAAACAAATCATGACTTTGACACAATTGTGTCTCATAATTAAAACAGATGACAGCCAAATGGACTTTGCTGTTTTATTTTCAATGAAACAATAGAAAATAGGTACTCATATAGTAGTACACTTGTTATTAGTGAGAATATACTTATTTTAAGATATTTTTTAGTTCATTGAGGTTAGCTATTTTTACTTGTTTTGGAAAGTCTTGACAAGCCAAATTGTCTTGTTCTATTGGCAGATAATTTTGCTTAGTTCAAATAAAATACCACTAATTTTTGTATTTTTATTTCTTGTTTTTGAACACTGACTTTTTGCAGTGAGCCTTATCTTATTTAGTTTTTATTTGATATATGTTGACCACATTAACCCTGGCAATGGACTCTTTGTGTATATTAGGGCTGCAACTAACGATTAATTTGATAATCGATTAATCTGTCGATTATTACTTAGATTAATCGATTAATACTCGGATAAAAGAGACAAATTACATTTCTATCCTTTCCAGTATTTTATTTCAAGCATGGGGGGAAAAAAATCATGACTTTGACACAATTGTGTCTCATAATTAAAACAGATGACAGCCAAATGGACTTTGCTGTTTTATTTTCAATGAAACAATAGAAAATAGGTACTCGTATAGTAGTACACTTGTTATTAGTGAGAATATACTTATTTTAAGGTATTTTTTAGTTCATTGAGGTTAGCTATTTTTACTTGTTTTGGAAAGTCTTGACAAGCCAAATTGTCTTGTTCTATTGGCAGATAATTTTGCTTAGTTCTAATAAAATACCACTAATTTTTGTATTTTTATTTCTTGTTTTTGAACACTGACTTTTTGCAGTGAGCCTTATCTTATTTAGTTTTTATTTTATATATGTTGACCACATTAACCCTGGCAATGGACCCTTTGTGCATATTAGGGCTGCAACTAACGATTAATTTGATAATCGATTACTACTCCGATTAATCGATTAATAATCGGATAAAAGAGACAAACTACATTTATATCCTTTCCAGTATTTTATTGAAAAAAAACCAGCATACTGGCACCATACTTATTTTGATTATTGTTTCTCAGCTGTTTGTACATGTTGCACTTTATAAATAAAGGTTTATAAAAAAAAAAAAAAACATTTTAAATAAAAATAAATTGCTTATGCGCATAGCATAGATCCAACGAATCGATGACTAAATTAATCGGCAACTATTTTTATAATCGATTTAATGGATTAGTTGTTGCAGCCCTAATGTGTATATGTATGTTATTGTTATGTTTAGCATTCATGACTGCCTGCTGTTGCACTGATCCGCCTAGTGGTGGCTCACATCCATCACACACACAGCTGTTTCTATTTTGGGGCAGAATTATTATAGTGTTCCCAATGTTAAAAGGATAAAGCCATTGTTTACACATTTTGGTAAATAAATAACCCAAAAATGTATATTTTGTTGTTTTCTTACTGTACCGAAAATGAACCGAACCGTGACCTCTAATCCGAGGTACGTACCGAACCGGAATTTTTGTGTACCGTTACACCCTTAATGATTATCGATATCGACCGATAGAGAACACTTATATCGTGATACAGTTTCCAGCCCTAGCACGGATCAGTCTTTTTTTAGTACCCTTCCAACCAAAAAACCGGCGGTATAAAAAGAGGCTATTGTGCACGCTTAAGCAGCCCCTTGCAGCACGGCGAATATTTGTAAGTGTCAGTGGTTTGTTTGTTTGACGCTCCGATGTCACGACCCCAGCCTGCTGACTGCTCACGTTCCGACCCCCCACCCACCGCCGCCGTCGCCCTCCTCCCTACGCTCGCTGTATTGTCCCACAGCGCTGACCTGCACCCGTCCTGCCCGTGCACCACCCCCCCGCCTCGTTCCCCACTTTATGCACACCACGCACTTTAGCACAGCCCCTCCTCCTCAGCCCCTCCAAAAACCCTCCGGAACAATGTCGGGCGGACTTATTCCGTCCCAGTCGGCCATTACGTCATCTGCCGATGGTTCCAGACTCTCCTGATTCCTCTGGCCGGTCCTCCTCCTGCGCAAAACCACGCCATTGTTGCGGAGTGTGCGCACGTTATTGTGTGCGTGGTGGCACAACAGCCGGGGCCTAATCTCCATGTCAAAACCGCTCGGCGTTTAGTTTTTGCACCCCCCCCCCCCACCCCCCACCCTCATTCTTCCACGACCTCAGCATACGCAGAGGAGGCCTGTTTTTGTGTGCCAGAGAGCTAAGGGGGTAACGGTACACAAACATTTCGCTTCGGTACGTACCTCGGTTTAGAGGTCACGGTTCGGTTCATTTTCGGTACAGTAAGAAAACAACAAAATATACATTTTTTGGGTTATTTATTTACCAAATGTGTAAACAATGGCTTTATCCTTTTAACATTGGGAACACTATAATAATTCTGCCCCAAAATAGAAATAGCTGTGTGTGTGATGGATGTGAGCCACCACTAGGCGGATCAGTGCAACAGCAGGCAGTCATGAATGCTAAGCAGAACAATAACATACATATACACACACACATAACAATAACATACACATACACACCGCTACAAATATCTGTTTCCATACATATTTTGGTACTGGTACAAATGTCTGTTTCGATACATATTTTGGTACTGGTACAAATGTCTGTTTCGATACATATTTTGGTACTGGTACAAATGTCTGTTTCGATACATATTTTGGTACCGGTACAAATATCTGTTTCGATACATATTTTGGTACCGGTACAAATATCTGTTTCGATACATATTTTGGTACCGGTACAAATGTCTGTTTCGATACATATTTTGGTACCGGTACAAATATCTGTTTCGATACAAATATCTGTTTCGATACAAATTTTGGTACTGGTACAAATATCTGTTTCGATACATATTTTGGTACCGGTACAAATATCTGTTTTGATGCATATTTTGGTACTGGTACAAATATCTGTTTCGATACATATTTTGGTACTGGTATAAATGTCTGTTTCGATACATATTTTGGTACCGGTACAATTATCTGTTTCGATATTAAATATCTGTTTCGATACATATTTTGGTACTGGTACAAATATATGTTTCGTTCCATATTTTTGTACTGGTACAAATATCTGTTTCGATACATATTTTGGTACCAATACAAATATCTGTTTCGATATTAAATATCTGTTTTGATACATATTTTGGTACTGGTACAAATATCTGTTTCAATACATATTTTGGTACCGTTACATATATCTGTTTCGATACATGTTTTGGTACTGGTACAAATATCTGTTTCGATACATATTTTGGTACTGGTACAAATATCTGTTTCGACACATATTTTGGTATTGTTACAAATGTCTGTTTCTATACATATTTTGGTACTGGTAAAAATATCTGTTTCGATACATATTTTGGTACTGGTACAAATATCTGTTTCGATGCATATTTTGGTACTGGTACAAATATCTGTTTCAAAACATATTTTGGTACCGGTACAAATATCTGTTTCAAAACATATTTTGGTACTGGTAGAAATATCTGTTTCGATACATATTTTGGTACTGGTACAAATGTCTGTTTCAATACATATTTTGGTACTGGTACAAATATCTGTTTCGATGCATATTTTGGTACTGGTACAAATATCTGTTTCGATGCATATTTTGGTACTGGTACATATGTCTGTTTCAATACATATTTTGGTACTGGTACAAATGTCTGTTTCAATACATATTTTGGTACTGGTACAAATATCTGTTTCGATGCATATTTTGGTACTGGTACAAATATCTGTTTCGATGCATATTTTGGTACTGGTACAAATATCTGTTTCGATACATATTTTGGTACTGGTACAAAAATGTGTTTCGATACATATTTTGGTACTGGTACAAAAATGTGTTTCGATACATATTTTGGTACTGGTACAAAAATGTGTTTCGATACATATTTTGGTACTGGTACAAATATCTGTTTCGATACATATTTTGGTACTGGTACAAATATCTATTTCAAAACATATTTTGGTACTGGTACAAATATCTGTTTCGATACATATTTTGGTACTGGTACAAATGTCTGTTTCAATACATATTTTGGTACTGGTACAAATATCTGTTTCGATGCATATTTTGGTACTGGTATATATGTCTGTTTCAATACATATTTTGGTACTGGTACAAATGTCTGTTTCAATACATATTTTGGTACTGGTACAAATATCTGTTTCAATGCATATTTTGGTACTGGTACAAATATCTGTTTCAATACATATTTTGGTACTGGTACAAATATATGTTTCGATGCATATTTTGGTACTGGTACAAATGTCTGTTTCAATACATATTTTGGTACTGGTACAAATATCTGTTTCAAAACATATTTTGGTACTGGTACAAATATCTGTTTCGATACATATTTTGCTACTGGTACAAATGTCTGTTTCAATACATATTATGGTACTGGTACAAATATCTGTTTCGATGCATATTTTGGTACTGGTACAAATATCTGTTTCGATACATATTTTGGTACTGGTATAAATATCTGTTTCAAAACATATTTTGGTACTGGTACAAATATCTGTTTCAATACATATTTTGGTACTGGTACAAATATCTGTTTCAAAACATATTTTGGTACTGGTACAAATATCTGTTTCAAAACATATTTTGGTACTGGTACAAATATCTGTTTCAAAACATATTTTGGTACTGGTACAAATATCTGTTTCGATACATATTTTGGTACTGGTACAAATGTCTGTTTCAATACATATTTTGGTACTGGTACAAATATCTGTTTCAATGCATATTTTGGTACTGGTACATATGTCTGTTTCAATACATTTTTTGGTACTGGTACAAATATCTGTTTCGATGCATATTTTGGTACTGGTACAAATGTCTGTTTCAATACATATTTTGGTACTGGTACAAATATCTTTCGCTTTGTTGTCGTTGCCCGGTCGCTGCTAGCACGCCGTGTGTTGTGCCTCGGTGTGCATTGTTTACACAACGTGCAGTACGCTACTTAATATGTTCGTGTGGAAACTCGTTCGGTACACCTCTCAACTGAACCGAAACCCTGTACCGAAACGGTTCAATACAAATACACGTACCGTTACACCCTTACGGAGAGCAGATGCTTACTTTTCCTGAGCTAAACCGTCTTTTGGAGGTAAAAAAAAACAAAAAACGAAGGTGTTTTGGGGGTGTGGGGTCCTTATCTAGCGTCTGGGTTGTTTTCACTGGCGGAAAAAGATCCGGGGACCCGCTGAGGCTCTTAATAGGTTTACTTGGCCCTATTGAATTCAGCCGAGCGGCACAGATCAGATAGCCACAGTCTTCGCCACAGTTTATCATCCCCGGTCTTTTTCTCTCACACTCTTTTTTTTTTCCCCCCCCCCCTGCTCTTTTTCTTCTCCTTTCTTCCTGCCCGGGAGGTGCAGAGAGGGGAGGAGAATCAGGGTGTAATTGGTGGACGGGGTTAAGTACTTGTTTGAGCCCCCCGCGGGCCGGGGCGCTTCAGATGATGACTTAATCGTTTTTCTGGTCAATTATGTGTTTGCGGCCCAACCCCGCCCCACCCCACCCCGCCGCCGCTCCCTCCTTTCACCTCTCCCTCCACTCTCCGGGTTATGATAGGGGGGGATGTCGGCTCCCAGTAGGGAAGTTGAACCACACACACACACTCTCACTTACTCTCTCGTCTTGCTGTCTTACTTAACGTCTCTATTATCTCTTGCCATTTTTTTCTTCACCTCACATCTCGCTCCCCTGATGTGAAGCGACACGCTTTCATCGCCTGCGTGTCGCGTCGCCCACTTATGCTCCAGTCCGGCGGCATTATAAGGGCTGAGGCGTCGTAACGCTGTGTAAATTGTACGGCACTGCAAAAAAGTCAGTGTTCAAAAACAAGAAAAAAAATAATACAAAAATGAGGGGTATTTTATTTGAACTAAGCAAAAAATTATCTGCCAATAGAACAAGAACATTTGGCTTGTCAAGACTTTCCAAAACAAGTAAAATTAGCTAACCTCAATGAACCCAAAAATACCTTAAACCATGGGTGTCAAACTCTGGCCCGCGGGCCAAATTTGGCCCGCCGTGTAATTTCACTTGGCCTTTGAGGCGATATCAAATTAACACTAGAGCTGGCCCGCCGATTATATACAGCGGCGGGCCAAGAAGAAGTGATTGCCTAGTCATAAGATATGTACAGCTTTTCACACACACAAGTGAATGCAAGGCATACTTTATCAACAGCGATTCAGGTCACACTGAGGGTAGCCGTGTAAACAAATTTAACACTGTTACAAATATACGCCACACTGTGAACCCACACCAAACAAGAGTGACAAACACATTTCGGGAGAACATCCGCAACGTAACACAACGTAAACACAACAGAACAAATACCCAGAACCCCTTGCAGCACTGACTCTTCTGGGACGCTACAAGGCGCGTGTGTGGGGGGAGGGGTTTGGTGGTAGCGGGGGGTGTATATCATACTTGCCAACCTTGAGACCTCCAATATCGGGAGGGGGGGGGCGTGGTTATTTACAGCTAGAATTCACCAACTCGAGTATTTCATATATATTTCATATATATATATATGTATGTATATATATATATATATATATATATTTATTTTATTTACATAGAAAAAAAATTTCTTGAATTAATACAATAATAATAATAATAATACAATACTGCCATTAGATGTTTAACTTCTCCGTTCATGATGAGTATATCATTTCGGCCGCCATGTCTGTAATTTCCTCGTTCTTCTGCTTCGTCTCCTTGTTGTGTGCGCAGTTGTGCACTCTATAAAAGCCCTAGATGTTATGACGTCTTTGGGCAGGCAAGCTGTTTATATTGTGGGAAAGCGGACGTGAGAACAGGCTGTCCCCACTCAGTCTCAGGTCCGCATTAAGCTGGAGGGGGCGTGGCCTCCAGCTCCGGCTGAATACCGGGAGTTTGTCGGGAGAAAATCTCTGCCGGGAGGTTGTCGGGAGAGGCGCTGAATACCGGGATTCTCCCGCTAAAAACGGGAGGGTTGGCAAGTATGGTGTATATTGTAGCGTCCCGGAAGAGTCAGTGCTGCAAAGGGTTCTGGGTATTTGTTCTGTTGTGTTTATGTTGTGTTACGGTGCGGATGTTCTCCCGAAATGTGTTTGTCATTCTTGTTTGGTGTGGATTCACACAGTGGCGTATATTTCTTACAGTGTTAAATCGGCCACCCTCAGTGTAACCTGTATCGCTTTTGATGAAGTATGCGTTGCATTCACGTGTGTGTGCGTACAGAAGCCGCACATATCTTGTGACTGGGTCGGCACGTTGTTAGAATGGATGAAAAGCGGACGTGACGATAGCTCGTAGAGTACGTTAAACGCAGTGCCTTTAAGACACGCCCCCAAGACTGTGGTCCGGGTGGAATACGGGATATAATGACTGATGAACATCTTCGTTGGATAATGAAGGTTGCCTCAGCTCAAAGCCTGAGTCCCGACATTAATGATCTAGCATCCAAGAAAAGTTGGCAGGTATCTGGCTTGGGCACATCAGATTAGATCAGTGTGTTGCAAACTGAGCAGTTTAAAGTCCTGAATGGTTGGTTTATTCATTGTTATTTTATTTTCAAATTTATTAACCTGTGGAAAAAGTTAATGTTGATATTTACCTCAGAAGGCTGCAAATAGAAAAGAGGCATTCAATTTTTATTTAAATTGTATTTGATATGCCATTGATGTTTTTTTAATTATTATTATTACTATTTGAAACTCGATTTTGCATGTCACTATAAAGTTATATAAGCCTTGCTTGTTCAATATTCAATGCAAAACTTGTTTGGGTCCCTATTAAAAGGTTAATTTGTTCAACCTTGGCCCGCGGCTTTGTTCACTTTTACATTTTGGCCCACTCTGTATTTGAGTTTGACACCCCTGACTTAAACTAAGTATATTCTCACTAATAACAACGAGAGATGTCCGATAATGGCATTTTTGCCGATATTCCTAAATTGTCCAACTCTTAAGTACCGATTCCGATATCAACCGATACCGATATATACAGTCGTGGAATGAACACATTATTATGCCTAATTTTGTTGTGATGCCCCGCTGGATGCATTAAACAATGTAACAAGGTTTTCCAAAATAAATCAACTCAAGTTATGGGAAAAAAATGCCAACATGGCACTGCCATATTTATTATTGAAGTCACAAAGCGCATTATTTTTTTTAACATGCCTCAAAACAGCAGCTTGGAATTTGGGACATGCTCTCCCTGAGAGAGCATGAGGAGGTTGAGGTGGGCGGGGTCGGCGTTAGGTAGGGGGTAGCGGGGGTGGGGGTGTAATTTTGCTTAGTTCAAATAAAATACCCCTAATTTTTGTATTTTTGTTTTTTGTTTTTGAACACTGACTTTTTGCAGTGTACTTTAACTTTATATTATATTATATAATTATACTATACATATATAGTATTGGATGGCTCCACATTTGCAGTGTGACTCTTTACTAATTGACTTCCCAAAAAGTATGTTGATTTTATGAATACTTTGTCAGATAGTCTGTATCGAAATAGTCAATAAATACGTTAAAAAAATACATGTGATCGTATCGGCTGATCGATATCGGAATTGGCAGCATAAAACGCTGATCAGAACGCCCTTAGACGCCACCACAGAACACGAGCCGTTTGAGGGGCAAAAAAGGTGGTAAGTCCAGTGTCATAGTCCTGGAAACAACACGGTGCTCTGTAAACAGTGCAAATGAGAAGTTACCTTTCACAATTCTCGTGCCCTTAAAAGACGGCTCTCTGTAAGTCATTTACTTTTGTGTCCCCCGACTGAACAACATGCATTTAACAAGAACATTTTTGGTGTATTTTTTTGGAATTCACCTGTCAGATGATTGCTGATTTTGTTGTCAGGAGTCTGAATCCACCCTGCATTTGTTTTGGTATTGTCATATTGTGTCTTCCTTTTGGGTGGAAGTTGAAAAAATGTGTTTAAAGATTGGTTTGTTTATGAAGCTTAATGTGGTTTCTGTTACTTTAGGAGAGTTCATTGACAGTCATGATTTCATTATAGTACTCGGTAAAAGGTTTATTTTTAAGGCCAAAAACAGATATTCACTTAGTATTTCTTTCTTTAAAACATTTATTCAGTATTTTTTAACTTTAGAAAGTTATATGGTTGAAAATGATAATGATGCCAAAAAACATTAAAAAAAAAGATAGGAAGTCCTCAAAGGCTTATTTTGAAAATGTAATTTTGTTTATAGATTATATGCAATCTGTTGTTGTGTTCCCTAATTTGAGTGTACAAAAATGAAGGTGTGTGTTGCTGAGTCCGACTTGGACATAATCTGGACTGTACATAAATGCTTATTTTGAAAATGTAATTTTGTTTATAGATTATATGCAATATGTTGTGTTCCCTAATTTGAGTGTACATAAATGAAGGTGTGTGTTGCTGAGCCCGACCTGGACATAATCTGGACTGGACCTGGTTTTAAGAACCCTTTTGAACAATCTGATTTCATTGACAACCTGGTCTGGTGAAAATAAGGTCCTTTTTTTAAAAATAAAATGAAACAAGATAAATAAATCAAAAACTTTTTCTTGAATAAAAAAAGAAAGTAAAACAATATAAAAACAATTACATAAAAAATAGTAATTAATGAAAATGTTAGTGGACCAGCAGCACACACAATCATGTGTGCTTACGGACTGTATTCCTTGCAGACTGTATTGATATATATTGATATATAATGTAGGAACCACAATATTAATAACATAAAGAAACAACCCTTTTGTGTGAATGAGTGTAAATGGGGGAGGGAGGTTTTTTGAATGGTGCACTAATTGTAAGTGTATCTTGTGTTTTTTATGTTGATTTAATAAAAAAATAAAATAAAATAAAAAGGTCGATTAATCGAATAAATAATCGATAGCTCAATCGATTCAAGAAATAGTGCAGCCTTCACGACAGTTAAGTGTATTTGAGCTTTGTGATACATTAAACATCATCAGAAGCAATTGGAGGATTCCAAGTGGCATACATTGTTGTCTTCTACAACCATGCTTTTTTATTTTTTTAAATACACCCCATTCACTATATCACCAATATCCCGTAGATTTCCAAACATTAACCCTCTCCTGCCTGCGCTCTCATTTCCAGTTCAACCGCTGCATCACCTCCCAGCTCATCAAGTGGTTCAGCAACTTCCGGGAGTTTTACTACATCCAGATGGAGAAGTTCGCCCGGCAGTCCATCAACGACGGCGTGGCGGGCGTGGAGGAGCTGAGCGTGAGCCGCGACTGCGAGCTCTTCCGAGCCCTCAACATGCACTACAACAAGGCCAACGACTTTGAGGTAAACACGCGCCGCCTTTTGAGCAGAGAGTAAGCCAGTTCAATTAACTGTTTATGACAGGGTTAGGAAATTGATGCCAATTTTACAGGACACAGTATTTTATTAAACATATTTTGGGTAGGCCTTTTGTAAACCACGTTTTTAGAAAGCCCCAACCAGAAAAAGGTCATTATCAGTATCCCCTTTAAATGATGTCACAATGTCTTAATAGAATTTATTATCAATATTTTATCATTCTTTTGTATGCAAGACATCCAAGCTGCAATTGGATGGCGACCAGTCATCCAAAATATACAAATATATATATATTTGTATATATACAAATAATATATATATAATTATATAATGTATATATATACATTTTATATATATATATATATATATATATATATATATATATATATATATATATATATATATATATATATATATATATATATATATATATATATATGTATATGTATATGTATATATATATATATATATATATATATATATATATATATATATATATATATATATATGTATATATATATATATATGTATATATATAATTATATATATTATATATATATATATATATATGTATATATATATATATATATATGTATATATATAATTATATATATTATATATATATATATATATATATGTATATATATATATATATATATGTATATATATAATTATATATATTATATATATATATAATTATATATATTATATATATATATATATATAATATACAGTGTATATATATATATATAATATATATATATAATATTATATATTTAATATATATAGGTTTCTCATAGTCATTCACATCGACGTCCCACTGGGGTGAGTTTTTCCTTGCCCGTATGTGGGCTCTGTACCGAGGATGTCGTTGTGGCTTGTGCAGCCCTTTGAGACACTTGTGATTTAGGGCTATATAAATAAACATTGATTGATTGATTGATATATATTATATATATTATGTAATTTATATATATATATATATATAATATTATTATATATATATATAATATTATATATATAATATATATATATATATATATATATATATATATATATATATATATATATATATATATATTATGTGTAGTGCTATTATGTGTATATGTGTTTCAGACCCGTTCATCATTATGTGTTTTATATGTGTAGTGGTATTATGTGTAGTGGTATATATTATTATATATATATATATATATATATATATATATATATATATATATATATATATATATATATATATATATATATATATATATATATATATATATATATATATATATATATATATATATATATATATATATATATAATATTTATAATATATATATATATAATATTTATAATATTATATATATATATTATATTTATAATATTATATATATATATATATATATATATATATATATATATATATATATATATATATATATATATATATATATATATATATATATATATATATATATACATATATATATAATATTATAAATATAATATATATATATAATATTATAAATATAATATATATATATATTATAAATTTTATATATATATATATATATATAATATTTATAATATTATATATATATATTATATTTATAATATTATATATATATATATATATATATATATATATATATATATATATATATATATATATATATATATATATATATATATATTATATTTTTCGGAGTATAAGTCGCACCGGCCGAAAATGCATAATAAAGAAGGGAAAAAACATATATAAGTCGCACTGGAGTATAAGTCGCATTTTTTGGGGAAATGTATTTGATAAAAGCCAACACCAAGAATAGACATTTGAAAGGCAATTTAAAATAAACAAAGAATAGTGAACAACAGGCTGAATAAGTGTACGTTATATGAGGCATAAATAAGCAACTGAGAAGGTGCCTGGTATGTTAACGTAACATATTATGGTAAGAGTCATTCAAATAACTATAACATATAGAACATGCTATACGTTTACCAAACAATCTGTCACTCCTAATCGCTAAATCCCATGAAATCTTATACGTCTAGTCTCTTACGTGAAAGAGATAAATAAAATTAGTTGATATTTTACACTAATGTGTTCATAATTTCACACATAAGTCGCTCCTGAGTACAAGTCGCACCCCCGGCCAAACTATGAAAAAAACTGCGATTTATAGTCCGGAAAATACGGTAGCTCCAGTTTACCTAATGCGGCCTGAATGAGGACAATTAGTGTAAAAAATGGATAAGTTGATTTAAATTAATAATAAAAAGTAATGAATATTTGGCCCTAGTGTGTGAATGTGAGTGTGAATGTTGTTTATTCTGAGGCCATCTTGTACAGTAGATACATACTTCATGCAATTTGTCATTTTTGAGGAAAAATGGCCCACGGTTTAAGGTGGGTGGGTTCTTGTTGTGCACGTCACCTTCATAATCAGTCTTGCAAAGCTATAAAATAAGTAAAGACTTTATACATTTGTACCCTGAGTTAGCATTGGTGTATATTCTGGAAGAATCTACTGCATAACCCTGTGTGTGTAAATGTGAGTTGTGAGTGGGAATGGTTGTCTGTCTACTTGAGTTGGCCCTACGATGAGGTGGCGACTTGTCCAGGGTGTGCGCCGCCTTCCGCCCGAATAAAAAAAAATGGATGGATGGGATGGATGGATATTTGTAAACTGCAATCTTTCTTACTTTTTTAATCAGTAATATTTTTAAGCATTTTAAAAACATTTACATTACATTGTAAATCCAAACCATCGATCTCCACATTTAGTTAAGTTTTACACAAATTCAACCAAAATCAATCCAAAAATAGGGTTGATGACAATATAGATGAATAATATACGGCAGGGGTGCTCATTACGTGGATCGCGAGCTACCGGTCGATGGCGGAGGGTGTGTCAGTCGATCGCCAGCCAGGCATTAAAAAAATAGTCCTAAAAATGAGCGATCATAAATCTTCACTATGACGTCACTTTCGTCACTTGATTGACATTCACGGCACCCGAGGGTCTTCTGAGATGACGCTGGCTGCTGCCAGCTCATTATTAATAAAAAATGACCGACAGGAAGGCGAGAAACACTTTTTATTTCAACAGACTCTGGCCCAGTACCTGTCGTCAAAACTCCAAAGACCGACTGCACAGTTGCACAATAAAAGCGCTGCTTCATCCTGCCTGTGCTAACAATATAAGAGTCTCAGAAAGCTGGCGTGCACAAGCTAGCAAGCTACGGAGTTTGCCGCCAATGTATTTCTTGTAAAGTGTATACAAAGGAGTACGGAAGCTGGACAAATAAGATGCCAAAAACCAACCACTTTCATGTGGTATTGGACAGAAAGGAGGACTTTTTTCTCCTCCATTTGAAAATGCGGACGTTATCAGCACTACTGTCTGATTCCTATCAATGCAAGTCATCACAATCAGGTAATACACCAACTTATATTCTTGTCTTCATCAAAGAAAGGAATCTATATGTGTTAAACATGCTTGTATTATCATTAAACACCTTTAACTTGTTAACAATATTAACTATATGTGTTAAACATGCTTGTATTATCTTTAAACACCTTTAACTTGTTAACAATATTAACTATATGTGTTAAACATGCTTGTATTATCATTAAACACCTTTAACTTAACAATATTAACTATATGTGTTAAACATGCTTGTATTATCATTAAACACCTTTAACTTGTTAACAATATTAACTATATGTGTTAAACATGCTTGTATTATCTTTAAACACCTTTAACTTGTTAACAATATTAACTATATGTGTTAAACATGCTTGTATTATCTTTAAACACCTTTAACTTGTTAACAATATTAACTATATGTGTTAAACATGCTTGTATTATCTTTAAACACCTTTAACTTGTTAACAATATTAACTATATGTGTTAAACATGCTTGTATTATCATTAAACACCTTTAACTTGTTAACAATATTAACTATATGTGTTAAACATGCTGGTATTATCATTAAACTAATTTAACTTATTAACTATATGTGTTAGACATGCTTGTATTATCTTTAAACACCTTTAACTTGTTAATAATATTAACTGTATGTGTTAAACATGCTTGCATTATCTTTAAACACCTTTAACTTGTTAACAATATTAACTATATGTGTTAAACATGCATTAAACACCTTTAACTTGTTAACAATATTAACTATATGTGTTAAACATGCTTGTATTATCATTAAACACCTTTAACTCGTTAACAATATTAACTATATGTGTTAAACATGCTTGTATTATCTTTAAACACCTTTAACTTGTTAACAATATTAACTATATGTGTTAAACATGCTTGTATTATCTTTAAACACCTTTAACTTGTTAACACTATTAACTATATGTGTTAAACATGCTTGTATTATCTTTAAACACCTTTAACTTGTTAACAATATTAACTATATGTGTTAAACATGCTTGTATTATCTTTAAACACCTTTAACTTGTTAACAATATTAACTATATGTATTAAACATTCTTGTATTATCATTAAACACATTTAACTTGTTAACAATATTAACTATATGTGTTAAACATGCTTGTATTATCTTTAAACACCTTTAACTTGTTAACAAAAACATATATTTCATAAATAAGTAAATATAAATTATATATATGAATGAGGTAGATCCCCACGACTTGAACAATTGAAAAGTAGCTGGCCTGCAGAAAAAGTGTGAGCACCCCTGATATACGGCACGTGTTTGACAGCAAAACATCCAAAGAGAAATATGATTTGAGCACGTACATCTAAACATACATATTAACTCTATAACACTTTCTACTGTTAAACACCGCAGTGTTTTTTTTTTTAAACTGCTGGTGTGTATTGTGAGTACCAAGTCTCACGAAATGAGGAAGAACATTTTGACCGACTTGTTTGTCGAAGCCTCTTCCTCCTCTTTGTTTCACTGTCTTTGTGTGTTTGGAGACTTTTTGACTTCCCCGTCCTCATTCTGTGTGTGCGTGTGTGTGTGTGTGTGTGTGTGTGTGTGTGTGTGTGTGTGTGTGTGTGTGTGTGTGTGTGTGTGTGTGTGTGTGTGTCTTCCAGTTTACTGTAAGTTGTCAGCAGGTAACTTCACCTTTTCGTGTTTTTTTTTTATTTTTTATTGTGCACACTTCTCCTTTTTTTTTTTTTTTTTTTGCCACCTTGGTGCGGAGGCCGTTTCCCCTCTCGGTGTCAGCTGATCTTAAGAAGGCGGTTCGCACGTGTATTTGTTACAGCGAGTCTCCGCAAGAGTGACCGTGTGTGTTTTGTTGTTGCTGCATTTCCCAGCAGTGTCCTGTTCACCTCGAAGGGTACAGCCGTCCCTTGGATCGGGCCGAGCGTGCTGGCAAAGCATTTCTCCCCCGTGTGTGTGTGTGTGTGTGTGTGTGTGTGTGTGTGCGTGTGTGTGTGTGTGTGTGTATGTCACTTTGAGGGGGGGGGGGATTTCACTGTTATCAAGGTTAAGCGTCCTACTGTTTTAGTGAGAGGAGAGGGGGGGAGAAGGGGAAAAGCAGGAGATGGATAGATAGGGTATGGAGGGTGAGAGAGAGACAAAAGAAAAAGCATAGAAGAGGGAGGGAGGGAGTCAGGGGAGAAAGAAGAGAGAGATGACGTACAGGATAGAAGTGCCCTTGTGAGCAGTGGGAGTTTTTGCAGCGCTCACACTTGGAGTGCTGCACTCCTCTTTCTTTCTCTTTCCCCCCTCGTCCGTTTCTCTCTGTGTGTTATTTGTCCACCGGGGGCTCTTTTTTTTTTTTTTTTTCTTTTCTTTTTTTTTTTTTGTACGCGCACCACAACGCACACACAAACACTTCCCGACATCCATCTTGCGTCCTCTAAAGGCTTCCGAAAATCTCTGGTTGGCAGAAAGTCCTGGTTCTGTATACATCAGGTCTCCCGTGAGTCCATTAGCGGAACATGATAATATTCCAATGGATGTCGCCATGCATGCAAGTGTAAAAAGAAGTGAGTAAAGCAGTCAAACATGTACTCGCTTTAACTTTGACAACAGTATATTAATATATATACATATATACACTATATTGTCAAAAGTACAAACCCCGTTTCCATATGAGTTGGGATATATATGTGCATCTAAACGGGATACAATGATTTGCAAATCCTTTTCAAACCATATTCAGTTGAATATGCTACAAAGACAACATATTTGATGTTCAAACTCATAAACATTTTTTTTGTGCAAATAATCATTAACTTTAGAATTTGATGCCAGCAACACGTGACAAAGAAGTTGGGAAAGGTGGCAATAAATACTGATAAAGTTGAGGAATGCTCATCAAACACTTATTTGGAACATCCCACAGGTGAACAGGCAAATTGGGAACAGGTGGGTGCCATGATTGGGTATAAAAGTAGATTCCATGAAATGCTCAGTCATTCACAAACAAGGATGGGGCGAGGGTCACCACTTTGTCAACAAATGCCTGAGCAAATTGTTGAACAGTTTAAGAAAAACCTTTCTCAACCAGCTGTTGCAAGGAATTTAGGGATTTCACCATCTACGCTCCGTAATATCATCAAAGGGTTCAGAGAATCTGGAGAAATCACTGCACGTAAGCAGCTAAGCCCGTGACCTTCCATCCCTCAGGCTGTACTGCATCAACAAGCGACATCAGTGTGTAAAGGATATCACCACATGGGCTCGGGAACACTTCAGAAACCCACTGTCAGTAACTACAGTTGGTCGCTACATCTGTAAGTGCAAGTTAAAACTCTCCTATGCAAGGCGAAAAACGTTTATCAACAACACCCAGAAACTCAGTCGGCTTCACTGGGCCTGAGCTCATCTAAGATTGACTGATGCAAAGTGGAAAAGTGTTCTGTGGTCTGACGAGTCCACATTTCAAATAGTTTTTGGAAACTGTGGACGTCGTGTCATCCGGACCAAAGAGGAAAAGAACCATCCGGATTGTTCTAGGCGCAAAGTGTAAAAGGCAGCATGTGTGATGGTATGGGGGTGTATTAGTGCCCAAGACATGGGTAACTTACACATCTGTGAAGGCACCATTAATGCTGAAAGGTACATACAGCTTTTGGAGCAACATATGTTGCCATCCAAGCAACGTTACCATGGACGCCCCTTCTTATTTCAGCAAGACAATGCCAAGCCACGTGTTACATCAACGTGGCTTCATAGTAAAAGAGTGCGGGTACTAGACTGGCCTGCCTGTAGTCCAGACCTGTCTCCCATTGAAAATGTGTGGCACCTAAAATAGCACAAGGGAGACCCCCGGACTGTTGAACAACTTAAGCTGTACATCAAGCAAGAATGGGAAAGAATTCCACCTGAGAAGCTTCAAAAATGTGTCTCCTCAATTCCCAAACCTTTACTGAGTGTTATTAAAAGGAAAGGCCATGTAACACAGTGGTGAACACGCCCTTTCCCAACTACTTTGGCACGTGTTGCAGCCATGAAATTCTAAGTTAATTATTATTTGCATAAAGTTTATGAGTTTGAACATCAAATATGTTGTCTTTGTAGCATATTCAACTGAATATGGGTTGAAAAGGATTTGCAAATAATTGTATTCCGTTTATATTTACATCTAACACAATTTCCCAACTCATATGGAAACGGGGTTTGTATTTGGCCACCTGCCTTTACTCACATGTGAACTTGAAGTGACATCCCATGGAATTGTCCAACATGTTTTGGTATCCTGGAGCATTCAAAGTTCCTTTCACTGGAACTAAGGGTCCAAACCCAACCCCTGAAAAACAACCCCACGCCATAATTCCTACTCCAGCAAATGTTACACTTGGCACCATGCAGTCTGAAATGTAGCGTTCTCCTGACAACCTCCAAACCCAGACTGGTCCATCAGATTGCCAGATGGAAAAGCGTGACTCATCAGTCCAGAGAAGGTGTCTCCACTGCTCTAGAGTCTAGTGGCGACGTGCTTTACACCACTGCATCCCACACTTTGCACTGGATTTGGTGATGTATGGCTTAGATGCAGCTGCCCGGCCATGGATACCCAGCTCTCTGCGTACTGTACGTGAGCTAATTGGAAGGTCACATGACTGACTGTGCAGAAAGTCTTTGCACTATGCGCTTCAGCATCCGCCGAGCCCTCTATGTCAGTTTACCTGGCCTACCACTTGGTGACTGACTTGCTGTTGTTCCCAAACTCTGCTTGGCACTCAGCATCGAGGGTTGGAATTGTAACTTTATATATTTATTGAATTGTAACTTTATATATGTATTTATTATAACTTTTATCAGTTGTGTTTTCACTGCATGGCGTGAGATTTGGCAGTTTACATGTGTTTTGGAAGTTTCTGTGCATTTACCCCTGTCGGCCACCGTGCAAATGTCCACTGCAGAGGACGCTGGTACTCAGCAAACATCACATTTTTACTATATGGCGACATCACACAGAATAACTAAAATAGGGGTGGGGGGGAATTAGTAGGCCTGTTGTACTGCCTGTATAGTTTGGTATCTTCCCGTACCTTGTTCCGCGTAAAACACACCAAAGGGAGCAAGCAGGTGTGACGTGGGTTTATGTGTGTGAAGTTTGAGACTCACTTCTGCTTCCCTGTTGTGTTGAAAAGCAATTATTGCTGTTGCTGCGAAAATGAAACCTTCAAAGGTGGAATGACTACTAAGACATACTCCGAGTTCAGCGTATATTTTATGCTTTAACCTCCGGAGAATCAGCGTCCTCCGCAGTGGACATTTGTTTATTTTGTCGGTTATAAATTCCGGAATGAATAGCTGCAAAAATCCAGCGGAGACGACACACTCGGGAGGTTCAAAATTCCTTCAGCGAATCAGCAACATTTTTGGGATACCACCACAAAAGACAACCAGTGATGGCGGAGTGGAAAAGGAAATTGACCTTTTATGTCAAAAAAAATAATACGCTTTTCAATCTTAGTTTAGTCTTTATTTGAAGGGACAATGTACAGAAACATTAAGCTCAAAGACAGATATGTTCTGTACCAGATTATAGCTAAATAGCTCATTTCCATCTGCAGTCCCTGGCTACCGAAATTAAAGGGATACAAAAATCATGCAATAAAATTATGACAATAAAATCATACACAAGTATTAAGAAAAAAGTCATAAAATGCCCTTTCATGGTCTTGGCTGACGTGACGAAGGGTTGACAACATTACTGCAGTAGTACACTGCAAAAAGTCAGTGTTCAAAAAACAAGAACAAAAAATTACAAAAATGAGGGGTATTTTATTTGAACTAAGCAAAGTTATCTGCCAATAGAACAAGAAAATTCGGCTTGTCAAGACTTTCCAAAACAAGTCAAATTAGCTAACTTCAATGAACCCAAAAATAGCTTAAAATAAGTATATTCTCACTAATAACAAGTGCACTTTTCTTGGTAGACAAAAAAAGAGGCCTTTTTGCTCAATATGTTGAAAAATATTCTTAAATTAAGTAAATGCGATCATTTAGGACAGGGGTGTCCAAACTTTTTCCACTGAGGGCCGCACACGGAAAAATGAAAGCCTGCGGGGGCCATTGTGATAGTTTTCATTTTTAAATCATAACAAAATATATGGATTTTGGTTTGTTTTTCCCATTAGGGCTCCCAGGGACCATAAGGATCTAAGTCATTAAAATGTTAAAAACAAGTCAAATTTTTTTTTTTTTTTTAATTATTTAACGCTTACAGTAAATCTCTACAGTATATCAACTTCAGGTTGATATCAAATTTAAAAAAACAAAAAGGTTTTATGCCTAAACTTTGTTTTTTATAGTAAAACTGAAATATGCAGTATTTCCCCCACTGCCCAAAACCTTCAGAAAGCAATGTTTGATGTGAAGTAATTAGAGCCTTAAAAACATCAATAATGCAAGACACCATTGATATTAATTCATTGTTATTTTTGAGTAATCACAGTGAAAATATTAATAAAATCCCATTAAATATATTTAGGATCCAAAAGGTGCCCCACTCATAAAGTGATACATTTGTATTAGTTTTTTTTTACTTTCAACACTTAAGTTACGAGATCAACTTCAGATATATCTGTCCATTTTACGTTTGAACTATTATTTTGTTGGTTTTATGCTCTTTTGTCAAAGAAAACATTGATGTTTTTGTATGGCAACCACACAATATATGCAATATTTTCCACATAAAACATTTTAAAGTGAAATATTTGGAATAATTGGAGCCTTGAATAGGTCAATAATTCACTATAACATTGATTTTTTTTTTTTTTTTTAAGCAATGGCAAAAAAAGAAAAAGAAAGATAGACAAAAGAAAAAAAGCAGCCTGCATGGCAGCTTTGTGTCAACATTGTGAAGTGAAGTGAATTACATTTATATAGCGCTTTTTCTCAAGTGACTCAAAGCGCTTTACATTGTGAAACCCAATATCTAAGTTACATTTAAACCAGTGTGGGTGGCACTGGGAGCAGGTGGGTAAAGTGTCTTGCCCAAGGACACAACGGCAGTGACTAGGATGGCGGAAGCGGGAATTGAACCTGCAACCCTCAAGTTGCTGGCACGGCCACTCTACCAACCGAGCTATACCGCCCCTAACATTGCAACTTTTTCTAGTTAGATTTCACCTCATTCCACTTTTTGTAATGTTTATTTTTTATTTTTGCAATAGCATTTCCAGAATGTGTGGCGGGCCGGTAAACAATTAGCTGCGGGCCGCAAATGGCCCCCGGGCCGCACTTTGGACACCCCTGATTTAGGACCAACATCCTTAAAACAAGTAAAACACTCTAACATAAAATCTGCTTAGTGAGAAGAATGATCTTATCAGACAGAAAATAAGCAAATATCACCCTTATTTGAGATATTTCATCTTACTTAGATTGCAGTTTTTGCAGTGTACCTCAACTTATGACCTCTATTGGTTCCACAACTGAGCTCATAACACTCATAACTCAAATCAACCCTGCCCATTGAATTTAATTACAATTAATCCGTGCTTGACCCTACCAAAACACCACAATTTTAACATGTAACATACCTTTTAAAAAGAAAAACAAATGTTTAGATACAATTTATTATTTGAAAAACATAATACCACAAACAACTATACTATTTTTATGAAATAATGTAACAGCACCTTGGAGAACATCACTTTGTAGGCCGTTAGTTTAACATTAGGAACTAGGTCATTGTTGTTATATTTGAGTGACATACCGGAGAAGTCAGAGTTGACAACAAGCGATATGTTTATCTGTGTACTGACATAGTCCAGTTTGTTGAGGACCAGACAGAACAAACTGAAAAACATCAAAGACAGCATCAGTAGCTTCTCCATATTTTCATGGAGACATGTCCGTCAGTGCTGCGGTCAGGCTGACTTGCCAGTTGGCGAGCCAGTAGGACGCTTTTTAATGGTTTGTTTCTCTAATTCGATCGTCTGCGTCTTCTTTTTCGAACTAACGTTCTCAGGTGGAGGACAGGATTGTGTCTATCTTTGACTGTGGGCTGTGGACAACATATATGTATAAAATATATATATAAACTTATAAATAAACTTATATATATATATATGTATATATATATATATATATGTATATGTGTATATATATACTGTATATGTGTATATATATATGTATATATATATACGTATATGTGTATATATATTTATATATATATACCACTTATAAGTGGTACCTCAAACTTATAAACATGTATAAAAATATATATATACATTTATAAATAAACATATATATATATATATATATATATATATGTATATATATATATATATATATATATATATATATATATATAATATATATATATATATATATATATATACATATATATATACACCACTTATAAGTGGTACCTCAAACTTATAAACATATATGTATAAAAAATTTAAAAAAAAATATAAACTTATAAATAAACACACATATATATATATATATATATATATATATATATATATATATATATATATATATATATATGTATATATATATATATATATATATATATATATATATATATTTTTATATACATATATATATATATATATATGTATATACATATATATATATATATGTATGTATATACATATATATATATGTATATACATATATATGTATGTATATACATATATATATACCACTATAAGTGGTACCTCAAACTTATAAACATATGTATACAAATATATATATAAACTTATAAATAAACACACACAAATATATATATATATATATGTATATATATATTTATATATATATATATATATATATATATATATATATATATATATATACATATATATACATATATATATATATATATGTACCACTTATAAGTATATATATATGTATATATATATATATATATATATATATATATATATATATATATATATATATATATACCACTTATAAGTATATATATATATATATATATATATATATATATATATATATATATATATATATATATATATATATATATATATATATATACCACTTATAAGTGGTACCTCAAACTTATAAACATATATGTATAAAAATATATATATAAACTTATAAATAAACATATATATATATATGCCACTTATAAGTGGTATATACTGTATATATATACCACTTATAAGTGGTACCTCAAACTTATAAACATATGTATACAAATATATATATAAACTTATAAATAAACACACACACACATATATATATATATATATACCACTTATAAGTAGTACCTCAAACTTATAAACATATATGTATAAAAATATATATATAAACTTATAAATAAACATATATATATATATATATATATATATATATATATATATATATATATATATATATATATATATATATATATATATATATATATATATATATATATATTTATTTTTTATTTTTATTTTTTTATACATATATGTTTATAAGTTTGAGGTACCACTTATAAGTGGTTTATATACAGTATATATATATATATATATATATATATATATATATATATATATATATATATATATATATATATATATATATATATATATATATATATATATATATATATAAACCACTTATAAGTGGTACCTCAAACTTATAAACATATGTATAAAAATATATATATAATCTTATAAATAAACATATATATATATACATATATATGTATATACAGTATATATACATACAGTATATATACATACATTAACATATATATATATATCTATATATATATATATATTAAGGTTGTCAAAGTTGACGCGATAACACATTAACTAGAAATTTCAATGACGGCACTCATTTTTTTATGGACGATTAACGCACTCGTGTCCTTTTTGACCCTCGGGCCGTGCCGTAGCGGGGGGGAACTTGGCTGCAGTTTATATGCTACTGATGAGCCACAAGCGAGTGGAATTGGACAAAGCAAAGTCAACCTTCTGTAAAAATCAGGTTGAAAGCCGACATAAAAAAGAAATGTTTCCGCCGTGAGAAAAGACGACGTCCCTGCCGCAAACACCTGCTGCGTGCCACGTTCAGAGGTGGGTGGTGTTTGACTTCCGTGTTAAGGTGCAGTGATAACATACCATTTGGATTGTTACTCTGACTGATTTAGTAATGAAATGAAAGACGGTCGGCAGGATGTTGAAAGGAGACTTTTATTATTGCAAACAGTCGATCCAACATCAAAAGATGTCTAGACACTTTCTCAAACCAATCACACACTTTTCTGGCTCCAAAATAAAACCGCTACGCCATACATCCGGTTGAACTACATTTAGGGTTTCGCCTTAATGTACGGCTTCATATTAGCCGCCACGCCCAACAAAAGAAAGTAATATAACGTATTGTAGCGTCCAGAACAAAACAAAGTCTGCCACTCTTTTTAGCTTTTATTGCCAATTTAATGCTAATAACGGGCCCAATTCAAAGAAGTATTTCCTCTGCGTACACATACTTGTCTCCGTGCTTCACTCCTGGACAAACAACACTTTTTAAGTCCCCGCCGACGCGGTGTGTTCACAGACCATGGGAAAAATGACCCTTATAACACACTAACATACACATTAACACCAGCAGGTAGTTACAGTATGAATGGCTATATATAGTTTATTATTTGCGCACTATTGACGAATGATTCACCGAAAATTTGGCGGGGAAAAACACGTACTTTGTTCAGGGGAACAGTGCTCCCGAAACCAATGTTGTGATGATGTAAGCCACGGGGTTGTCTGGAGCGGAGGGAGCGTGTCCGCGCTGTGGACCTACTGTAATATATTTGAGATGTACCCACCAACAACCATCTTTACAATTTAAGATGACACTGGCGGCATTTAATGACAGAAAGGCCTCCAGCAGCGCAAAGTCAGGCTCCCTTTTTGCTACGGACATGGCACGACAGTTTCTAAACAGAGTCTCTAAACACGAGTACAGTCTCCAATAACACCAAAAAAATACATGCTAGATTTGTTGCCAGTCGTTTTTATTCAAGAAAAAGTGACTAAAAGGATTGAAGAAATCTCTTAAAAAAATCTAACAAAGTACTTTGTACAATAAGCAGCAGCAATTTAACAATAAAAACAAAACAAAGAAAAAATATATATGTTAATGTATATGTTCTTCTGGCTGGCTGACATATTGTGTACATTTTTTAAAATCATTACAGAATGATTAGCAGGCTCAGTATTACATTTGACTAATTATTAGAGAAGCATTGTCCTGCAGCAATATGAAGAGCATTAACTTGTACAACGTGTAATGTACATAATATCAGAAGCATTTATTCAGGTAGAAATATCACAGATTACATTATAACTAACTGGGATTAATCACGATAAATTTGGAGTTAACTATGAACAAAATGCGAACATGCGCGATTAAATATTTTAATCGTTTGACAGCCCTAATATATATATATATATAAATATATATATATATATATATATATATATATATATATATATATATATATATATATATATATATATATATATATATATATATATATATATATATATATATATATATATATATATATATATATATACTGTATATATAAACATACATATCTATAAACTGTATATATATATAAACAGTATGTATATATATATAACAAATATATATATAACATATATATATAGTTATATATATATATAGTTATATATATGTACAGTATATATGTATGTATATATATATATATATATATATATA